>NC_048230.1:73254677-73513553 GCF_002007445.2 Ailuropoda melanoleuca | reverse complement strand
AGCAGAGGAGCCCGATGTGGGGCTCGATCCCATAACACCGGGATCACGCCCTGAGCCGAAGGCAGACGCTTAACCGCTGTGCCACCCAGGCGCCCCTCTGTTTCTTTTTCCGATTTATAAACTCTTGCAGTAATTGTGTGCCATCAGCTTATGTAGTAATTTTCTTTTCCACTTATAAAAATTCACCCTATGAATTTTTTAAGGAACGAAGTAACCTTGTCATAAGGGGGAAAACTACTCTATGCAAATATTTAAAAGAATAAGGTGGGGGGGGGCGCCTGGGTGGCACAGCGGTTAAGCGTCTGCCTTCGGCTTAGGGCGTGATCCCGGCGTTCTGGGATCGAGCCCCACATCAGGCTCCTCCTCTATGAGCCTGCTTCTTCCTCTCCCACTCCCCCTGATTGTGCTCCCTCTCTCGCTGGCTGTCTCTATCTCTGTCGAATAAATAAATAAAATCTTAAAAAAAAAAAAAAAAGAATAAGGTGAGGGGGGATGAGATAGAGCTCTGTATACAGATATGAAAAAACGTCCAAACCATATGGTTGGGTGGGGAAAAAGCACGTAGATTATTAACCTATTTTTGTTTTTTAATAATGCCACTTATTACTAGAGGCCAAAGAAAAAAATCTGGAAGCCTATGCAGCCAACTTTTAAAATACCTTAAAAAGTCTATCATGTAAGGATCTGAGTTGTGTCTTGTGAACCCTGGTGATGATTTCCTGTAGCAGGAAAATGTAATACATGATAATATACTGAAGGCCAAGAAAAGACTTAGGACTGTCCGTGACACATGACCGAGAGTGGCCTTCGGGGTCAAACCAATATAAATACTAGTAAAGCTTAATGTCTGTCTTACTGTGTGTGTGTGTGTGTGTGCGCGCGCACACACACACGCGCACGTGCATCTTATTTTTAAAATTAGCATAGCCATTAATACAAATCCTAATATTTTCTTCTCCCACCCCAATGGATCATCTTGTGCACTCCGTGCACCCTAGTCGAGAAAATACCAGAACTCTGCAGATAGAGTGCTCTGCCGTGAGTGGTACTTTGTTAGAACAGTGTGTTTATGTGATTAGAATACGATTTTGTATATAAAATATGCACGGTGTCTGCACACAACTGTTCAGAGAAAGGAGGCACCCGCACTCCCAGGTATTTGTTTTCTCATTCGAGAAAGAGGGATGATGGACTTGGATGATCTCTAAAAAGTTTTCCCACTGGCTTTCTGCAAGACCCGGGCCTCTCAAGTCATTGATTAAAGCATTTGAAGCGGCCGTACTGGATTGAAGTGGTGTCCTTAAAGAAAATTGTGTCCAGAATGACTGTTCCATAGTGTGCTGTGCGGCAATCTCTGGAATAAAGTCATTTAAAGTCATTTAGTGTGATTTTGTTATTTTGTGTGTTTTTTTCCCCATTGAAGACGGTTTGTTTTCTGAAACTTGAATTTAATAAAGGAATTTAATAGCCCTCTGCTCATAATGCATCAAAATATTGGTTTTCAGGCTTTTAACTACTGCCGGAGGTGGAGGCTCTGGAAAGCAGCGTAAAGCTAGGTGCTAAGCACTGTTACTTTGTGGAGAAATGAAGATTGCACATTGCTAAAGGGATTGGGTACATTTTTGAGAAATTATTTTGTTTATCAAAATGAAATTCAGAGAACTTTTAAGCAAGAAGTAGGCAAACAATCAAAATGGCATTGAGTTAGAAAAAGTTAATCAGTCGAACAAGCTTTTCTGAAACCCTCTGTGTTAGGGTTGGTGAAGGACACACAATACTCCTGGCTGACATTTATCATGACATTTATTGTGCTATGTGACAGGCTGAGCCAGATCAAAGGCTGGGTTATCTGCACAGCGGCCCACAGCACTCATCTGAGAGCCGCACTAAAATGTCAACGGGACAAATGGGAAATAGAGGCCAGTTACCAGAGAGCTTCACACAGGATTCTTTCAAGTTTGGCCAAGTGTTAAGTGGTCTTGCCCCCACTGATGAAGGCAGCATGGCATGGGGGTAAAGTGGCTTAGATCAAACTGAGAAGGGGAACCAAGCTAGGCTAGGCTGACCTGAAGGTGAAGCAGGAGCCAGCCATGTGGGGAACCAAGAGGAAGAGTGTTCCAGGCAGAGGGATGGTGAGTGTGAATGCCCTGCTCCGGGGTGTTCAGGAAAGAGAAGGGAGGCCACTGTGGCTGGAGCACATCACCTGGGAGGGAGGTATGTGGCTAGAGGGGATGAAGAGAAGTAGACAGACCTGGAAGGATACTTCTAGTTAGAACCAACAGGGTTTGCTGGACAGAAGACGGGAGGTAACTATGACTCTTAGCGTTGTATTTGATACATCTGGGTGGATGGTGGATGGGTGACCATTTACTGATAGGTGGTGGACCTGGGAAGACAAGGTTGTAAGTAGAGGGTCAAGGGCTCCATTTGGAATGTAAGTGTAAGATGTTAGACATCCAGGTGACAATGTCAAGCAAGCAGCTGTGTATCCAAGTTCCCAGTGGAGATCTCTGGGAAGAGGCTGGAGCTGAAGACAGGTATCTGTGGCTCAGCATACAGGTGCATTCAAAGCCACAGGGCAGAATGAGATCCTGCAGAGAGAGGATGGACGGTGCGGGCAGAGAGGAAGAGGGGCTCAGGGCTGATCCCTGAGGAAGGCCAGTGGTCAGACATCAGAGAGAGGAAGCCCTATGAGACTAAAAAAAAAGCTGCTGGTGGGCGAGATGCGGGGAGATTCTTTGGGACCAATGCCATTCAGACCCGGAGAGTGGGAAATCCAAACAAGTGTCATGGTTACGTTTAGTACGTACAATGTATTTGTTGTTTTTCTGGCTTTGCCACGTCAGGAAGAGTCCCGTGCAGAGGAGCCATCTCTGACTGCCAGCTCTCCAGCCTGTACCACCTGCTCACAGAAGCCAGGCATGACATGCAGCTCAGAGAATAAGGGAGTCTCACTGTCCCCCCAGTTGCTAAACCTCAAAAGTCATCCTTGATCCCATTTGACTTGTCCCCCACATTTGAGCCATCAACTAATACTCTTGCTTCTGTCTTCTAAGTATCCCACGCCCACCCATTTCTCACGTCCTGTCCTCACTGCCACCACCCTGTGCCAAACTACTATCTTCTCCTTCCTGGGCAACCGCGGCCCTTCCTAACTGGGCAAGACTGTTCTGCTGCTTGCATGGCCGTTCTCTGATGGGCCATCCTCCATGCCGTAGCCTGCGGGCTCTTCCTAAAATATAAATCGGAATTGTATTCCCCCTCGAAACCCTCAAGTGAAATAACCTAAATGACTATCAGTGGGGAACTGCTTGAATAAATAATTCTTTTAAATTAATTAATCAATAATTAACACTGACTTATTGTTAATTCCGCCCACGTATTGGAAGACTGTACAGACATACCAAAAAAATGGTCATGAGAAGGTTCTGTCAGAACTGATACAAATGAGCTCCAAGCTGGGGAGTGGCTAGCGTGCCATTTGTAAATTCAAAAGGGGGCAGGGAGAGCGCGTGAGCGTGACCGTAGGCCTGTGTGATGGTTCTCCAAATGAGCACAAGACACCCACACCTAAGTGGCTTCCAGGGAGAAAAGCAGGCAGGTTGGGGACAGTAAGGAGGAAGATAGTTTACCTTTGGTACTTCTGAAGTTTGCAAATTTATTTTTTTTTAATATTTTATTTATTTATTTATTTATCAGAGAGAGACAAGCAGGGGGAGCGGCAGGCAGAGGGAGAAGTAGGCTTCTTGCCCATCAAGGAGCCCGATGCGGACTCTGGGATCAGGACCTGAGGCCGAAGGCAGACTCTTAAGCGACTGAGCCACCCAGGTGCCCCAGTAGTTCTGAATTTTGAATCGCATGACCATATTACGCTTCAACAATAAATCAATTAAATTATAATGTTTATATGAATTAAGTAGTGGACTCTCTGATCTCACTTCCCATCTCACTTAACAGAAAATCTGGTCTCCTCCCCCTTCTACACAAAGCGTCCCAGCGGAACCCTGCCCCATCTCCGCCCTAGCCTTCCAGCACCTTCTCACGGGGTCCAGCCACTCTTACCTCTTCTTGAACCTCTACAGACCAAGCATAATCCCTTCCTGGGGATTTTGCTCTGGTTGATCCCTATACCTCAATCTCCCTGATGGCCTTCACGTGGCTCCCTCCTCCACGTCTCCGCTCAGTGGTCACCTCCTCAGAGATGTCTTCCCTGACCTCAATTAAATGTGCTGCCCCTTCTCTTCCATGTTCCGCTAAAAAATCCACATTCTACTTTCCTCATAACAATTACTGTGATCTAAAATTATTTTATTTACTTGGTTACTGTATGTCTTTGCCGCCACGCTCGTAAGTCACCATAATCTCGATGCCTAGAACCGTGCCTGGCTCATACTCTACGATAAAGAATTGCTAACGAATGAGTATCATTCTAGTTTTGTTGCAGCCTCGTGGTGGCCCTGGTAGCGATGATTTTTGTCGTAGCTCTTGGTTTGTTTTTTTATAGCTCCTGGTGGCAGCATACAGACTGGAGTTCCATGCTGGCTTCTCTTTTTCTTAGCTCTGTGACCTTGGGCAAGTCACCAATGTCAGCAGGCTTTATGAAGATTAAATAAAATCCCAGGTCTAAAGTGCAGCTCTGGCAGGGCTCACTCAGTGGTGCTCGCGGCGACCCAGGGGGCTGCCTGAACAGGAACGGCTGTGGTCCCTTTGAGGCTAAGGGTACGCCGCAGTCAAGGGCAGGGACCTGCTCAAGGTCATGTAACGTGGGCAGCAGAGACAGGTCTCCACACCCAGGGCTTCTGAGTCCGTGCTCAGCACCTGAACACAACAGGCATTTTCTCCTTATTGCTTTTGAATCCTGCAAGAGCGCCTGCCCTCCTCCCCCAGGAATGGAGTCTACACTTACAATCAACCACCACAGTAATTTCCCTCTTTAGTCGGAATTGGTCGTTTGTCTCTTGGTTTTCTTCTCATAAATGCTTGATATGTTTTGGCCTAAACAACACCGTCGAATGAAATGCGGTGACGCACTGACTTAGGGAAGCCGTTCATCTTGTCGTTTCTTAAAAGCAATGAAATGGTTGATCAGTTTTGCCTCTGCGTGTGTATCTGTCATAACGGATGGACACACCAACACTGAGAGCCGGAGAACTGCACCTGCCCGAGAATCTCGGTGCCGCAATAGAAGGTCGTTTTCCGGACATTGTGTTCGCATTTTATTTTCTCCATGCAGACTGCAGAGCGCAGGAACAAGGGCTGGGTTTGTAACGACCCGGAGGAAGTAGTGAATCTCTGAAATTGGACAACAGATGTCACCAGCCCCGTGTCGCTCACAGGGCCGACGGTGCTACCTTGCATGTCGGCGCTCATGCATTTTCTTGGCTGTAATAACGTTATTTGCAAGAGTGCAGATGCTTAGGGTCAAAAATGTCCGCCTCCCTGATCTGACCTTGTTTATCCCTGCAATGACTTTGGGAGGTCATGAACATTCTCTCCATTTTATAGGCAGGGAAACCGAGGCTCAGTGTGGCCCGGGATTGCTCACGGTCACGTGAGTCTGCCCCCAAAGCTGTGGTCTTTCCATGCTGTCCTTGGACAAAGACCAGGGTCACGATAACAGTCTCCTGTGTGTGCCCTCCCTGGAGAGGGTCCACCTTGTGGCTGTGCTTCTGGGTCGGTCAGAGGGGCTCAGATTAGGGATGTCACACTGCGGCAGATCAATAGAGGCAGTGGGCTGAAATGCAGCGTCTAAATGAGCCAAATGAAGGCCCGGAGGCTCGCAGAAGCAGAATCCCAAAAGGCCCCCTGGCTTGCAGCTCCCTGATGCTAAGTCATTGACATTTGAAAAGCCTTCACAAAATGTGTGTCCTATTTTCCTTTTCTGCCTCTTCTCTGTAAAGTAGCAATCAGCTTTGTCATTGATTCTTCAGGCAGCCGGTCAGCACGTACCAGTGAGACTGCAACCGAGAACTTCAGATGTCTCTTTTTCATAAATTCTAGGGAACAAAGAAGCTGTTTTGTGCTCTTTAATTCACATCAGTGTTCAATACAGTCAGTGCCGAAATGGGTCCTCATGCCACCAAAGCCTGTGGGCGGCCAGGGAGGGCAGGGACGGGAGAGCGTGAAGCACCAAGGCGTCTTTAGGCTTTCAGGGCGGGGCGGGGGACACGGGGGACAGGGGGGACGAAGGAGAGCAGCCTGTTGAGCAGGACCTCCGACTGGGGGGCCCAGCCGCCTGCGTTTCTACACACCCGCAGGTAAGGGTGGCACTCGCTCCAGTGTGACAGCCCCAGAGCTGGACCGCCTCCGGGGGCGGGAGGGGGTGAGGGCCCTGCAGCCCCCCACTTTAGGCTCCTCATGACCTCCTGGCCTCAAGATTTCTGGGCTTTTTCTTAGTCTCCCGGTTGACTTGTCCAGTTCATTCCGCACCCATAATAACCAGGTTGGCATGGCGGGGGGGGGGGCATGGGGGAGGAGGGGGNGGGGGGGGGGCATGGAGGAAGAGGAGGAGGAAAACTTTATTTAAAAGCTGCTTCAGTGTTGAGAACAAGGATTCTGGAGCCAGAAGCCCTTCCACAGAGACACATCCTAAGTGAGTGTGGCAGCGTGGGCCTGTTCCTCCTATCGGACGGCAGTGACGAGCAGAGGCAAGTGGCCTCTTAAGCCAACTCATTTCCAGCCTCGGGAGTGCAGGCTTCTGGCAGGACCACGGCCAGAGTGAGCGCTGCTCAGAGCTGTGCTGCTGGCCCCTCGCTTGCGCTCAGGGGGTGGAGCGTAACCCCCATTCTGCATATCCTGTTTTTGTTTCCTTCCACCGGACATTATTCAAAATACATATTTCTGTTTATTATACGCCCCCCTTCTCCACCAGAATGGAAGTTCCGTGAAAGCAAAGACTTTTTTGTCCACCACGAAAACTCCTGCTGCTTGAACAGTACCAAGCACATGATAGGGACTGGGTCTTTACTGAATGAATGAATGAGGTCCTCAGGATACACTGGGCGGAAGTAAACAGCTGCATTGCCAGCTATAGATGCAACTTTAGTTTTCTTATGTGTAAGATGGGGGGTCATTGTAGTGCTTACCTCATGGCGTTGTTGTAAGGATGAAATTAGCTTATGCATGTAAAGAGTTTAGAACAGTGTCTATGACCCAGTATGCATTCAATAATGTTAGCTATTATTACTGTAAAATTTCATGCAGACTGGTATCGTTATCCCCAAGGAACAGATGGCAAAACTCTAGTACTGAGAAGTTAAGACACACACATGTCCAAGGTTGTTAGGCAAAGTGAAAGAGAACAATTCAAACCCCATCTAATCTCTCCATTATCAGATACATCAGCCACCGAGATAAATAGGCCTAGCTGAGTAGGTCTGTTCTCCTAGCAAATTCCAAATTCCATTCTACGGTAGATCTGGGAAGTTTTCGGGGACAAGCTAAAGGGCAAATGGTCCAAAAGTAACGAAGACACCTTGTTAATAACCATTCATTCGTTGCTAATTTTCCATATACATCCCAAGCACCAGGCCCAGTGCTGGGAAGCAGGAATACTGAAATAATCAGAACATGGATATAGTCAGAACATGGACCCTGACTTGAAGATACCACCGTCTAATGAAAGAGGCCAGTAAACAGAAAAAAGTCACAAGAGAGTCCTACGGGTGTTGTGATTGGGTGCCTTTCAAGCTAGGTCTTATGTGATGTCACCTTTCTGGACTCAGAAAGTTCTGCTAACCTCTGCTCAGGCCTCAGGAAGTTTAGGACTAACCGGATGCGATTGGCTACAAGTAACAGAAACATGCAAAGAAGAAATCAAAGAAGTTAGTAGGCAGGGCATCTCCAGGGTTGGCTAAAGCAAAGATCCAAGTTCCATCTTTGAAACAGCTTCCCGAAGGGTGACATGGGGAGCTCCTGTAGCCCATCTCCCCAGTGAAACAAGAATAACTGGCAAAAGGCATTTTTTAAAAAGACACTGAAAATTCTCTTAAAATTGTCTCATCAACATGTGGAAAATGAAGAAACATTTTATGGTAAGTAAGAAGAGCAAAAGTCTATGCCCTTTGAGCCGTGGCTCGTCCCCTCCCCTCTCTCCCTGCTCAGCACATTGAAGCTCCGCCCCAAGTGGTTGAAGGTAAGAGCACAGGACTCCTTCTTTCCCCAGATCCCTGCTGAGGGCGAGAATATTGCAGGCCACCTGGAATTCTCGCCCCACCTAGCCCCATGTGGCAGAGGCTAATTCCAGGTGACAGTGCTTAGGACATCTGGGATTACTTTCCTCTACCCAGCCCCCACTCAGAGGACAGAGCTCTATCCCAAGAATGGCAGGCTGAGTACACTGGGACCCGGACTGGCCTTCCTCCAGCTTGATCATAGGGCAGAGGTTCCATAGCAGGAGAGGCAAGTCAAGAAGACCAGGGGCTATGACCCCACCCAGCACCCCACTTGCCCAGCAGGGTTATCATTGCAAGAGAAGTGGGCTGCTGGGGGAGTGGTACAGAGGTTTAGTTCAGGGGAAGAAGGGAGGCCTGAAGAACAGAAAACCAACACTCTCTTCAAAAGACCTGACTTTATTGGCAACAGAATGAGGTGAAGTTCAGGCCTAAGGGTGCTCCCCAGATCAGACTTTGGTGTAAGCACTTACCAGGAGATGGGTACCTCCTTGAAAGCACCAAGCTGAGCCCTAGACCATCTAGTAGGTTAATAGAGAAAGTCATGGAAAGAGACAGCTAAAATGGCACTTCTGAGATCAGAACAAGCCTTAAAGACTCCCTGCAAAGAAGTCCAAATGTTATTGGAGCCCACCGTCTAGCAATTTATGCCCCAGGGCATTGTCAAAAACAATAGAACAATCAGTCATCAATTAATGGAGGCCAACAGCCAGGTGTGATACCGAGAGAGGCAGACAGTCACACCGAGATAAGAAAAAAGACAGCCTAAGAGAGTCCTGCTAAACACATTGGCATCGAAGGGTGACTGCGCTCATGCCCAAGGCTGTGCTTGCTAAGAAGCAACACCAGAGGTTGCACCCTGGAGGGGAAATAGATTTTACCAAAATATTCCAGCAAAGTCACTAGCCAAATAAAGAAGCAAACAACAAGTCTAGGGGAGGGTGGGGACTCTATCTAGAGTTGCTGCAATATACTATCTAAAATGTCCAATTTTCCAAAAACAGCATGATGCACGCAAAGAAATGAAAAGTATGGCCAATTAGGAACAGAAGCAGGCAACAAACACTGCGTTTGAGAAGGCCTAGATGCCAGCCTGAAGACGTCGACGCCGCTGCAGAACGTATTTGAAGAACCGAAGGAAGCCTTTCTTAAAGAAGTAAAGGAATAGGGCTAAGGCGCATTGGTAGAAGTGAGAAGTGAAAGCTGAGAGTCTAACAGAGGAAAAGAAATATTTAAAGTGAGACCCAAGAGCATGAAGAGGTTGGGCTTCTGAGACAATAGGCTAACGGCCTTCAATTGCTACGTACCTTCTCCATTTTATAGAGCACATTTCAACAGTTCTCATTAAAAAGAAAAAGTCTAAATGTGCTCAACGTTGTCTCATAAGACAGGAAAACATGGTTTAGATGGATTTTCATCAGTGATGAGTAAGCTTAGCTATCTGGAAAGTTCACAGAGGCAACGGAGATGACTTCTGAAAGATCTCAGCTGAATGAGGTGTGCTGACTGCACTCTCTATGCCAATATCAAATGAAGGCTTGTACGACAAAAGAAAAATATGAATTTCATTAAACAAATGCCTATTCTCGTTAATCTTACTCTTTGGTATTGGATGCAATCATAATTAAAAATACATCAATAAATCCATCAAGAGTATTTTGCTGCTTCGAGCTAAACGTTTGCTCTCATATCTCAAAATGTGGAAAGTATCTCATGTGGCTAAATATTTTAATGATCGAGCTTCCTGGGAGTATCTTCATTTGGCTTTGGATTGTAAGCAAAATCATCCAAGAAAAGCAAGTCCTGTTCAAAAACAAGACAACTTTCTTTTTGTTGCCCACCTTTCTTTGTATGCAACAAACATGTAGGAGCAAGGTCTTCTTACAATCAGTGAAACAAGGTCAGTGACATATTTCACATTAGAAATAAAAAATTAAAAACTTGGTTTTTAAAGGGTATTTTAATAATAGTTCTAGGTAAATATGCTTGGTTTCATTAAAAAATAAGTAAAGGAAGGTATAATGACAATGTCTCATCCAACAGGGCATATTAATAGAGAGATAGAAATTATAAAAAAGAATCAAATGGAAATTCTGGAGTTGAAAAGTACAGTAACTGAAATGAAAAAATTCACTAGCAGGAGTCAGTTGTAGATTTGTGATTGCACAAAAAAAGAATTAGCGAATTTGAAGAGAGATTAATAGAAATTACGCAATGAAGAACAAATGGAAAAAAGAAGGAAAATAAACAGATCCTCAGAAACCAATCTTACCAATGTACACATAATGGGAGACAGAGAATGGGAGAGGAGAGAGAGAAAGGGACAAAAAAGGCAAAAAGAATATTTGAAGAAAAAGTGGCCAAAACCTTTCTAAATTTGTTGGAAACCATTAATCTAAACATACAAAAAGCTCAGTGAATTCCTAGTAAAAAAAAAAATTCAGAGAGATCTACACTATACACATCATAAGAAAACCGTTGAAGGATGAAGACAAAGACAGCAGTGGAGGGTGCCTGGGTGGCCCAGTTGGTTAAGAGTCTGCCTTTGGCTTTGTTCATGATCCCAGGGTTCTGGGATCAAGCTCCGCATCAGGCTCCCTGCTCAGTGGGGAGACTGCTTCTCCCTCTGCCTGTTTCATAGAGTCAGCACTACATTTCTTTAAGAGACATATTGCATGGTGCACTGGGTGTTATACACAAATAACGAATCATGGAACACTACATCAAAAACTAAGGATATACTGTATGGTATGGTGACTAATATAACATAATAAAAAATTATTATTAAAAAAAAAGAGACATGCTTTGGATTCAAAGACACGGTTTCAAGTGGAAGGATGGGACAAGACCTACCATGCAAACAGCAACCAAAAGAGAATTGGAGTGGTTGTAAAAACAAGAGACAAGGAGACTATAGATACAAATTGTTATTAGGGGAAAAGGACATTTATATGACAAATGGTCATGCTATAATGCACAAATAAAAATTATAAACATATATGCAACTAACAAAAGTGCCACAAAATACACAAAGTGGAAACTGAAGGAATTGAAGGAGAAATAAACAATTCAACAATAATAGTTGGATATTTCAATGGCCTATTATTAATAATGGATAGAACAACTAGATAGAAGATCAGCAGGGAAACTGAAGACTTGAGCAACAGATAGGCCAGTATACCCAAAGATATCCATAGAACACTCCACCCAACCAGAACAAAATATACACTTTTTTTCAGGTGCCCATGGAACATTCTACAGGACACACCATACATCAGGCCATCAGGGAAACCTTAATAAATTTAAAAGGATTGAAATCATACAGAGTATATTGTCTGACAACAATAGACTGAAAATAGAGATCAGTAACAAAAGGATATTTGGGGATTACATGAGTATGTGAAAATGAAACAACATAGGAATCACAGGGGAAATTGAAAATGCTTTGAAAAAAACCAAACACACAATAAACCACACCAAAGTTTATGGGATGCAGTTAAGGCAAGGCTCAGAGCTGTAAACAGATGTATTCAAAAAGAAGCAAGATCTTAAGTCAGTAACCTCGTATTTCACTTTACTTTCTTTAAACAAGAAAAAGAAGAACAAACTAAAACAGAAGAAAGCAAAAGGAAAGAAATGGTAAATATTAAAGTGGAAATGAATGAAATAGAGAACAGAAGAACGAGAAAGAAAATCAACAAAACCAAAATTAGTTCTTTGAAAGATCAACAAAATTGAAAACCTTTACTTAGACCGACCAAGAAAAAAGAGAAAAGACTCAAATTGCTAAAATCAAGAATGAAAGAGGGACGCGACCAGGAACCTTACGAGATTAATATATATTAAAAGGGAATACAATTAACAATTATATTGGATAAACTATATGAAATGAACAGACTTCTAGAAAGACAAAAACAACCAAAACTGTCTCAAGGAAAAATGGAAAATCTGAATAGAGGTATCACAAATATAGGAAGTTGGTAATCAACTTTCTCACAAAGAAAAGCCGGGCCCATATGGCTTCTTAGTGACTTCTACCGAATGTTTAAAGAAGAATTAATATCAATCCTTTACAAACTCTTCCAGAATGTAGAACAGAAGAAAATACTTTCCGACTAATTCTATGAGGCCAGTATTACCTTGATACAAAAACCAGGAAAAATATCACAAGGTTCCTCATAAATAAAGATGCAATAATCCTCAACAAAATTGTGTTTTATTGCATTTCTAATGCTTTCCCTTCCTACTCAGAGCCAAAGTCCTTATGATGGTCCAAAAATACCTTCCAGGACTGAAGCCTTCCCCTCCTCCTCCAGTCCTGCTAGGCCACAACCTCTCCAGAATTATATGATCTCTATTATGACATCTCGAAGTAGGTGTCAGCATGTCCCATCAGCAGCTTAGGACCCATTCATGCTTTGGCCCCAACTCAATCTTTTGCAAATCCACCTGTAGCCTTTGCCAGTGAGCCACGGACTTTTGCTAACAAAGCCACGTTTCCCAGGGGCAAGAGTCTTTTAGCCCCAAAAAGCTTAAGCAGTGGGTAATAGAAGCAATAAGTAAATCATACCCACAACTTGAATATATTTTGTATGTTTGGTTTCAGAATAACATGTATACATTGGGGTTGTTTTTTGTTTTTGTTTGGTTTTTTAAAGTAAGCTCCAACATAGGGCTTGAACTCACGACCCAGAGATCAAGACCTGAGCTGAGGGTCTACTGGGTGGCTCAGTAGGTTAAGCATCTAACTCTTGATTTCAGCTCAGATCATGATCTCAGGGTCATAAGATCGAGCCCCATGTCTGGCTCCCCGCTCAGTGGGGAGTCTGCTTGAGATTCTTTGCATCTCTCTCTGTGCTTCCCCTCCAGCTCTCACTCTCTCAAATAAATAAATAAATAAACAAATAAATAAATATTTAAAAACAAAAAAAGACCTAAGCTGATATCGAGAACCAGATCCTCAACCAACTGAGTCACCTAGGAGCCCCTATATTGGGTATTTTTTAAATGTCTGCAGTGTTTAAGATTATTTGGCATATTGGAGTATCTAATTAAAAAGTGTAATTGAGTCATGGATTTAGATTTGTGATTTTACATTAAAAAGTTTATGTGATTTTATTAAGCTTGGAACATATTTGAAACATGCAAGAAGCCTTTAGAGTCACCATATTGCAAGTGTTATGAAAGTATTTCAAAGTTTTTATTTAGGAGACAGATAAAATACCTAAAAAAATAAAATCAACTGTATTAAATTTAATGATGCAGTTGAAAATGTTAATTGCAAAGGCTCCCCTGAAACTTGGTTATTAAAGTTTGCTAGATCTAGAAGTGGAGGGGAGCCTGGGTGGCACAGCGGTTGAGCGTCTGCCTTCGGCTCAGGGCGTGATCCCGGCGTTATGGGATCGAGCCCCACATCAGGCTCCTCTGCTGTGAGCCTGCTTCTTCCTCTCCCACTCCCCCTGCTTGTGTTCCCTCTCTCACTGGCTGTCTCTATCTTTGGCAAATAAATAAATAAAATCTTTAAAAAAAATAAAATAAAAGTTCAATGAACAACGTTTTTAATTTCTAATTTTAATATATTTAGCGTGAAATTTAAAACTTAGAGTTAATAGGGGCACCCGGGTGGCACAGTTGGTTAAGCGTCTGCCTTCGACTCAGATCATGATCTCAGGGTCCTGGGATCAAGTCCCACATCGGGCTCCTTGCTTAGCAGGGAGCTTGCTTCTCCTTCTGCCTCCCCCCACTTGTGCTCTCTTTCTGACAAATTCATTTTAAAAAATTAAGGAAAACCGTAAGTAAACAAAAACAGTCTTTTCTGTGTATAAAAGTCATCTTTAGGGGGCCCACACTGGGATAGGGCACATGACCCACCAGGGTCAATGAGAACATGTTTTCCAGGGTTTCTGGAAAGGCGAAGCTGTTTTTTTTTTTTTTTCTCTTTTCTACAAAAGATATCAAGGCATACCTTCTCTCTTCCCTTATTCAGTAGTGTAGATGATATGAAGTCTAGAACAATGGGACCATTGTGTACACAAGAGAACCTGGGCCTATTTTATGATGGGACAAATATGGAGCCACAGGAAAAAGCAAAAGAGCATAGCACTGTCAGATGAAAAGAAATTAGCCCTCTGGTGACATAATTTGAGTTGCTGGATCAACCTTTACCTGAACCTATTCTTAGACTCTTTTGTTATGTGATCCTGCAAATCTCTTTTCCAACTAAGACGGTTTCAGTTGGATTTTCTGAAGGGGTCCTGACCAGTAGAAGGAGTCTATAGTGGTAGTGTTGTGGATTGAGTCTGGATTTGGATTCAGATATACCTGGGTTCATATCCTGATGCAGCACTCACAGGCTGTGAGGTCATGGACACTACTTCTTCTTTCTGGGACCCAGTCCTCTTCTGAAAAGTGGCAATAAACCCTCTACCCACGTACCAGAGATGTCCAGCACAGAGCCTCTCAAACACTGTAGGTAACTAAGAAAGATGCTCATTCCCACGTTCTGGCTGCTGAGGCCCAATCAGGAAGAGACTCCCTGCCTCATGGATGTCTGTTCCTTTCCCTTCCTTTTCCTTTTATTTTTATATGCTTATGTCACATGTGTCCCAACAGTAATTTTACCACTAAATCGAGTCTTCCTCCCATCCGCGGAAAATCTAAAGTCAGAGTGGTCTCACTTCCCCAAGACTCCAGCACATCTTGCTCCTCTAAGATTCCCAAGATCCCTCTGGCTTATGTTATAGTTATTTGTGTCCTTGGTTTATTGTCCCCAGTACACTCAGAGTATCTTACTGACACCCTGCATGGGACTTGGTATACAGTGGGGACTTAATAAGTGTTTGACAAATGAATCAATGAATTAAAACCAAACAAAGCCTTTCAAAGTCTCATTCCATCTGTTTTCTCATATATAAAGTAAGGACAAGAGTTACCTACTCTGGGTTGCTTTTTCCTGCCCAAGAACACCTGCTCCTGTTCCCGCAAGCTAGAAGTGGCTCACCCTTTCTCAGCTCTCCTGTTTGATCATCCATTTCTCCACTAGGATCTTGAAGCTGTTGATGATTAAGGGACTAAGACCAGAGCAAGCGAACAGCTGATGTGGCAGCATCCATCACTGGCTTCATTTAGCTGCCTTGCTTTGCCTGCGGATGAGATTGAGATACACTATTAACTCGGATGCTTCACTGGAGGGCTGTTTTGTGCCTTCGGTAATGAGATTTGGCAGTTCTTTGTTATTCTCTACCGGAGCCGGAGCCGAGCCTGTTGGTTCCAGTCATCTGGTTAAATTGTCCTCTGAATTTGTCTTTAATTCTCATATATGAGTAAAATCAAGTCATTTGGGGAGCAGTTTCCTTCACCCACCTCTGTACCAGTTAGAAATGTGTTTAGTGCAAGAAACAGAAAACCAGACTCTAATGGTTATAATCCAATAGAGGTTTATTTTTCTCTTACAACAAGACCAGAGGTAGTTGGCTGATGGTTTTGGTTCAGCAACTCAACCATGTCAGGATACATACCTCTGTGATTCTCTTGACATTTCCCTCATGGTAACAAGGTGGCTGCCACCACACCAATCATCATGTCTGTGTTCAAGGCAGAAGGAGAAAACAAAAGCTTCCAGAAACCCCAACCCCACCCTACACGCAACTCCGCAGACTTTAGCATAGGTCTCTTTAGCCACCCTTTGCTGGGAAAGTGGAGAACAGGACTGTAGAGATGGGCTTAGACCAGTTGTGATCCACGCCATCTGTCTACAGAGGGTCTTCCTGGGTATGTCCCCCTCAGCCTTCTTCAGATGCTGCTGCTATGGTGTTTGCATGATGACGCTCGGTGTTGCAACCTTTCAGGTTTTTATTCAACCCCTGTGTTTGCTGGCCCTCTCTGCCTCTTGAGATCTGAATAAGATTGACTAGAACTCTTGGTTTCAAGACCCGTCAAAGAGTCCCCTGAGGTATCTGTGAATTTTCAGGGTGGGGTAGGAATATGGTGGACACTCTCAATGCCGATTCTAGCCTTGGACTCCTATTTCCCCAAGTGTTATTTCTGTTCCACTCTGGGTCCCTTCACGTGTTCCCATACTGCCCTGTCCTCTCCACCATCACCTAATTCCCTCCAAAGAAAAGAAAACCAAACCATACAAAGTGAAAATGGCAGACATTAATAATGTGTAAGAGTCCCAGGGAGGAGGTGCCTTGTACACCATCCTGCAAGCACCACCATGTTGCATGGCCCACCCTGTTCTTAAAATCCATCTGGTCTCCAAGGGGCTTCCTTCAGGCCTTTGCCCCACACTGTCCAGGCCACCATCTCTCTGCAGCTAACCCCCTTCCCCTCTCCGACTTCTTCTCTCCCTTTCCTTCTCCCTCCCTGGATGAGAACACGATTCTCAGCAAAACAAACACCTCAGTCAGAGCAATTTGGCTTCTTCTCTTGGCTGCCCTGACCCTGCTAATACTGGAGCCCCTGTCTTCTACCCGTGGTGATTTATTGAGGTATTTTTTTCCAAATTAGGAGCGATCCCTGCTCCTACTCCCCGCCAGAGCAATGCCAAACAATAATACCATTTGACTTTGTTACGTGCCCAACGGTAGTGTGGAGTGATAGAGGTCTCAATCAATTCCTGCGTTAGAGCATCTGAGGGCTGGGGGTAGAGGCTAGCCCAGCATGCACTGGTTCCAAGCTGTTTCTTTCCGAGGACCTTGAGGCAGGAGTGGCTCCTCGTGGTCCCTCACTAGGCTCTCTTCACTGATACCTGGGGCGAAGCTCAGCCACTCATAAAGGCTGACTTACCACGCCTCCACATTGTCCCGACGTTCTTTACATAGATACCTACTCATCGCGAGATTGCCAAGGGTTTTCATCTTTTTGCTTCTGTGCGACGAGTATGCGTGAATGAGCACATTCATTTGTAAATATATATGTGTAAACACACATACTTGAAACTTGGCTTCACACAAGGCTTTCACGTTCATCACCTCCCTGGATTTTCTGGTGATACTGAAACTTGAAGCTTCCAGGGAAAACTTCTATTTCTAGACCTGGATATTGGCTAGACAGGAAGTTTGTGAAAATGTTGTGAAATTCGCTGAGCTGTGTGCTTACGATTTGTGTTTGTTCTTTAAGGTTTAACTGAAGTGGAGTTGACGTACGACGTCATATTAGGTCCGGGTGTCCAATTTAGAAGTTCGGCAATTCTGTACATGACACGGCGCTCGCCCCGGTAAGTGTCGTTACCATCGGTCACCCCACAAAATGTTTACGATATTATTGACTGCATTCCCTATGCTGTACTTTTTCATCCCCTTGACTGTTTGTTTCTCAATCTATGTTATATTTCAATTTAAAAAATGTTTTAAAAATGCTTCCCAAAGATCTTATCCCCCCTACAGGGCTCATGGAAGGTGGACACAGCCCGGTGTGATGGGGAAGGCACTGCATGAAGACTCCGGAAGTTCAGGTTCTAGACCAGCCCACACCTTGTCTTGACCTGCCTCAGTGTTCACTGCCTGTCTCTGAAAGAGGAATATTCATCCTTCTGCCGAATCCACAAGATTGTTTTGAGGGTAGATGAGATTGTGGTTGTGGAAGAACGTTGGAAACAGGTGTGTGAGTTAAATGCTCTCCTCTTAGGGCTCATCATTCTGCTTTGTAGGTGGTGGGGCAGGAGGGGAGGGCGAGGTGCTGGCTCAAAAGAGACTCAGTGATCCAAACCCTCCCAGAAGCAAATCAGTGCCTTGGCCTGGCGCGGGATTTCAAAATCTTGTTTCTGACGCGCACAGCAAATCAAGGCAAAATCAAGACGAGTTATTCTCAGGGTTGGCTGGTCTTGACCCTCTGGGCGTGCTCTCTGTGGAAGCTGATCGCTGCCTGGATAAAGTCACAAGCCTTAGCCTCCCCCTCCCCCCCATCTGTCAGGACTCCCGGCACCATCACCAGGAGTCGGGGCAAGGCCTCCTCCTGCCTCTCGTCTTCGTTAGCGCCCCTTCCAGAGGAAGGGAGCCAGCAACCTCTGCTCCAGGCCCCAGGGCCCAGAGGGAGGGGTCGACTGGGCTCTCTGGAAGATCAACAGGGTCAGTGGAGGAGATATCAGAAGCCAAATTGAAAGTCTCTGGCAATTTGGGTCCTCATCTCTCATGCCATGGGTGCCTACGACATTATAATATATGGTCCAAATCAAAGGCTAAAAGAAAAACACTGTGGCGTGGAGTCAGGCAGGAGAGAGGGAGGCAGAGGGCTGAGGGTGGGTGGAAGGTGGGGAAGTTCAGCTCCAGATCAAGTGGGTTCTGCAGCCCCTCCTCCCACACACACCCAGCCCCCTTTACTCTGCTCCACATACCCCTCCCCCCAACCTCAGACACATCATTCAAATTGGTTGTGGTCATTGTTGATTGCATATGTGGTGGTGTGCCATGTCCCTCACTGTTCTGCGGGGACCCCCTCCCTGCCTCCCTGCCACGGGACTCCCTCCCTGGCTTCTCGCAGCAAGCCCCCAGGACTCTGCCGGAGGACCCCTTCCTGCGCAGGAGCAGGAGCGGCCCGGTGTAGCAGACCCTGGAGGCAGCCCTTAGTCACTGCACCATGGGAGGTGGTGGACCAGTACTCCCAGCTTCCTCCCCCTCAGGTGGGACACCACCCACCCCCAGAGCTCCCCTTGGAGTTGAGTCCCATGCCCACTCCCCTGGATACCTCCTCTCCCTTTCCTGCCCTCGTTCCTCAGTCCCCTGCCGTGCCTACCATCCCTCCCAAACGTCCAGCAGCACTCAGACCCTAGCCTCGGGGCCTGCTTCTGCTAGCACCAGCCTGACACAGTGCGTCTTCCTGGCTAGAATGTCAACTCTATGAGAGCTAGGGTCTCTGCCTGGTTCAGGGATGTAGTCTCAGCGCCTAGCAAAGCGTCTGGCACATCAGGGGCTCTGCAGAAACATTTGTCGAACAGATCATTTGTGCATCGAATGGCAATTCACAGATCTGCGCGGAGTTCCCTACTGCCAAGTTCTGTGCCAGGCGTCCAGGACATTCTGAGAACAAGACAGGTGCAAGTCCTGCCACCTGGTGCTCACAGTCTAGTGGGAGGAAGAGAAATAGACAGTCGCTGCAGTTGATTATGACGGGGACGCACAGAGGGCTGTGGGCACAAAGACCCAGGGTGGAGACTGTGGGGTGACAGGAGCAGGCCTGGCTTCACAGGGCTGGGGCGAGGGGAGAGGGCAACCTGTGCAGTCATACAGGGCCCACGCTTACAAGGGTGCCAAACTTGGTTTGATGCTTTGCTGTTGCCATCTGGAAACTCAGTACATTTCCAACAGGGCCCCACATTTCCATTTTGCACTGCCCAACAGGTCATGTATCTGGTACTTACTGGTGTGAGATCCACACTGAGACCTGAAAGGCTGCATGGAGGGAGGGGGAATGAGAAGTACTGTGCTCCAGACAGTAGCCCCAGCATGTGCAAAGGCTCAGAACATTCTGGAAACTGTAGTACTTTGGTCCCGCTGGAGTTTCGAGGGCACAGGGATGCCAGAGAGGGTGGCGGGGGGCAGACTGTGAAGGGCTGTGTGAGTGTCCAGAGGCCGAATCAGGAGTTGCTAGTGAGGCAGGAGGGTGCAGGAGCCAGACTGGAGGCAGAGAGCCTGGTTAGAGCTGGTTGCAAGAGTCCTGGGCGGTGAGACAGGGGGAAGCTGGCAGATCTGAGTGGCATTTAGGAAGGGGGAGCTAGTACTCAGTGACTGATTGGATATGGAGAGAGAAATCATGCCAAGTCTGTGTTTACCCACCACTTCTAAACGAGACCCCTGGGGAGTGGCTCCCATGGAGGCCTGGGCTTCGCGCCCCTCCGATGCTGGCTTGTGATGCACCCCAGCTCAAGCCGGGGAGACGAAACCCTTGCAGGAGAGGCTTGGCTGCAGCCTCTCTTCCCCCAGCTCAAACACAAGCCCAAATGAGCTTTCCGCCCGGAACTTTAATGTGTTAAAAATGACTGTGGAGCCAGCATCTGCCTCCCAGCGCCTGATGCTGCAGGAGCCTCTCCAGGGCATGAGAGAGGGAGAGAGGAGCGGATGGCACAAAGGGGACTGACTCGATCCCCCCTGAGTCCCCAAGGTCAGATCATGCCATTCTGGTGAACCCTGGAACACGGAGTGTCAAAGCCTGAAGCAAAGTCGTCTGTCATCTCCCCAGTCCTCCTTCCACTTACGGGTGGAGAAGCAGACCATGCCGGGCAGAAAGGAAGTGCTCAAGGGCACAAGGGCACAAGGGCTCAAGAGCATCCTGGGCCCCTGACCCCCATTCTGGTGCTAGTTCCATTCTCCCATGTTGCCTCCCTGACCCATGACCCCTGGCCTCCCCCACCCCAGGGCATTTGGGAGGCACCCAGCTCTGGGTCACAGTGTCCCTCAAAGTGCTTTGGGCTTTGTAGAATAAAAACGTTAACTCAAAATGCTTTAAGCAGTAGTTCTCCAAGCGTGGGTCCCCGGACCAGCCAGCATCAGCATCACCCGGGAGCTTGTTAGAAACGAGCATTCTTGTCTTTGCCCCTGACGCTGAGAGCAGGGGTCCAGCCACCTGCGAAGTTAATGCCCACTCAAGTCCGAGGACCACTGACGCAAGCATTAAAGATGTTTATTATCTCACAGAACAAGAGGCCCCACGGCTGGGCATTTCAGTGGCTTGATGGCTTTATAAGGACCCAAGTTCCGTCTGTCTGTCCAGGCCTTCCACGCCGGTGCATCGGCTTCTGTCTTCCAGCTCTACCCTCCCCAGTCACCAGATGGTTCCCCCAATGACAGCTTCCTTGTGAGACCATCAGGAAGCAGAGGAGAACGTGGTTGCCAAACATCTCTCTCTCTCTTTTTTTTTTTTAAGAGAGAGAGGGAGCTCGAGAGCGTGCATGGAGGGGAGAGGCAGAGAGAATCTGGAGCAGACTCCCCGCTGAGCATGGAGCCCCACCTGGGGCTCGATCTCACGACCCTGAGATCATGACCTGAGCCCAAGAGTTGGCCACTTAACCAACGGAGCCACCCAGGAGCCCCTGCCAAACATCTCTCTTAATCAATGAGGGAGCCTTTCCGAGGAGACCCCTGCAGACAGCCCCTCACATCTCATGGGTCACAAGTGGGCCGTGCGCCCTTCCCAAACCAATCCGTGGGCAGTTATGGTTGACTAGCAGTCCTCTCCAGCTCCCCAGAGGAAAGGCAGCATAGCGACAAAAAGTTCAAATTTTCCGGCCCCTCTACCCTTCAATCCTGGGTCTGCCATGTCCTCGTTTCATGACCTTGGTCAAATCACTTAACTTCTCCGTGCCTCTGTTTTCTCATCTGCAAAATGGACATAATAATAACACTGATCACAAAGGGTGGCAGGACTAAGTGAATTCACAGTTGTAGAGCACCTAAGATAAGACCTGGTTGTGTGGCAGTTTGTTAAATAAATATCATACATGCTGTTCTTTATCTTGTTTTTTTAAATTTGTTTTGTTTTTTTTCTCACTTCACTGTGAGAGCTCGGAGATCATGCGATAATCGTACAGAGAGCACTGCCTCCCTCCCCTTTTATGTATTTATGTATTTATTTTGGTTGCAGAATATTCCATTGCATGAGTATACATAACTTGCTCAACGATTCGGTTATTTTAATCTCTTTGCTACAAACAATATGGCAGTGGGTAAGCCTGTAGATAGGTTGCTTCACGTGTGTGTGAATACATATGTAGGACAGCATCTTAGAAATAAAATGAATGTTGAAGGATTCGTGCATCTGTAATTTTGACAGATGCTGCCACATGGCCCTCCCGAGCGGTGAGACCAACCTTCACTGCGAGAGGCTGCTTCCCCGCGGGCTCACCAGCCCAACAGCCACCCTCGCTCCAGCCCTCCCACCCTGTGACGGTCGGTGTGTCTTGTTGCTCTCATCGGCCTGGGGCAGAAAGAGGCCCGGAGAGGCAAGACAACTCACCTGAAGGTCACCGGTGAGCTGGGAGAGCAGCTTACACCTGGTAAAGGCCTTCACAGTTTCCAGAGCGTGTCCCCTCCTGCCGTAGATGGTCCTTTGGGCGCCAGCTCCCAGGATGCTTCCACTCCCCCACCCCCTCCCTCCCCTGCAGCCGGCACCTGTCTCTTTCAGTGGACCGCACGTGGCCCGCATTGATAGAGTAGGAAGTGCCTGGAAATGCGTGGCCTCCGGAGGGGAACTGACTTCCTCCGATAACTGATGAGTAAAGGAATATCAATACTGCAGGGCTGACCCGAAGTGAGATTTGGAGATGGCACACCCTTCGCTTGGCTTCCGTCCCTTCCCTGCTTGATTTCCCACCAGCTTTCCCGGGAATGCTCCACAGTGAGATGGAGTCTACACGCTATCATTATATTACATCCTATTACACGGAATTCTTTCTTCACTTTTGTAGGAATCCTTGTCTCAGGGTCAGCTTCCGGGAACGCTAACCTCAGGCACCTTCTGTGGTCTCCTGCATGCTTCCCTGTCATTGCACCTGTGACACAGAAGAGAAGACAGGCCAGCAAGGGAGGAGTTGGAAGTTGTTGCGCCGCCAAGCAGCGCAGGTGAGCCTGGTACCCAGGACTTCTAACTCCTCATTTGCCGTCCTTCGAAAGAAGGACTGTAGCACCAGCCCGGGCTGACAGTGAGATGTGTTCGTTCCTCTTTCCTCACCTCCCGAACACAGTGAATCTTCTATAAGCACCTGAGCGTTGCAGGTGCCTCTCTCCATATGGCGCATCTGGGTCCCCCGGCCTCTGCTTCACCTTGTCTCCGAAGTGATTATCCTGTCGGATAGTGAAATCAGTTCCCTATTTCATGTCGGTCACATCCTAAATGCCGAGTTTGACTATAATTGCAGCAAGCAGACCATAATCCATTTATTTAACATACCCTGAGTTAGGACCTCTTGCATACATTTGCATTCTATTTGCATCTATTTGATTAAACTGGGGGAAAAACTCAACAGATGCAGCCCTCAAGGCAGGCCGGCTGGAAAGCCCCGGCGGAGCCCCCCAGCTTGGCCCTGCCCCTGGGGCTGCACTCCATCAGTGGCTGAGCAGACCCTCCCCTCTGCTCTACCTACAAGGCTTACCTGGGCAGGAGCTGAGGCTCTGAAGTGAGCCTCACCTTACCACAGGACTCAGCAGACCCAGAACTGGGGTGATGTCCCTCTGTGTCCAAATCCCCCTCCCACACACGTTAGTTACCCCAGACCATGCTCCATGAAGGCCAACCTCACCTCTGTCTGGTCACTGCTGGATTCCCAGAGCCTGTTAGATGAATGAATGAATGAACGAACAAGTGAATGCACACGGTCTGGTTTATCTTTGTGAAAGACAGTTCTGCTCCTGTCCCTCTCTTGCTCAGAAACTCACAGAAGCTCCTTATGAGCTATGGGATAAAATCCGGGCCTTCCTCCCAGTGTTCGAAGCCATTCACGTCTTATTACAAACCTAGGAGAGCACGGACACTGGCTGCGTCCTGCTGTACCGGGCCCATGACAAGGATCCTGAAACTTGGCTTGGAGAGCTGAAAGAGGAGAGCTCTCTGACTTTGCCCCCTTCCTTCTGCACCCTTGGTTAGAACACCCTGAGGTCCAGGGCCTGGGCCAAATGCCAGGGTAGGGAGAGAAGGTTGAGAAATGGTGCAGAGACCCGCCTGGGAGGAGACAGCGGGCAGCAATCCCCTGGTTGGTATCTGCAAGTCTAGTTAGGGTTAGCCTCAGGTCGGTGGCTAGACCCTGCCTGCACTTCCCAGATCTGTCCAGGAGGGGGCGGCAGAGCCTCCTGAGCTTCCCCAGAGTTTCTCTGGCAGGACGTGTCTGGGAGTGTCAGGGTGTGTGAGCCAGGTGTGGATGAACTGCGTGTTTGCAAGTGTGGGAGAGGGTCTGAGCATGTGATTGAGTGCCCAGAGCGAGAATGTGTGCGTCTATGGGTGCATTTATTTATTTGCCTCTCTCACTCATTCACAAGTGTTTAATTACGTGTCTACCCCACGCCAAGCCCCACTCTAGATGCTGAGGACACAGCAGTGAGCCAGATGGCTATGGTCCCTGCTCTCATGAGACCAGGCTGGGTGGAGGGGAGACAAAGGGAAAAAAGCAGGCAAACAACTCGAGTGACATCAGAAGGTGATAAAGATGGTCTCAGGTAGAAGGGGCCATGCATTTGGACCAGGAGGTCAGAGAGCGCCCCCTCCAAGCAGGAGGCATCGGAGCTGAGACCAGAAGGACCGGGAGGAATCGGCCAAGCAAAGCTGTGAGAGATCGTTCTCAGCAGAGGGAGCAAAGAGGACAAAGGGCTGACGGGTAGGTGTTATGAGTCTGAGTTTGAACGCTTTGGATTGCCGTCTAAGGTAGGAGGCTCTCAGACTTCGAATACGGGAGTGATGTGATGTTCGGGTTACAGTTTGAAGCCTCGCTGGCCGCTGAGTGGGGCGTGACTTGGAACTGAGCTGCGTAGACAGTGAGGAGGGTACTGCAACAGTCCGGGTGAGAGCGGCCGTGGCTGGGCTCCAGCTGTGGCGGTGGAGCTGAGGAGAAGGGCCTGGACTCATGCACTTCGGAGGGGGTGCTGACTGTGGGGCAAGAGGAGGAAGCAAGGACCCCCCTCGTTCTCGGCTGGGACCTGGCTGGACTCCTACATGGGGGGCAGCTGGGTCCGGGGCAGCTTTGCAATTTCAAGGCCGTGTCAGCCTCAGGTCTGGGCTCCCTGGCTCCTCTGACCAGCTCAGACCTCGGAGCTGTGGGAGAGGGTGGGCAGCCGCTCCTCCAGGTCCTCCTCCCTCCTCTGCCTTTGGGAGAGAGGCCTTCCAGGCTAGAACATTCTGCGTGGATCCTGCTGGGGCCTGTCAGCTCCAGCCAGCTCCCTGCGGCCCAGAGCTGTACTCCCCATTCCTTCGGCCCTTCCCGGGGGGAGAACACGGGCTTGGGGGACAGTCTCACAGGGCCGAACTCTCGAAGCCCGGCCCCGTGTCATGAAGAAGCCCCAGCTGCACGGAGGGCCACTCGGCCGAAGTCACCGCCACCGGCCACTGCCAACACCCCACACTCGAGTGAAGAAGGCAGACTGCAGCCCCAGCCTCCGAGCTCCCCCAGCTAATGGAGACAGGAACAGAGGTCCTGGTGTTCCTGCACCCTGGCCACGCCCCCCAGTCACACACGCCGCGAGTGTTGCTGTTTTCAGTCACGACGGTCACACAGCAGCAACAGACAGCTGAGACGAATGGACTCGCACCCCGGCTCTGGCCTCGCTGGCTGCATGAGCACCCGCAAGCTGCTTCGCTCCCTGGGTCTCGGTGTCTCGGGCTGTGGGATATGGAGAAGGACGCCCATGATGAGGTGGCCCCGGGGAGCACCCCGCCTAACACCAGACAGGGGGACTCATCTGGGGAGGGTCGCACAGACAGCACGCCGGAGGCCGGGTCTGTGCGATGCGCAGTGTGGGGGTCAGGGTCCCCTACCCAGAAGCCCCTAAAGGGCCACGGAAGGGATGAGGTGGTGTCTGTAGAGAGGGAGTACACCCCGAGGCTCAGGGCTCCTCAGTGCCTGGTCCTGTGTGAGCCCGCGGAGGGGGCTGCCTCCCAGAGCCAGGGCCCAGGGGCCATGCTGGCCCGGCCCCCCAAGGAGCTCAGGGCCCGGACCGCTCACCGCTGGGGGCGGCCGCCTCTGCCCAACCCCACCCGGACCGCGCCTCACCAGGACTTGGAGGGACTGGCCCACAGATGCCACAGCTCTTCACCTCATCGTCCACCCCCACCACGAAAAACCCTCTCTGAAACCCAGTTGTGGCCTCTGGCCCCTCTGCCCTTCCTCTCCTCAGGCCCCAGCCGGGGGGCCATGTGCTGCCCGACCACCTGATCCCGGGCAAGACACACGGCCAGGCTGGGTGTCACCTCCCTTGCCTGTCCGGAGGGGCTGACGATCCCTATCTGCCGAGTTCTCATCAGGATTAAAGATAATAATAACCACACAGTAGTAGCTTGTGCTTCTAGAAGATGCTAGAAGGGCGGAGGTGGGGAGGGCCACATGGAAATGCTCCTGCAGGGGGGAGCCTGGCTTCCAAGCCTCCTTGGACACTCCGCCTGCCCTCCGCAGCCCCCGGGGAAGAGCTGGTCTGGGCTGGTGATGCGGCCCACCGCCAGAAGCCCTGGCCACCCACGGTGTGTGACGGTGCCTGTTGCCAGGCAACAGGCCTCCGCTCAGGCCCTGAGTCCCAAGGTCAGCCGCCCACCAGCTGGCCTGCTATTTCTGGGCTGTGGGGGCTGCCAGGGGCCTCCTAGATGTCTCTCCTCCATCGAGCCTGGCAGGGAGGAGGGGGCAGGCTGTGCTTCGGGGACTCTGTAAGTTGTCATGCTCCTGGGGAGGTAGACCCAGGAGAGGCGGGAATGAAGATTTCCAATCTGCCATCAGCTTTGGGGACCAGTGAAGGGAGGGGACAGGGGGCTTGCCAAAGACACAGAGCAAGGAAGTGGTGGGCTCAGGCTCTAGAACCGAGTCTACCTTCCACTTCCCATCGCCGCTGCTGAGATGATACTGGTGGGTCAGAGAGGTCAGATGACCCAGCCCAGACCACACAGCGCGTGAGGGGTGGAGTGGAGAAGTCAGCCACATCCACCTGTCCCAAGGCATCACTTACGCAAACCTGTAGCTTGCAGACGGGTCCCCTTGGAGCCTCAGTGCCTGCAGAGTGTCTCAGGGGCCTCGGAGGGGAGGTGACAGAGGAGCTGGGCTCACAAGTGAGACTCTGATACTCCCCCTCCCTTTCATCCATTTTATTTGGGTCTTACACGGAATAACGGAAGGTAAACCATTTTTGAAAACTTGCTGACCCCTCCAGTACCTTCATCACATCAGCATGAAAACCGAGGCTCAGAGAGGGCAAGGGGCTAGCTCTGGCAGCACAGCCTGGACTAGGAGCCAGAGTTCCCAACCCCCACCAGAGCTGTCCAGGGAAGGGAGGTAACATGGTGGGCGCAGGGACTTTGCACGCACCAAGCAGCAGCTAATAAAATGCCTGAGCACCAGGACCTTGACCTAAGCCGCACCCCATCCCCTTCTTTCCCACTCATCTTGGCACCTGGTCATCTCAGGAATTGGGTTATCTATGGATTCACTTGTCCAGAGCCAGCCTCCCCCCAGCCAGAAGGCCGCCCTGGGGGGCAAGGACTGGGTCCACCTCTCCATTGTCGCTGCCCCCGCCCGTCCCTCCCCCCCACCGTGCAGCGCTGGGCTCAGTATTGGAAATGATGAAGCCAGGTCCTCACAACATCTCCCACAGGGACATTTATCGTTCTTGGTCACTCAGTACCCATCGTCCCCTTCCTAACAGTGCCCCAATCCGATTATTTTCCCACATGGCATGGAGTCTTTGTGATTTGACAGATCCCTCGGGCTAACTTTTCTAGATCTCCCCTCCCACAGCACAACGTAAAAAAAATAATAATACCAGCTAACTTTAAACAGTGTCTTCTGCATGCCAGGTGTCGGTCTCAGGGTTTTATGCATATCACTTCGTTGCATTGTCTCAGTACACCCAGCGTACTTCCAGAAAGCCAAAGCAAGCTCCAAGACAGACGTGCTCCCACGCAGCCGACTGGGATTTGAGCGGAGATAGGCTGGCTCCAGGGGCCTCATGCTTTATCACTGCTCTGAGGGTGTCTTTTCCTTGGGCTTCTCACTGTGCCGATACAGCCCGGGCTGCAGCCGTGACCTCATTCTGCTCTATGGGATCTTGACTCCCGAGGATGCAAGGATGGTGGAGCTGCTGCTTTCACGCTCAGGGCCCTGACAGTCTGCTAGGGACTGTTCTGGCTCCTGCCTGGTTCCAAGCCTGGTTCTCCCCTCAAGTCTGTGATTCCCAGTAATCTCCCAGTACCTTCTCCTTTTACCCCAGTACAAAAGGACCTAACAGATACAGGTCGAATAGCTGATGTATTAGTTAGCAACTGCTGAGAAACAAAACACCCCCTGAAAATGAGTGGATGGGAACAACCAGCAATTCTTTCTCTCAATCCTCTAGGTTATTGGGAAGTTCGTCTGGTCTGGACCAGCTCAGCCGGGGCTCGATGGTTAGGTTGGCCTAATGCACCTATCTGGCAGTTTATGGGCAGATTGGTTTGGGGGCTCTCGGTGGGGATGGCCCATGAGCCTCATATGGCCTCCCGTTCTCCAGCAGCCTGGCTCAGGTTCAATCACACGGTGGCCTCGGAATTCCAAAGAGCAGCAAGTGCTTTGCAAACCTCTGTGGGTGTCACATTTGCTGTTGTCCAGAGCAAGTGACAAGGCCGTGCCCAGAGTCAGGTTAGGGAGGACGACAAAGGGCATGCATGTGGCCATCTCCACTGTTTACCAGCGGTTGGAAGGATTCTGAGAGGCAGGGGCTGTGATGATGGCTTTGCACAGAGCAGACCCTAAGGACAAGGGGAAAGTGACTCTCGCAGGGGCATGCTGTGGGCAGTGGCAGAGCCAGGATTTTCCAGACCTTCTGGAATCTCTGGCCTCAGCCCCCCTAGTTAAGGCAGGGCCTGGTTTTTCTCTCTGATGTGAAACAAGCTGATACCATCGTCCTTCTTGCGGGAAGGAAAAGCTACAGTGAAACATTTGTTGTGCAAAATTAGCGAGTCCCGTTTCCTGTGTGGAGTGCTGACCTGGGGTAATTGCCTTTATGCACAGAAAAATAAGAAAGGGACCTGAAAGCGCTTTCCAGAGCCCAGAAAGGTCACCTTCTTTAAAAAATCAATTACCTATCCCCACTTCAGAGGAAACACTTCACACACACATTTTACATTCTATTTCCTGGCTGAAATCTGCCTGGAAATTCTTTCCAGGGCCCGAGCGGCCAGACAGAGGACCCCAATTACCTTGGCTCTCCGAATTTCAGGCGGCACGGCGCAGTGGCCGTCTCCATAATGAACAGCTTTTTTTCATCCAGAAGAAAACCCCAAAGTATAAAGTGAGCCTTGGATTTGGATTCTCCGCCCCCTGCCTGGGCTGCCATCGATCAGGCTTTTCTGTCCCCCTGCCCCCTCCCACGCACACTCAGTTGTCTCCTGTGAAACGTACGGAAGACACTGCCTTCCTCTACGTCTGTACGAGCTCCGACAACACACAGATGTTCAACCCTCGTTCTGCAGCTTTCTCCTTCCGTGACACGGGCTCATGCCTCAACTGCTCTGGACCTTGGTTTTGTCATCTGTAGAATGGGCATAATAACAGCACATCACAGAGTCGGGCATGGAGCTGGGTGTCGTGAGGAGCTGTGCCAGGTGGAAGGAACTTGTATAAGGGAAAGGGGGGCGGGGAGTGGATGTTCGTCAGGCACTTTCCCTGTCCCTTGAGACTTAGCGCCTCCCCAGTCCTGGCTGGTGGACGGGGGATGGTAGGGTTACCCTCTGGAAGTAGGACCGCCCAGGTTCAAATCCCACGTCTGCCACTCACCAGCAGGCTGACTTGAGGCAAGCCTGCTCACTTCTTTGTGCCTTGGTTTTGTCATCTGTACAATGGGGCCAGCGCTGGTACCTCCCCTCGAGAGTAGATGCGAGGAGGGAGTGAGCCAATCTGCCTGAGTGCTGAGGGAAGCGCGGGGTCCTCACCCACGCTGGGATGGCAAGGGGAGTGTGGGGGTGGAGGGTGAGTGTGGGAGGGGAGGTCAGCTCCATTTCAACCTGTGGACTTGGAGGTGGGTGACTGGACGTGGGTGGGTGGGTGGAGGTCTGGGAACACTGGGGTGCAGGGCCAGGCTCTGGGCAGGTGGCTGTGGCGCAGATGGACAGAAGGCATGGGCGTTTCCAGAAGCCTGTAATGAGACAGAGAACCGGGGTTGGCCCACCGCGTTCTGCCGGAGCAAAGCGCTGTGTGCAGCCACACACAAGGAGGGAAAGCGTGTGACTGCCGGTGGGTGAGCCTTGGCCTGGGCCACAGCCTCCCCATAGAGGAAACCTCTCCGAGGAGGGCAGTGACGACTCTGTGCCACCCTGCCCCGGGGTTCACGTCCTCCCCTCTGACAGAGCCCCTGTTTCTCTATCTTGGAAATGAGGACAGCAATGCAGTCTTCCCAGTGCCGTGGTGGGGGAGGGGGGTGGCAATAGTTGTCAGGTCGCTGATGCATCTTGTCACCGGTCAGCTAGTCCCGGAGGCTCTGCCTTCAGAACGCCCCCAGACTCTGACAACTTCCCGGACCTCCTGGCCTGGGATGACGGGGCTTATCCCCGGGACCCCTCCCTGCCTCTCCACTGCCCCTCACCCAAATCTATTGCCAACATGGAAGCTGAGGGACCCTTTGAAAATGGAAGCCAGGTCCTGTCCTTTGGCTCAAGGCCCTCCAGAGTCTCCCCCTACCAGCCCACTGCATGCTTTTGTTTGTTTGTATCTGTCTCCCTGACTGGGTGGGCCCTAAGTGCCAAGAGAGCAGAAGCTGAAGGCACGCTGGCTACGGCCCCCAGCAGCCGGCCTGGGCTGGCCGATCAGCCCCTCTGTGACTGGGACCATGCCAGCGGCTCTCACGTGCTGCCCTCTGAGAGGGGACGGGCCCCTGAGGGGCATTGCTGCCTGTGACATTGGGAGGTTAGATACAGGACCTGTCCTGGGTCACTCTGTGGGAAAGAGGAGGCCCGAGGCCCAGGGTGGTGCCCCCTGAGGCAGCTCAGGCCTGGAGTTCCAACGCAAGAAAGGTCAGTGGGCAGACGGGCTGGGTCCCGAGTGAGCACCTGGAACCCGGGGCATGTGTCGGCAGGTGGACAGCTGATCGTGGTCTTGCCGGGTCATCAAGGCTCGGGTGGGGCTGAGGCCCCAGGCAACAGTGTTGGGGACATACCAGGGCCTCCGCTCCTCCCAGGCCCCAGGCGTCCGTGCAGGCTCCTTTCAGAGCCAGTGGGCAGGGTGAATGGGCGGTGGGCCCTGTCGGGGCGATTAGAGGGCACAAAGCTGAAGGGTTGGCAGCCTGGGATGTGGCCTGGGGAGGCTTCTCTGGGCAAACACAGAATAAAGGCCCTGCCTGCCCCTCTCACCCTTGCCCAGTGCCAGATTATGTAATGTGTTGATGCTATGAGTGGCATCCACCCAGCCCTCTGAGAACTCTGCCTACACCCCAGGAAATGAGTCTCAGGAGACTGACCCAGCTGGCTCCTGGCTCACCAGCCCCCCAGGCTGCCCGACACACACACACACACACACGCACACACACGCACACACACACACACAAGCGCGCACACACACACGTACACACACCACTATTCAAAAGAAAAGTAGAAACCTGACTTTGGACTCAATCATTCCAGAAATCAGTATTGAGCACGCACCACGAGAGAAGGCGTTCTTCTAGGGGCTGGGAATACAGTAGGGAACACGACAGACAAAGATGCTGCCCTTGGGGAACTGACACTCTGGTGGGGGACAAAGAACATGACAAGGATCTGGAGTGTGAGGTGGGGATAGGTGCTCAGGAGAAAGATAAAAATAAAGCCAGCAGAAAAGACACGAGGGAAGGGAGGGAGCTGGGGGGCTATTGGGGTAGAGGATGGGAGGGGAAGAATTTCGGGAGAGCAAACAAGTGCAAAGGCCCTGAGGCAGGAGTGTGTGGCTGTGACATGAATCCTCAAAACGAACACGGAAGTGCGTGGGACTGGAACAGCATGAGGGAGGTGAGGAGAGTACTCGGGTCAGGATGGGGACAGTGGCCAACTAAGGGCCTGTAAGGGCCTATGTGTGATGGAGAGGATTTGAGCTGTTACCCGCCATGAGATGGAAGCTATGGCAGCGTTTTAGTTTTTACTCAGCCATGTTTTATTCTGAGCTCCTGGAGGGAAGAGCCCAGCAGGAGGGGATAACCGTCCTGTCTCGCGATTAGTGGCCTGATAGGACTGGGCAGGACTGTGGCTGCTGAGAGGAGAAAGAGGCCTCCGGGTGGGTGGTGGGTCAGGAGAGGCCCCCGTATTGCCTAGTGGTCAAGGGTCTGAGCCCTAAGCTGACTGTCCAGCTGGAAAGAACTCCCACTTTTAACTGTAGTGTTTTCACACCCGCAGAAGAGTTAAAAGAATCGTACAATGAACACATCCCCATGCCCTGGAGCTCAGTGGTTAGCATGGGGCCCCAGAGCTTCTCCCTTCTGCCTTTCCCTCCCTCCCTTTCTCTGTCTCTAGAGAGCGGTATGGCTATCCTAGTGTTTCACCTCTAAACGCTTCAGCATGCACCCATTTACCACCGAAACAGAAGGCCGTTCTGCTATACAACAAAACACCAAAGAACCCGAACGCTGACCACTGTAACCACACAGCCGTCAGACATTGGCACCATTCATCAGCGTGCCGTCTGTCAGCATCTAGCCCAGATGTCTCCACATGTCCTCTACACCTGTCTCACTTTGACTTTCCCCGATCCCGGATCCCATCAAGGATTAGACACTTCGTTTGCTGGTTACATTCCTCCAGCGTCAGATGCAGAACGGTGCCCACTGCACCCCCACGCCTAGTTTTTTCTTTCATGACACTGACATTTTTGAAGAGACAGCCCAGTTGTCTTGAATGACCCTCCATTTGGGCATATGTGATTGTTTCCTCGTGCTTATGTTCGGGTGGAACATTCTGGGCAACAACGCCACTGAGGTGAGGTCGCCCCTCCCCCCCACCCCACCCCCGTGCGTTACATAAGGAGGGCATCCTGCCAGCCTGTCCTATCTTTAGTGATGTCAAATGTGATCATTCGATTCAAGTGGTTCCAACAGATCTCTCCATTGTAAAGTTAATCTTTCCCTTTGTAAATAATAATCCATCTGTGTAATGAATTATGATGTTGAGACTGTGTGAATGTCCTGTGTGAATTCCCCCACAAATTTTCACACAGTGATTTCTGCAGCCTTGCCCGGATCAATTACGGCATCAGTGGATGCAATGTGGAGATGTTCCTAATTCTATAAACCTTTCTATGTTCCTCAGTAAAGAAAAGTCTTCTCCCACCTTTTTGTATTATTACCATACACTTACAGATCGTTTTGTCGTGATTATTATTCAATGTGTTAAAAATCTATGATGATCGTTCCTCTTTTTGATGTTCACGTTGTTCCAAGTTTGGCCTGCAGAAGTCCCTTGTGCCCCAACGTTTTTTTTTTTTAATAATAATTTTATTGAGGCATACTTGACATTGGATAAATTGCATAGGTTTAAAGTGTACAATTAATACGCTTTGACATATGTCTACACCCATGAAATCATGACCATGTTCAAGACAGCGAACATATCTGTCCCTCCAAATGTTTCCTGGTGCATTTCCATCTTCGTCTGGTCACCTTCTCCTCCAGCCCTTCACCATCCCCAGGCCACCACTGATCTGCTTGGAGTCATGTGGATGAGCTTATGTTCTAGAAATGGAAGCACCCTTCTGCACCCCTTCACGTTAGTTCCTTCCACTCAGCATCGTCACCGAGATCCTTCCCTGTTATCGTGGGTACCCAGACTTCCTCACTTTTCAGCTGAGTAGCATTCCGTTGGACGGACACATCACAATTTGCCCACCTGTCAATATGATGATGGACATTCTGGCTATTTCCAGTTCGGGGCTGTTACACACCAAGCTGCTCTGAACATTCGTGTAAGTCTTTGCAAAAACATATACTTTTTTTTCTCTCGACTAAACCTGACAACTGGGACGGCTTGATCATATGGGAAGCGTATATTTAATTGTTAAGAAATTGTCAACGTGTTCCCAAGGTGGTCGTACCGCTTTCCATTCCTGCCAGCAGCGCCCGAGTTCCTGTCCCTGCATATCCTCCCCCAGACGGTCGTGGTCAGTCTGAAGAATTGTAGCCCTTCTATTAGGTGTGCAGTGATAGCTCACCGGGGCTTTCCTTTTAAAATTTAAATTTTAAAAACTGCAATAATTTAACTTCCCGTAGTGATAAGCGATGTTGGACATCTTTTCATGTGCCACTTGCCCTATGTTTATTTTCGCTTGTTACATGTCTATTGAAATCTTCAAACAGTTTTGTACTGAGTTGTTTTTCTTACTCTTCAGTTTTGAAAGATCTTTAAATATTCCGGATACAAGTCCTTTATTAAATATGTGCTTTGTAAAGATTTTCTCCCGATCTGTGCTTTGTCTTCGCGTTCTGTGAAGTGTCTCTCAAAGCGTGGAATTTTTACACCTTGATGTAGTTCAATTCATTCACTTGTTCCTTTACGGACTGTGCTTTCGGTGGCACACCTAGGAGGTATCCGCTTAACTGCAGACCACAGAGATTTTCTCCTGCGTTTTCTCTAGAAGTCGTATTGTGTTAGGTTTTACCTTTAGGTCTAAGAACCGTTTTGAGTTAATTTGTGTATACAGTGTGAGGCATAAATTAATTCTTTTTTTCCCTCTTTCACATGAGTATCCAGTTATTCCAGCACCATTTTTTAAAAGATTTTAAGTAATCTCTACCCCAACGTGGGGTTTGAACTCACAACCCCAAGACTGAGAGTCACGCACTCCACTGACTAAGCCAGGTGCCTCCCAGCACCATTTTTAAAAAAGGCGATCCTTGGGGCGCCTGGGTGGCACAGCGGTTGGGCGTCTGCCTTCGGCTCAGGGCGTGATCCCGGCGTTATGGGATCGACCCCACATCAGGCTCTTCCGCTGTGAGCCTGCTTCTTCCTCTCCCACTCCCCCTGCTTGTGTTCCCTCTCTCACTGTCTGTCTCTATCTCTGTCGAATAAATAAATAAAATATCCTTTCTCCACTGCATTGCCTTCATAACTGTCAAAAATATCCAAATGTGTGTGGGTCTATTTTTGGACTCTGTTCTGTCTTATGACCTGTATGTCTATCTTTACGTCACTATCATGCTGTTCTGATTACTGTAACTTCATAATAATTCTTAAAAGTAGACAGTGTTAGTCTTTCTAAGTTTTTTTTTTTCAGATGTTTTGACCATGGTAGGTCCTTTTTATTTCCATATGAATTTTAAAATCAGCTTGTCTATTTTTTTCTAAGATTTTATTTATTTATTTGTCAGAGAGAGCGAGAGCGAGTACAAGCAGGGGGAACGGCAGACAGAAGCAGCAGCAGACAGAAGCAGCGGCAGGGAGAAGCAGGCCCCCTGCTGAGCAAGGAGCCAGACGCGGAACTCGATTCCAGGACCCTGGGATCATGACCCAAGCTTGTCAATTTTTACAGAAAGCTTGCTGGGGTTTTGGTTGGGAGGGCACTGAACCTAAAGACCAGTTTGGGGAGAATTGCTATCTTAATATTGAGTTTCCTTACCCCTGAACAAAGTACAGTTGACTCGCATTATTCACAGTAGTTACGGTCTATGAAGTCTCCGTGAATGCTGAATTAGCGAATACTGAACTGTTGCTTCTAGGGGAAATACAAGGTTCGATTCCTAGAGCCTCTGGTCACGTTTTTGTCAACTGATCAATAAACAACCTTGTTTTATGTGTGTTTCTGTTTAAAGGGAACTTACATAATACCTTTGGTTGATTTGTTACCATTGAACTCACAGCCAACAGCGCTGTAACTCATGCCTGAATGAAGTTTAACACAAATTTACTCACTAAGGCACGTCACAGCCTTCTTGCACAAAGGAACTCCAGATAGCACTCCGGCACTATGCTTGGTGGCCATTTGAAAATCACCAACAGTACAAACATGAAAACCATAGTACTAACTAAATAGATTGCAAAAAGGACAATTTCTCGCTTGCTTATGGTATGAGAGGTGAAACAAGAAGGCAGAGCATCGCCTGGTTTGGGAATGTGCGTTGGGCTACTCAAATTTTCTGCTGTTCTATGCATGTCGGTGATTAACTGCAACAGCACTGCCCTTATTGATTTGGGGGTTATGGATACATTTTGGCGAGTATGTGAATTTCCAAGTGTGGAATTCGCAAATAATGAAGACTGACTTCTATCTCTGTTTATTTAGGCTTTCCTTAATTTCTCTTAGCAATGCTTTGTAGTGTTCACTGCACAAGTCTTTCGTAGCTTTTGCCAGATTTATCCCTAAGTAGTTCGGCATTTTTAATGATATTGTAAATGGTTTTTTTCCCCCCCTCCTGTTTCAATTCCTGATTATTCATTGCTTGCATATAAAAATACAATTGATTGCTGCATATTGATCTTGTAACCCGGAACCTTGCCAAACTCAGTTAATTCTGGGAGGTTTTTTGTAGATTTCATTGGATATTCCATATAGATGGTGATGTCATGGGCTAATTGAGACAGTTTTACCTCTTTGTAATCTCATGCCTTATCCTTAATTGTATTTCTTGTCTGTTTGCACTGGCTAGAAACTCCTAAGAGTGGATGTCCTTTCTTGTTCCTGATGTAGGAGGGAGAGTATTCTGTCTTTTGCCTTTATATATGATGTTAGCTGTAGTTTTTCACAAATGCCCAAGGAAGGACACTGTGCAAGGACACTGTGCAAGGAAGGACCTTGTTGGGAAAGGTGTGGTTCAGTCACTGGCAGCAGAGAAGTTTGATGCCTAGCCAGGCTGGAGCTGGCCTGGAGTTTCTAAGGGAGGCAACAGGCCACCCTCCCGAGGGTAGGTGTTGGGGGCTTCAGGCCTTCAGCCAATCATCATGGGCAGCGGTACTGGGCACAGGCGGGCTGGTGTCTTCCGGTTACCTAGGCTGCACAGGGACTTGCGGAGGGAGCATTGTTGCGTCTGTAAGACTATCCAGACCACAGGCGACTGTAGGCAGGTCATGGAGGGGCTTGGGTTTCAGGAGGGCTGTAGAAGGTTATCACCAGGCCGAGGCTGCAAGGTCACAGGTGGATCATGTTCTGGGCCCTTGGACGGGGTAAGAATCCACCATGGGACACCCCCTGCCCCCGCTCCGCACCAGCCCTACGTCCCAAGCTGGAAATTGCAGGAAGGCTTTTCCTTTTGCAATGTCCCCCCGGAGCCCTCTACTGAGGTCTTAAAATTGTGCTCACTTTACAGGAGAAATGCCTAAAGGAATTCTGTTGCTCATCATAGACTATTTATTGAAGGAGCATTTGGAACTGAGGGGTAATGAATTAGTAACCGACACAGGTGCGCAGAACCCCGGATTTCAAAGACTCCCTGAAGCTGGCAGGGGAGGGGTAGGAGGAGTTCAAGAATAGGTAGGGGTGGGGAAGGGGTCAAAAGAACAGTCTGGGTCCCTGAGAGCAGAGAACTGGCTGGGCTCCGGGGTGAGGGCAACTGGCTCAGCTCTGCAGGCATCCGCCGCTAATCATCCTTTGTTCCCAGATTACCGCTCATTTGATGACCCAGGAAAATAAAGGACACTTTTCTGTGCTGGAATTGGTGGCCTCCTCTCCCAGGCCCCATCCACAGGCCTGGCTGGGCTGCCTGTCCAGAATCATGGGACACAGATGTCCACAGGCCGCATGCCACCAAGAGATCTGGGGCCGGACCCCAGGTCTCCTAGCCCCACCCATCCATGTCTGAGCCTCTGTGTGTCCCACCCCAGACTCCGCACCACTGCCTAGTTTCCTTCAGGACTGACCGCCTGTGACACGGAGCTTGGCACACAGTAGGGGCTCAGAAAATATCCCTATGATGAAGGAATGCGGGTAGGTCTAGGGTATATTTCATCTTGGAATCTCCAGTGAGCAGCGGAGAACATGCTCAGTGAATGCCCAGAGTGGGCAGGAAGAAAGCAGAGTAGGTTTCGAGAAGCTTGTGGGTCCACTGGAGAAATCAGAGGGATTTTTTTTCAGTGTTCAAAGGACTTTATTTGTATTAATTCCTTTGACCTGCAGAATAATCCTGTGATGGTGTTTATCACCTTCTCCACGTTAGAGATGGAGACAACAAAGCCCAGAGAGGTTCAGTAAACTGGCCAGGATCACACAGGAAGCGTGACTTTAACCCAGGTGCTGTATTTCAGATGCCACTCTTAATCACCATGAGGCACTGGCTCTTGGCGCATCTCCTCTGGACCCCTGGCCCTAGCAGGTGGCACTCAGTCTGCACTAACTGCAGAGATGACAGACTGGCAAACAAGGAACCCAAGTTGACAACTTTCCGCTGGTTGCCGCACATGGCTGTTATCCTGGCTCTGAACAAGCCCCCTTAGAGGGTTATCTCGTTTCTTTTGAACCCAGGCCTGCAGGACTCTGATAAATGACGATCTTACCTAACCTTTACTGGAGTGAGCTGGAGGCACGTTGGTGGCACAGATGGCTGCTGGCCCACCCGACACCCAGACTCCGTCAGCCTTAGTAACAGGACCGCTGCGCCCTCTGCTTCCCAGCCTCCTCGGCACCACGTGACCATACTAAGCTCTAGCCGGTGAGATGTAAGTGGAAGGGTGGTGTGGGACTTCAGGGAAGCTTCCATGGAAGGAGGGGGCCAGCTCTCTCCTCCCGCCCTCCTTGATGTTGTCAGGGATGGGGAGAACGTGCCCGAAGCTCCAGCAGCTATCCGGGACTGGGAAGTGACCCTGAACCGGAGCCACTTGCTGAAGAGGTCAGAACAGGAAGACAGAAGGAGATGGGATCTCCAGTGATCTCCCCACGTATAAAGCCCTGGAATGATAGCATAGCCTCACACTTCCTTTTTGTTTCTTTTAAGATTTTATTTTATTTATTTGAGAGAGAGAGAGCACAGAAGCAGGGGGAGCGGCAGAAGGAGAGGGAGAAGCAGATACCCCGCTGAGCAGGGAGCCCGACGTGGGGCTTGATCCCAGGACCCTGAGATCATGACCTGAGCAGAAGGCAGACGCTTAACCGACTGAGCTGCCCAGGAGCCCCCTTGCACTTCTTATATGGGAGAGAGCTCCAGCATCTCTCTTGCTTGGGCTGCTGCTATTTGGGGTCCCCCCATCAGGCAGCCGTACCAAATCCTCACCGACACGGGTGTGATTATGATGTCCATTTTTCATTTGAGGAAACTGAGTCCTAAAGACGTAGGGCAACTTGGCCCCTGGCAGTGTCGCAGCGGGGCCTGCGTGCGTACCCACGGAACGGCGGGTGCCCCCCAGTGAAAGGCTAACTGCTCCGTGTGCTGGGTCAGCGCTCGCCGCGGAGTGGCTGGGCTCTGCCAGATGGGCACCGGGAGCATGAGGGTTTTGGCTTGGTCTGCTGGCTGGGGGAGCTGCTCTCTCTGTTCTCACCACATTCGAGCCTGGGCCAGGCCCCTACAGCATTTTGGCAGGGGATCCAGACCACGGTTATTAAATTCCTCCTATTCTGATCTGCCCTCAAGGAACCAGTAGACCAAGCGGAGGCAATTATTGGAGGCTTTTGCAAGAGGGAAGTCATTCCAGCCCCATGTGAAACAGGATGGGGTGGCTACAGTCCCCTGACGGGGACTTAGGATCTGACAGCAGCAAAGATGGTCTTGGTTAGAAGCGGGCCCCGAAGCGTTTCCCCAGAACCCCACTGCCAGGAGACATTAATAGGTGTTCCATGTGAAAGCATCAGTGGTCCCAGAAGCTTGAGAAACTGGGCTCATACAGGCCTTCTCAGGGCCTTTAGTGTGCACTGGGACATGGGGGGCGGGAATGAGACACACAATATTCCTTAACAGTTGGAGCCCTTTTTCTGGAGAAACATCTTAAAGGAGGGTTTCCCCCACTTTAAAAAATATTATCCCTAGATACCATTTATGGATAATTTACTTCATGTCAGACGCTGTGCTATGGATGGCACATGCCAACTCTCTCATGAGTTCTCAGAAAAATCTAGGAAGCGGGTACTGGTATTGTGAGAAGACAGGCTCAGAGGGTAACATGCCAAGGTCATGGGACTGTACGCGGTAAAGCAGTCATCCAAACTGTCCTGTCTGATTCCAGAATCCACCCTACCGTGAGGCCCAGGGAGGAGAGATTCTGCCGCATTCCACACAGCTGGCAGGAGGCCATGCTGGATCTGGATCCGGGTTTCTTAATCTGTGTTCCAATCAGGTTCTCTTACTTCGGGGCTTCTAGGTTCACGAACATATGTCAGTCGTGTTAATTTGAGCCATGCTGGTGGGTATGTAACAGTGTCTCCTTGTGGTTTTGATTTGTGTTTCTCTGATGACTACTGATGTGAGTGACGTCCATCTCCCTACCCTGCACTTCCCTCCCACGTGCTCTGAGAGGTGGCCAAGAGACCAGCGGGAGACGAGGCAGACATTCAGGGCCTGGTTCTTGCCCCATCACCAAGATCACCTCTATGGATCTGACACATGACACAGGGACACATCCCTGAACCGGACTCATCAGTTATGGGCCATTCGGTCCACCATAGGCCCCGCTCACAGACACTGTTTCCTTGTGGGCTCCCGAGTAAGTTCCTTCCACTGGGGCTGTGTTCCTGCTGATGTAACCTGCTCTCATCCATCTACTTACTAAATATGTATTGAATGTCTACTATGGGCCACATCAGGCCCTGTTAAAGAAGAGGAGACATTATTTACCTGTATACACACACTTTCTATGTATTGCATGTATGTATGTTATACAGAAAACTTCCTGCGAGTGATTGTGCTAAAAAGGAAAACAAAGCATATTAAAGAGATAGTGATGGTGATGAGGTTTCTTTAAGGGGGCCAGGGACGATCTCTCAGGTGTGTGAGCAGAAACCTGGATGAAGCAAGAAGTCACGTGCTCTCGGGGCAGAGGGAACAGCAAGCACAAAGGCCCCGAGATGGGAATGTCCTGTGTGTGCAATAGGGGCGCCCGGGTGGCTCAGTTGGAAGCATCCGACTCTTGATTTTGGCTCAGGTCATGATCTTGGGGTCGTGGGATTGTCAGTTGGAAGCATCCGACTCTTGATTTTGGCTCAGGTCATGATCTTGGGGTCGTGGGATCGAGCCCTGTGTCGGGCTCCACGTCCACGGGGAGTCTGCTTGAGATTCTCTCCCTCTCCCTCTGCCCCTCCCTCACTCTCGCTCAAAAACAAAACAAAACAAACAAAACAAAACAAAACAAAAACGGACAAATGAATGAATGAATGAATGAAGGGCAGCAATATGGCCAGTGGGCCAGAGGGTGGAGCCTGGGGGTGCTGGGTAGCAAGCAGGTCTGAGGAGGAAGTGTGGGGAGAGGGGGATGGTGGAGAACACCTTCCGCAGCCCAGGGAGAGGGTCTGCATAATAGTCTATGTGCAATGGAGATCGACAGTCGGTCTTGCCCCTCGGCCTGCTCTGTGGTGTGGGGGCTGGATTGAGAGCTAGGTCTCAAACGCCATCGACCCTCCTTTGGCTCCTTAGGGTGGGACGTGGTGAGGCAAGCACCTCCCAGAAAGGACGAGTGGGAGAGAGGGACGGTGCTGCGCCTGTTGTGGGCTGTTTGTCCCGCTGCCGCAGGCTCAGGGACCCCAGCGGGGCCGGAGAGGGCCCGGGGCCCAGGTCAGGCAGCTTGGATGGACAAGCGTGGCCTCAGGCCTCCCGCCTCCAGCGGGTCTCCCCGTCCTCGCCTCGTGGCCCCTGGAGCTTCCCTCCTGCCCGGCCCAGCCTGCCATGACGCCCCACCTGTCCTCTCTGAACCCACCTTCCCCTGGACCCGGAGCTCCTTGCTGGCAGTGCCAGGGCAGGGGCGGGGGCTGTGGAATCTGGTCTGGAGGGAAGGTCAGTGAGGGCCTGGATGTCTACCTTCTCCTTCTACCCAAGCAGGCACTGGTCAGCTCTAGACACCTAGATCCCTCCCTCCCAGGGCCTGGGTGACACACCTGTCCGCTCGGCGTGGTGTGGCCCTCAGTAGACCCCGCGTTACGGTGACCTGTTCCTCATCACGCATGCCGAGCCCAATGCACCGGGAGCCCCGAGAGCCTTTCTGAGCCCTGCCCCAATTAGCCGCAGAGCCTAGGACACAGGGACAAGGAACTGCTCTGAGGCGTGCCCAGCATGTCGTCTGCACAAACCTTTAGTCCTGTCAACCACCCGATGAGGTGGGTATTTCCTAATTCACAGATGAGAAAGTGAAGTCAGAGAGGTGATCAGCCTCAAGGTCAAGGGCGCCAGGACGTAGCAGTCAGTCTGCTGCCTTTGGACTCTGCGAGGTACCCACTACTTGCTGTTCTCCCCTCATCTGCCATTAGTAAGTAGCACAATGGTGCCGATGTCCATAACCCGCCCCCGCCCCCCCGGACGACAATAAAAAGAGACAGTGGCAAATGTCGGCAAGGATGTGGAGAAAGGAGAACCCTCACACCTCGCTGGTGGGTGGCAGTGTCTTTGGAAAACAACTGGGCGGCCTGTCAACGATTGTACAGTTACCGTCCGCCCCAGCAATTCTGCAGGTGGCTATGTGCCCAGCAATTCTGCAGGTGGCTATGTGCCCAGGGGTGAGAAGTACAGGTCTGTGCAGAAACTCACGCACACGTTCGCAGCAGCGTGACTTCTAAGAGCCCCCAAACGGAAAGTGTCCAGTGACCATGAATAGACACAGGGAACGTGGAGTTTCCACGCAGTGGGACGTGACTCAACCATCAATAGGGACAAAGCGCTGATGCATGTGAGGACATGGATGGGCCCTGGAAACACTGCAGTGACAGGAGCTGGACACCAAAGGGCACATAGTGGTGATTCTGTTCACATGGAATGTCCAGAACAGGCAGATGCATTGACAAAAGGTAGATTAGCGGTTGCCTGGGGTTGGGAGTGCGCACTGGGGAGGGGTAAGGGATGGCTAACAGGTGTGCTTTCTTCTCTGAGGTGCTAAGAATGTTCTGGAATTGGACGGTGCAACAGTGGTACAACTCTGAACGTATGAAAACCCACTGACTTATACACTTCAAAAGGGTAAATTATCTCAGCCAAGTTATTAAAGCGAACTTGCGGGTCGTCCTTCCCCAAGCCCCAGGCTAAGCACAGAAAGATCCTTTACAAGCAGCTTTGTCCCCAGACACCAAAGCCTGGGCCTGGAATGCAGCACGCTCACTCTCAGATCAGGCAGGAAGGCGCACTTATCTGTTCCTCCGGCACACATTCCAGAGGCCTGACTCGGCCTTCAGCAGTTCCAGGATTCCTGGGTCTACAAGGTACGGTTCCGGAGAAGCCTGAGCGCCCGGCCCCCAGTAAAACACCGGCCCTTCCAGAGTGAGCAGCTTTCCCGAGGCTGTGCAGGGCTGGAAGTCCGGGCTGGGCGGCCTGCACACTCGGGGAACATCCCCCCGACCCTGGCTCCCTGGGAAAAGGGAATTACAGGAGCATCTGCTGAAAGCCCACTAAGTGCTGGGCCCGACACGAGGTTCCCCCCGCCCCCAGCTTTTCAAGGATGTCCTTGTCCCCTTCCCCCTGCCACTGTGGTTCGGAGACCTCTCTTATCTCTGTTAAACATCCCGAGGGCAGAACTGCAGCAGTGCTGGGCCTGGAAGGGCCTTTGAGTGCCTGGCCGCAGCCCCGGGGAACCCTGGGACAGGCGGCTAGGTGCAGATTCCTGTGCCCCAAGGACAAGCACCTGCTCCCAGGGCGCTTCCAGCAGCCGCTCACCCACGGGGACCTGGGGGCTGCAGCACCGCCCGGCTTCCCCCTCCCCCAAAACAGGTGCCAACAAAAGCACGAAGCACTCGTTTTCCAATCACGTATGGCTTCTTTGACCCCATCAAATAACTTTATTCACACAAACGTCCCTTAATTTACAAAGCCTCAGTCATTCATACACATTAGGGGATCCACAGTGTTCAAGGAACTTAAATAGAATGTATCATACCAACCCAAGTAAACCAAGTACAAAAAATATTCATATAAAGTTGTTCACACGTAGGTCCTAGATTACCAGCTTCTGTGCAAAAAAAGAAAATAAAGAAAAATAGATTTATTAACTAGTATTTGAAGCTAACTTTGTGCCTGGGTTTCTCGGTGCCTCCCTCACCCCCAAGTCGGCCCCACACGAACGTTAGATTGGGGCCTTCATTCTCCCCTGCTCCCAGGCCCCCCTGCAGCACAGAAGAGTTCTTTAAAGTGTTCCTGAACAAACTGCCTTCCTCCTGTGGCCCCTCATGGGAAAAGATGTGGGGGCCTCCGGGCAACCAATGGGAGTGGATTCACCTCTCGATGGTGGCTGTGGAAGCTTACATTCGCCAACTCTCCTGTCCCACCTTCCTTGCTTCCCCTCTGTGGGCATCTCTCTGGACAGGAGTCCCTGCCCTCTGAGGCTGGCAGGCAGGATCAGAGACGGGCCTGGCATCCTGGAGGCCGTGCCTCGGCCCGGTGGGGGACGATCTCCCGGCCTCAGCCCCAGGCTTGGCTGTTGTCCAGCTGCCAGTTTCTAGGTGACTCCAGTACCCCTGTGCCTGTCTGCGGGCCCCCACGCAGGCCAAGGGAGGGGAAGGGAGTCAGAGGGGAGCAATAACCCAGGAGCCACTGGTGCCCCCAGATGTGTGTTTACGGGGTTGGGGGGGGGCACAAGGAGGATCAGAGGTGACAGGTGCCCTTGGTGGGCAGGGCCAGGAGCCCAGGCAGCAGGGAGAAGGTTAAGGGCAGAGAGTCAGGGGTCCCCTTCTTAGGGGGTGCAGGCCCAACTCCTGCTGTTCCAAGTTTCCAGAAGATACTGAGGCTGCAACCCAGACATCCATCCTATTACGATCTGTCTTCTCAAAAGGTAGGGTGCAACAGCATAGAAAGGACATTCCTATGATGCCAGCTCTTTACCTTTTCTTAGAAAAAAAAAGACTCAAGCAAAAATAATCTTATTGCTCCAAACACTGGTTTTCTAGGAGACAGCTGATATGTCAAGGAGCAGAGAACCTTGGAGGAAGGGAATGGTAGAGGCGGGGAATGTCCAGGGGCAAGAAGGCTACGAGGAAGATGGTGAGTGGTCTTAGCACCGCGGGGTGGGGGAGCAGAGGGGGTGCAGGGCGTGTGCCCCTGCCGGCTCTGCCGTCATTCGCTCTGGGACCACCACTGGCAGTGCCAGAAAGGAGGCCAGGCCCCCTCAGGAGTCAGATCTCCGCCAGTGTTGGGCACGTTTTCTCCTCCAGCTGTAAACAGGGTATTTCTTAAGTAAACATTGGATACACTCCCTCAGAAAGGCAGCCATCGGGGGCAAACCACATCTGGGAGGGAGGAAAGAATTCCCACTCTCCTGTCCCAATGCCTCTGGGATGAGAGGGGGCTAAGGCCTAGTACGCCCTTCGTCCCTGGTGCCCAGAGAGGGGTCAGACGGAGCCAGTCTTGAATGGACTGTGGCATCCTCCTGGCTAGAGAGGTAAGAGGCAAGGGGCCTGCTGGGTAGTGGGAGGCAGAGAGCATCCACCTGGTGCAAACGTGGTTGTTCTGTCCTTGGCTAAAGCTGCTCTTAGTGTCCTGGTGGTGGCGGGAGCCCTGGGCCTGGCCGCGGGCCTTGAGGAAGGATGGGCGGGGGGGCAGGGGAGATGCTTCCCTCGTGGCTCTCTGTGGGTGGGAGTGAAAGGTTAAGTGACAGAGACAGGGAGAAGGATGAAACGGACTTCCAGCTGAGCCAGCAGGTCTGGTCAAGGGAGGGTAGTGGATAAGGCACTATGATCTGTCTTGCTGAGTCCTCTTGCTGGGGGGAAACTGAGCTCAAGACCCACGGGTCTCAGGCCCAGAACCTCCCCGCTCAGGGCTAACCGTTTCACAGATCCAAGGAGAAGAGAATGACTGCTATTTCAAGGTTTGGAAACTCCTAGAACTTGGACAGGCCTTACGAACGTGGTGGCGCTGAGATGAGGTGGTACAGAGCTGTGGCCAGGCCCCAGGAGCAGGTGGAGAGAGCGAGAGGCAGGAAGAGGCAGGAGGCTGACCCACAGCGGGAACGGGGCGGCGCGGGGTCGGGGGGGAAGGTGGCTGAGAAGTGGATGGGAGCTACCTGGGTCCAACCAAGGCTAGTCCACTGGCTGTGGGGGGCAGGGGGGGGCAAGAGGGAGAGACAGGCACTTGGGGCTAACGAGCTGGCCATCCTGAGCCAGGGAAGGAGGCCCTGCCACCAAGCAAGGGGAGGCTGAGTCTTGCAAGATAAGGGCTACCCCTCCCAGGCTGCCTGCCTTGCCCAAAAGGCAGAGACATCCTGTGACCTATACGGGGCTACACTGATGCCGAGAGAAATAACAAAGGGGGACCGCTGCAGCTCCAAGACCTGGGGAGGGCAGAGGCAAAGTTGAAGCACGAGGAATACCTTGTTAGGCCTGAGCCTTCACCAAGAACTTGAGGATGGGGGCTGCAGCCAGGGAGTGCGGAGGTGAGAACTGGGGGGCTGTTTTTCCCATCTGCTGCCCCAGAGGGGAGGTGGGGGGGTGGGCAGAGAAGGGGAGTGTGGTCAGGGACACTGTGCTCCCCACCCTCCTGGGGGCGGCTCAGGGCACAGTCCTGTGACCTAAGAAGCCAGAGAGGAGACCAAGGGGGCGGGGGGCGCCAGGCGGGCACGAAGGATTTCGCAAGGAAGGGAAGGGCCTGGCTCCCACAGGCACCCCTGCTCGCCGTGGCCAACCATCCGCCCAGGAGGAAGCAGGAGCCCTGGTGTTTGAGGGGCTGAGAAAAGGCGAGAGAATGCCAGCAAACGTGTGGTGAGTTCCCAAGTTTGGGTTGGTGTCATGTTGCTCTCTCCCAAACTCCCAGGACCAAAGGACTGCTGCTCTGTGGGGAGAGCCCCCCTTGGTCACACACCAGCTGAATGCCCTCCAACTGTCTCCCCTATCAATCCTATGCTGGTTTAGAGAAAATGAAAAACAAACATAAAAGAATTCCTTTCCCCTTTCCCCCAGTCCCGGCCTGCTTGGCCGTAAGGAGGGGGGTAGGCTTTGGAGCATCCCCAGTAGCCTGCGGGTGAGAGGGACAACACGGGGCCAGCCACTTGCCCTTGAGATGGGGAGCAAACACTCAGGTTCAGAAGCCTGAGGGGAGGGAGCTGTGCACGTGCTGGCAGAGCATGGGATGGCCACACAGACCGCGGCCGCACAGATGCTGGTGCTGAGGTCGACAGGGTCACGTCGGGGAAGCTTTAAGGTGGCAGGCCACAAATGGGCACCCGACAGCTGCAGGGGGGGATGGGGGGTCCTACCCCGTTCCTCTCCCTGCTCTTGGTGGGTCCATTCTTGCCCCAGCAGACATGTGTATGCGGAGGGAGGGCACCTAACAGGAAGTTCCTGGGGGTGAGGGAGATGGCGCTTGACGTTGTCGTTGGCTGTGACACCATGGGCCCGTATGCAGGGCACACCCTTCACTGTGATCAGAGGACAGTGGCAGCCAGTTCAGGACACCCTGTTCTTATGGCCAGGTCACAACCGGATCTCAGGGACTTAGGCAGTCTCTGTGACGACCGGGATGTGTGGCGGGCACATGTGGGAAGGAGACGATCCAGGAGGCAGGAGGTGACGGGCGCTGACCTCACAGGAGTGACAGATGCCCACCGAAGACCCAGCTGTGTCCCAGGCAGGGGCTTGGCACAACAGTTTTTTTTTTTTTTTCCTGGGGGGTCTTCCTCTGGGAGGGAGACCACTAACAGAAAGGTAGGCTTGTAGAGCTGGGCTGGCGCTCGGCCGCCGGAAAGTGGGGGATAGTCACCTCTGTCCCCCCCAGCGCTCCCTGTTATAATGGGCAGAACAGGGAACGGACTCCCACCACTTTGAGTCCTGGAGAGGCCCAGGGCTTCCAGCAGCTGAAAGAGAACAAACCCGCAGTTTAGACTTTCTTTCTTGAGTTCTCCTGGCCAAACCCTGTCTTCCTCTTCCAGGTGGTTCTTCGCCTCGGACCATTTCTAAGGCCCGAGGGTGGGCCGGGAGCAGCCCGCCAGAGTCCGGCATGCCTGCGTCTGCGGGGGTGGGTGGCCCGCAGGCTGCCTTCTGTCTTCATGCCACCCTGGGGACCGGGACCCACCCTGGCCCTTCACGGAGAGGCAGGCCTTCTCTGGGGAAGTGAGGTGTTCCAAGCAGAACTGAGGGATGGGGAAAACAAAGACAACAGAGGGAAAATAAAGGAACAAAACAGAAGAGCTCCCCAACCCCTTACAAAAATTAAAAATGACATTTATACATATGCTTTTTGTCCATGTTGTTTCTCCACAGCATAGCTTCCTGCTCTTCGGAAGTCTTAATCGTTTAAATTAAAAAAGGAAAAAAAAAAGACAAAAAATAAAATAAGATTTTAAAAATTAAGCGAAACTAAAAGGAGGGGGGAAAACCCAAACAAAAGCTTCACATTGCTGGAGATCCAGCTGTCGGGAGATCACCAACAGACCAAGCCGCCACCTGTACCCTCTGCCGTCCTCAGTGGGAGACACGATGAGACTGCGGGTCCCGAGGATCAACCTGGAAGACACAAGACAGAAGGCCGGGGATGAGCGGACACTGGGCCGGTGGGCTCGGGGCACCTCCAGGCTCCGGATGCCCTACTCGGTGCCAGCACCCAACCCCGAGGACCTCAGGAACTGTGCCATGCTGGGGGCCGGAGAGGCTTCTAAATACCTTTGGTCTCATCACCTGCACCGAGTATCAGGTTATTACGAGGACCAAACGAACTAATGCATCTAACTTGAGACGGCGCCTGGCTCTATTATGATGAGCTATTGTTCGGGAACTGTCTTGGCGCCAGGCCCCAGGAACAGGACCAGCTACCAGCCTTTCCAGGACCCATTTTCGTGGAGGCCTAGAACACAAGAGCCTGCGCTGAGCAGCCTTGGGCCAGCACCTGCCTCCAGCCTGCTGTCCCAGTCCGAGCCGCCCCTGCAGGGCTGAGCAGGGCCCCATCCTAGGCAGCACGGCTCCATCGGCATGGCACAGGGACGCACCCCGGGGTTTTGGAGTGCCTGCTCTCCCCCTGAACGACAGCAGCAGGTAAGTCTTTCACGGCACGCTTGAGATCCCTCCAAATCCGCTCCCCCACCCCCCGGCTTCACTGTGTAAGGTCCATGCAGCCTGAGCAGCTGTGCCCTCCACACCCTCACTTGCTGCCTTGTCGTCCTCAGGTCCCAGGGAGACGCCTGGCTGGTCGTCACGAGAGGCAGCGGGGTCCAGCAACGTGAGACAGCCTGTTTCCTACTGTGGGAAATGGTGGGCTCTCCTCTGCGGTCTGACTCGAGTTAACGACTATGAAGTACCCCAGCAGGAAATGACTGACTCCATGAGCCCAGCCTGTCCCCGTCCCCAACTGGAAGTGATGAATGTGTTCGATCTGGACACGATATAGTCCGCAGCCACTGGACCACCCAAACGGCGTGCTCCTAGCTGGCTGAGGGGGGCACGGAAGGCCCCCGCTGGAGACATGTACCAGCACCTTCTGGAAAGCAAATGGGCCCTCTGTTTTCAGAGCCTGGGGTGTGCAGACCTCTAGACCCTAAAGTTCACTTCTGGAAACCCAGCTTGACTGGTCATCTTACATAGGAGGACTTTACGAATAAAGACGCTCACTGAAGTATGATACATGACGAGGCAACCACCCGCAAATCCAGAAAGAAAAGATTGAAGCAAATGATCCGTCTACTCTGTGATGTATTACAGAGGAAATGAGAAGGCAGGTGGCATTCTGAGTATTATGGCAGAAGCACTTCCCGGGGTTAAGGAGAAACAAGCGGGCTACGACGTCCCGCGGCACAGAGTATGAGCAGAACCATGTAACAAACAGAAAACACGTATAGGAAAATCTGTTAAGAAATACATCAAAACGTTGCACCTGTCGTGGGTGTATTTTCTCCTTCCCCTGCTTAACACAGAGGACACATCACGTTGTTGTGTTTTACTTTGTAATGGGAAAACCAGCAGACCCTAAGGGACAAGAAAAGCTGGCAGCCCCAAAGAAAGGGCCCTGGAGCAGCAGTCCAAGAGAGCAGACCCAGGCTCTTTTCCGCGCTCCTCCACACAGTGGACAGCGGAGAATTTTCCACAGCTGTCAGGTGAGGGTAGATTGTGCAGTTCCCTCCTCCAGTGCAAGGCGAGGGTGGGGGCGCCCAGTGTCTGCGTATGGGGAGCAGGGTGGGGGCTGAATTATAACGGTGCCGGAAAAGTATTTGATCTGGAAGAAAATACTGGTTTTCTCAGCCTCAACCTTTCCCTCTGCTGCTTCTGTTTCCCTGCCTGTGAAGTCCCCTCAATCAACAAAAAAAGTCCACTGGTGGGTCTTGGATCCCAGTTTCTGACCAGCAGCACATCCTGGGACGACCCAGAAGCCATCTCACACTCTGGCTGTATTCAGCATGCCTATGACCTTCTCCCTGTGCTTTCCAGACAAAGCAGAGCCATGAGCAGCCAGGGGGGAGGGCAGGCTTGGGGGGACCCTCACCATCCGAGACACTCCAAGTCCTTGTGAAGCAGGGCAAGAAAAGACCAGGAAACTGTATGCTAATGTCTGATCTGCTGAGGTCATCTCTGGGACCAGTTATGACCTTTTTAACACTGCTTTCCTCCCTCCCTCCCTCCCCTGGCAGGACCCAAGCCGAGGACACCCTGCTCGAAGGGATGCCCACCAGCAGGAAGGTGGCCCCTGGCGGCAGAAAAGCAGTGGTCAAGGAGACAGAGATTCAGAAGCCAAAAGTTCCTTTTTACATAATAAACTAGCAGAACAGAGTGTGCCCGCAGAAGGTCAAACCAACAGCACGGCTCTCTGCAAGAGCTCCCGAGACACCAGCGTGTAATGACCACTGTAATCACTGGGGCCCTTGCCAGGAAGCCAGGCTGACATTTCCCACAGGCTCCTCCACCCTCCCCCCGCTTTGGCACTGGGGCCCCTCCTCCTGGGAGGACACCTCAGGATGGCCTACAGGTCTGGGTCTGCTTCTCTCTTGGTGGCAAGGGACAAGGAAAGTAAGAGGGCCTCTTTCAGAGAGAGGACCTTGGCTTCGGATTCCTCTCCCATCTCCCATTCCAGAAAGTCCACCTGACCCAGGGAGCCAATGGCAGCAGGTGCACCTGGAGACGGGCTCTGCAGCCATGAGCAGGAGGGGCTCAGACCACCCAGGTCTGGGTTAGGGCAGCAGCAGACCTTCCCAGGCGTGTGCTGGGACAGGAAATGGTGTTAAGCGCCCAGTCCAGGGGTGGGGGTGGGGGCCTCCGACTTCATCCTCGCAGATGTCACACCCCGGCTCCCTGACTGCCCAGCGACCAGCATGGACCAGGGCCTGCCTTGTTGCTTCCAGTGGCACGTGGACCTCTGACCACAGAGCCCTGTGCGGAGGCTGCCACGCCACTGAGCGGAATGTAAGGTGGTGTGTGAACCCTCTGCATGACGTCAGCAGCATGCCCCACCTTTCGCCTTCCTGATCACCTCATTTTTCGAGGCTGACTGCCCCATTTTAACAAGGGGACAGGCCCAGAGAGACCGAGCGGCTCGGCCCACATCACAGTGCCGCGGAGCACTGCACACGGTGCCCTCAGAGCCACCAGCCGGGGGTTCCCCCCACCCGCACCTGCCATGGTCCTGAGGGGGGACAGGGGCCAGAGATCCAGAAAGGCGTGCTGGCAAATCCTTTCCCTTCTCTTTCAACTCTCGGACGAGACTCCCTCAGCACGTCCGACCTTATTTCTCTGTAATTATCGTCACAGCAATCGCTCACCCAGCACTGAATGTTCTAAGGGCTTTGTGGGGAACAACCCATTAAGGCAACTTTCAGCTCTTCCACGCTGCTTCCCACTCACTGGTTCCCAAGCGGAGCCCGCGTGTTACAGCGACGGCCTCATCTCACCCCACAACCCCGGGGCAGAGAAGCTCAGAGACAAGGGCTGCACAGCTAATGGGTGGGAGAGAAAAGGGTCTGGGCCTGGGTCAGTCTCAGCCCACAGCTCCTGCTTTTAGCATCTAACTGTTCTGGGAAATCCCTTCCTCGAGAGACAAGAGCTTAAGTGGAGTTTAAAACCCACTTAATCTCTTCATTTATAAACACACTCGCTCAGAAAAGGGTTCGTGAAGGGCTTGGCTCGGGCACCTCTGTACAAGGCTGGTGTCTAGAGCACATCGGAGGATGTGGAGTCACTAGGCAGTGAGCAGCCTTCTAGAAAGTTCCTCGGTCAGCTAAGTAGCTGTCTGGTCTGATCAAGGAGATGGGGGAACCAAGGTGCTCACATGGGTGCCACTAGCCGTGTGGAGCAGGGAAGTGGGGGACGGAGCAGGGAGTGAGGACGAAGGGGCGGGATGGACGGGCTCCCCGCTCTACCTCCTCCCCGGCCCCCCAGCCCACAGAGACAGAACATCTGGGGGGGAAGAGGAGGTTTGCCTTCTCTGGAAGTGTGGCCCTCCTACTTTGTTGATGTCAAAATGTCATTTTCAGATGAAGCTAAACGGGAACGGTTTGCGGTCCCTCGTCTCCTACTTGGTCTCCTACTTTTAAACGGTACCATCCTTCCAACTGTGTAAGCCTGGCAGCCGCGGGATGAGAGAATCTCCGGGAGCCACAACGACGCTCCCAGTGAGCGTCCTCACTCACGTGCTCTATCAGGGAAGCAGCACGGGCTGTGGCGGACAGTCCTGAGTTCAAATCCGACCTCGGCCACTTCCTGGCCGCTTCCATCACCTGAGCCTCCTGTTCCTTGCTAGCAAGTGAGATGCTCTTTACCCTTTCAGGGGCTGCTGCGGGGAGTCAAGGAAGCTGCCTATCCCAGCACCTGGTACAGAGCCAACACTCCGGATGACCTATCATGTTGTCCATCGTGTTAATGGTCACTTTGGTTCTCAGTTGGAACCGTACAACTTTAGACCTAGACTTGAGGCATAATTCAGGAACTTTCTGTCCTGTATCTGTGGTACGGATATGTAGGACGAAGGCAGTGGAGGCGGTAGTGGCGGGGAGGGGAGTTCTCCCAGTCTGCCCTCTGGAAGGGGGCCTCCGCAACACCACTGCGGTAAGGCTGCATGGACAGCCAGATGGTGGCCAAGGTATCCTCAGCACCTTTCAACCTGCTCAGGCCTAAGGACGGGTTTTTAAAGCCCACGAGCCTCGAAATCTGAAATACAACCTAGCTGTCTGTGAGGATCTATTTCCTGTGATATTGTACAAAAATGTCACAGTTCCCCGTTGGAAGGATGGGCCAGTACCCAGGTGACCACTGGCACGTGTCAGGAGGGCTCCCATACCAGGTTTCGGGGTGGCACAGCGGACCTCAGCTCATGTCACCTGCTGTGAGGGTAAACCGCAACTGGAAGCGTGTGTGACATGTATACTGTGGACACTCAGCAAAATGCAAAAAGGTTGAATGACCCGTAAATGCTGAACAGGTATTCAAACCTCAAGCCCAGTTTTTCTCTACCCCTCTCATCTATACAACAGAAAAGGAAGTCATCGGCATGCTCTCAGACTAAAGCACAGTATAAACTCCAACTGTGGTATTCCTGGGTGGGGAGCCAAGAACTCACTCTTAAAGTCAGTCCTCCCTGCACTCCTGCATGGAAATATTATCAAAAATACCTTTGATACGTCAGACACCATGCAACGCTTCATAAGCAATGCTTGCTTTGCCCAAACAAAGGAGCATGTGGAATTCTGTCCATTTTACAGATGGGCAAACCAAGGCTCAGGTATTCATTTCCTGCCTATCATGCCATGGAGGCACAGAGGCCTCTCCTAAGTAGGATTAGCTTCAAAAAGGGTCATTCCTCACTTGCTTAATACACCAAAGCAGCTGGCTTTTCGTACTCAGATACTGACCTGCCAGCCCTGGGCGGTTCAGTGGCCCGGCACTACTGACTACTGCCTGTCAGACGGACAGAGGCCGGGGGGCCAAGCTTTCTGATACACCACTGATCGAAGACTCTGCTAGCCACAGGGCCTCAGAGAGGGGCAAAACTAGGGACCACCATGCCAAAGCGGCCCACAGCACAGCACATGGGGGTCGTGGTGTCGGGAAAAAAGCTGGAGGTGCATGTGATGGATGGGGTGGCCATGCTGTCCGTTCTCGGGTCTACAGAAGGGAAAAGGGTATGAGTCTGAGCAAAGCACCCCAACAGGGGCTCCACAGCAGCCACAATGCTCTCAAAGGCCAAGGACGCCATCGTGACGGCCTGACCAGGAAGCCAAGAGAAGGGAGAAGTTTGGGTGCAGGTCCTGAACGTGGGAGCATGTCATCCACAGAGCGTCGGGTTACAGAGTGGCAACGAGCTGCTGCTCCGTAAGGGCCTGGGCCAGCAGGTAGGAAATCTAAAACTGATATCCCAGCTCTCCCCGTTACCAGTCGAGGTCCCTGAGACTCAGCTTTCTCAGCTTACAAGGTGGCCCTGTCTGCCGTGCAGGGTGTGACGTCCAGTGACGGTATCCAGGATCCTGGGCACAGTGAGGTATACAGCAGGCAATTCACACGTGGTGATGGCAGGCTTCGATCACACCCCAACCCTAAACTTCACCACCTCCCTGGCTGGCCCAGGCAAAAATTCCAGACGAGATGACTTGGCGTCAAGCCAGCCTCCTTTCTGCTTTGGGCCTCGGCAAGTGCCGGCCTGGTTGTAAGCCCCCCTGCCCCTCACCCTGCCCCCTCGCTGTCAGCGGAGACTGCACTCACCCTTTCAGGCCCCCTCCATATGCCTCCTCCTGGGGACTCCAGTCCCGGTGCCCCAGAGAGCAGACGCGGAGTGACCGCAGACCCCCACAAGCCAGGCCATGTGCTCCCCTCGCCCCACCCCTAACCCCAAGCTGCCTGAAGGGCAGGATAGTCCTGGGCTTCTCTTGAGCCTCTCAGGTCGCCAAGCCCACAAGTCAAATACTGGCTGATTGACAGGACCAGGGCGCTAGGACATGGCAATAAACGAATTAATTTAAGAACTTCACGGAATCAGTCAGCATGACAGGATCTCAACACAAAAACCTGGTTATAAAATCCCTGCCTATAGCTGAGTCCCACTGAACAACGCGACGCCAAGTGAAGAAAGAGAGAACTGCTCTCCCTCACTGAGAGAACCAGGCCGCTTGTCCAGGCTCCAGCAGGTGGCAGGGGAGGAGCCACGATGTCGCCTGTGCTCATTTCTACCATGCCGCCCCCCAGCACACCTGCAGAGCCGGGTAGGGGAAATGAGGCACCTGGGGACAAAGGGTTTCCCTGACATGACACTGCTGCCCCACTACAGAACCCGGAGGCTCTGGGCCAACCCCAGCTCTCTCTGCCATTCCTTCCCTTGCCACCTTTCTGCAGGAGGCCGGCTCTTGAAGGGGAAGAAAGTAAGGCCTTCTGTTCAAGCTGGAGAGGGAAGCCTGAAATCCAGGGGTGGCCGGCGGGGGGTCAGCCTGGCTTCAGTGTATCCCCCCGGGCAAAGCCAGCCACAGGAAGAGGCAAATGAGAACGGTGGCCTTGCAACCTGAAGCCTTGGCTCTGGCCTCAAGTCTGTGGTCTTCTCCAGATCTTCAAGACCCACGCAGCCTCCCTCCAGGACCTACGCCCCATAACACGCACCAATGCCCAACACCGCTCCACAGCGGGCTCGAGAGGTGGCGGTGGCTTCCGGCTAGGGTGCTGCACATGGGGCGGACCCCGCACTCCACGCTCGAAGCCCACGGCCACGGAAATAGGTGGTGGTGGTAGGGGGCAGCGGCAGGGCAGTCCCCCGAGAAACCGAACACCAGCTCCTGAGCAGCCAGGGGCCCACCCCTGTCCCAGAGGCCACCCCTCCCGTCTTCCACATCCTCTTGGCCCACGTCTGCATGTTGGGAGGAGGCAGCTCGTGAATTCTGAGAGGAAGACCGTCGCCCAGGCTGTAACAGCACAGACGCAACCAGAGGAATCCGCCCCTGCGTGGTGACCTACTAAGAGACACTGAAGGAAACTGCAGAAAAATGATGAAGGACCCCACCTGGTGGTGGGAAACCCAGTTTCCAGTCTCATTTAGCTCTCTCCCTGCTCTTGGCTGGGGACCTCGTTTCTTCCTGTGCCACCGAGGGGCTTGGGACCCTCCATCTGGGGTCCTTCGAACTCCAAGGATGACAGGTCCGCAAACACCCAGAAGGCATATGAAGTATCAAGGTGCATGTCAGTCACAGTCACGTGTCAATCCTTTTTTCTGGAGGGACAGCCCTGACACTCAGCTTCTGAGGACTCTAAGAACCACGAGCATCTCGGCAGGCTCCTGTCTATCAAGGCAAAGGCTCTAACCAGAAAGCAACACGGGAATGCTACACGGGGTTCCCCAGGGCACAGCGGAGCAGGACAAGCTGGCTGGGTGGGGGGCAGGTGGAGGCTGATGGCACCACAGCCCTGCCTGGGGTGGGGTATCCCCTCTCCTTACGGATTTTCAAGGCAAACCCGAGACTCTTAAAGCAGACAAAGGCCATGGAGGGGAGACGGGCTCTATGCCGAGTCAGCTGAGCTCGGTCGGTGGCCCACTTACCACAGTGAGGACATACGCTCTCTTGCAGCAACAGCTGGCAGGCCGGCTGGCCGGCAGGGCCTGGCTTACTGAGAGAAGGAGAGCGAGGGGAGCTCAAAGCCAAGATGGTGTGCGTGCTGCAAACAGATGCCCGCCTCATCCCCACTATGCCGAGAGCGGAGCCAGGGTGGTGAACGCGCCTACAGACAACGCGGCTGCCAGTTACCATGGAAGCTTGTCGACTCTGAGACTCGGTCATATTACAGCAGCGCTCCTGTGGTCACCACTGCAGACTTGCTTCATACAGTTTTAAACCTTTTGATTTCCCAAAGCGAGCTGCCCCAAATGCTAGTATTCAGAAGCTTGCCAAGTGCACAAAAGGAAGGATTGCTCGGGCGCCTGGCTGGCTCGGTCGGTGGAGCGTGTGACTCCTGTTCTCTGGGTTGTGAACTCGAGCCCCGTGGTGGGTGTAGGGATGACCTAAAAATAAAATCTTTAAAAAACAACCCCCCAAACAAAGGAAGAATTGCTGGCAGGACCTAAGAGTCATATCTGGAGGGCTCCCCTGTGACCAGCAATCCGCAGGACCACACCCCCAAGTCATCCCACCGGGGTCTGAGGATGCAGACCCATTGAAAGCTGGTCTCACTGGCCTTGGGAGGTCACGTCTGGGGGCCCTCAGGGAGCTGGGAAGCACCTGAGCTGATAAATCACTGGCTGGCACTCCAGACAGACGCATGGAGAACTTTCTGTCTGCAGACACAGCCCTGGTAATTGGCAGTCGGCTGCAGGGACACCCTAACTAATTCCCTTCCTCAACTTATTAAGTGTGGGGTTGAAATAAAAGCTGCCAACTGCCTCAACTGGTCCCCAAAGGGGCTGAGGTTCAGCTGTGGCTGCTGTGATTAGCAGACAAAGGGCTCCAGGGAAGAGGCTGGGCTCCTGGGAGAACCCTCCCCCCCTGCCCTTTGCCAGGAGCATGCCTAAGGTGCTGTCACAGCTAAAGGGGAGAGGTAGCTCTTCCATATGGTGACAGGACAGTCTGTGGTTAGAAAAGGCCAGCCTCAAACAAGGTCATGCCCAGAGAGGTCTGGGCAAACGGGGACCATATGGACTTCTGGTTACAGCAACCAGACCGAAGCCCAGTGTGCCAGGGGAACTCACGGGGGGCACTTGTGAAGGGGCTTGGAGCTCCCTTAGGGAAAAGAGCAGTGCAGATTACTAGTGAAAACAAATGATGAGCCTTTGTAAGGATTTGGCAAAAACAAACAGGCCGCACAAAGGCAACGCACAGAGCTGCCGGTTACCGTGCTCTCATGGCGTGCGTGGAGTTGCACTGGGTATTTCCTATTTCTTGTGCATTTGGTCTTTGCACCAGCGGACAGCAAACATCAGTGTTAAATGAACATCATTTAGCAGACAGGAAATGGGGACCCAGAGAAGTCAGGAGACTTGCCCAAACTGCCCTGGCTGGGCAGTGGGAGAGCTGCAATTTAAACCTAGATTTATCAACATCCCAGGTTCCAAGCGCAGTCTCTTAGGGACACCCATGATGGCCGTATCAGCTGCTGTCCTGTCTCCCTTCCCGTACTCACTCACGTGCTTCTGCCAGTCTCGCACTTTCTGAAGGCTGGCCCTGTCGGGTGTCACATCTCCCCCCCCGCCCCCAGGGAGCTGACAGTTCTCTCCTCATTGTGACCTACTCATCTGCCATAAAAAAAACAGCCTTGTACACCACCGCCCGCCTCCACTTATTTTCCCAAGGTGAAGGTCACCCTCCTTAGGCTGACATTCAAGGCTCTGGGCAACTTAGTGCTACCTCTCTCTCCCACTTCACCTCTATGTAAGCCAACCCGAAGATCTGCTCTTGACACAAATTCGCAATGTTCTCACGCTGTGTCCCTTGCTTACAACACCCTTGCCTGCCCTCCTTTCTTCAAGGTCTATCTTAAGGCACAGGTCCTACTTGCTGCCATTACTGACTTCTTCAACCAAAACCCAACGTTCCCTCCACTGAGCTCCTGGGAGCACCGAGCATGGTACCACTACAGATGTGAGCATGGGACCTACCCTCAGAAGCCTATGGCAGAGAGCCCTGGAGCTGGCCCAAGCTGGCCCCGTGGCTGGTGGGCACATCACTTACTGTCTTCGGAGTGGGAAGGACATCCTACCCAGGACCCACGGACATGACAAGATAAGAAACAGAGGGGGTGAGTATGAAGTCCGGCACGTAGTGTGTGCTCAGTCAGTCAGAAGCTAACTGAGAGACAGGAAGTGCCCCCCACCCCCTGCCCTCAGGCCTCAGGATGATGAGGACTCCAGGCTGCCCCAGGCCTGTTCTACACAGAAGCCACACGACGGTAAGCCGGCCAGCAAACTGCAAAAGCTCCCAGTCAGCACTCATCAATGAGTATAAAACACGGACCTACTACTCCCCGGGGAAGGAGACGGGAGGGCCAGCTTCTACCCCACACGTAGTTCAAACCAAGGTGTCTGAGGACGGCTGAAGGACTGGGAAGCCCCCTTCCACTAGCCTGATGTCAAGTTCAGGCCATGGGGTCGCCCCTCAGCTCTTGCACTTGAAATCCCTGAAGGCAACTAAACGCTGAGCTCCCCGCACCTCTCCCCCTGTTCTCCTCTCCTTAACCCAAAATAGAAAGCACTTCCCAATTCACAATTAAAGTGGCCTTCAAAGTCGATTTTACAGCCAGCAATCATGGTCCCAGTATTATATAACCATGAAAAAAAGCCCGGAGCGTGAGATGCGGCGCTAGAAAGCTGCTCTTCGGCAGAACGGCCAGCCTGCCCATGTGACAGGACGCTGCCCAGGTTTTCAGCTCGGAAAAGTAAACACAAAAACAACAAAACGCTATGTTCTTGGGACATAATTATAGCAGAGTGCATATGCAAATACAGACAGAAAAGAGCCAGACACATCAGTCACCTAATGAGACGCTGATTACAAAGGGAAGAACAAAACACAGCAAGGCACAGCCACCGCGTGAAGGCTGTGAAGGCAGCCCTGGGTCTAAGGGGCGCACGTGGGGCTCACGAAGGTGTCCTAGGCTTAGTCCCAAATTTGGGATCCAGCGGCACCCCAAGAAGACCCAGATAATCACTTACCAAATCCCCATCTAGAGGAAAGAGGATGGGCTGATGGCCATACGTCCGTGTCCAAAACACATCTGTGTAGTCGCCACCCCCACAAGCCCTTCTCCTGTAGTGTTGACGGTCTTCTAAACGGCTCTGCCCCCCGGCCCAGTGATTCGTGGAGCCACCCTTCTTCCTTCATCTCCCTCATTCCATCCACCTGCAAGCCTCCCATGATGTCTAAATACATCTTCAATTCACTCTGCCCCGCCCGTATGTGTACTACTTGCCCTAACCCGGGGAACTCGACTTCTTAGCTGGGCCCCCAGGTCCATGCTGGCCCCCCCCAATCCCGGCCACGGAGCCCCAGTGCTTCTGTAAACACGGAACCCGACGGGGGAAGCAGATCCATGACTTACCACCACCCCCGACGCCGGGCACATCCGGCTCCCGTCTCCTCCCAGCTTTTCCCACCTTGCCCCTACCAGTTCACCGCCCCACTGCCTCGCAGACGCCTCATTCTTCAGGTCTCAGGTTCAATGGCACCTCCTCCTCTGGCCTTGGGGAGGGTCCCCTATTTTCTGCTGTTTCCTCCATCCATACAGGCATGACATTTACCTGTAGCTTTCCCTTAGGACCGGTCTCTCAAACTGAGGTCTAAGGGCCTGGAGGGTGGGGACCAGGTCTGATCTGTCCCCGACATACTGGAAGTACCTACCAGTGCCTGCACCATACACAGGCTACAAAAAAACGAACAGGCCCCTCTGGGGTGTGTGTTTTCTTTATTGATCAGGGTGGGTGACTACTTCGAGCTGTCACCACTGTAGCCAAGAACTAGTATGAAAAGACAACAGAAGCCAAGAGCTATGGTGCCTAGCATCCCCCAGCTAGCTTTACATCCTTTTCCCATTGCATCTACATGAAAATCCTATGGGGTGAATGTTATTAGCAACCCGTTTTATAAAGGAGGGCTCTGAGGCTCAGAGAGATGCTAAGGTTTAGCTGGACTGAGGTCAGGGATTACCTTCGTGTCCATGGCCCAAGCTGGGCACAGGGCAGGTGCTCAATACGTGTTGGGGGAATGAGCAAGTGACGACTTCTAGCCAGGATTCAAAGCCTTATCTAGGACTCCACTTAAGAGATCTAAGCTGGACCCGCACATCTTGTTGCTTCCCCATTCCCTACGCCCAGCTGCTTCTCAAGTCCCCCTTCCTTGAAGCATGATCTCCCGTCCTACCACTAAGCCCTCACAGGGCCCCATCCTCCCCTGAGGCATCATCCCAAGATGCTTACTGTTATTACTGGCTCACACGTCTACTCTCCTGGGGCCAGGGAAGCCCGTGGAGAAATTCAATTATTTTTTCTCCTCCCAGGAGCAGATGGCTGTAGGACCTCACCTCGTCCTAAGGACACAAGCACCGAGGCAGAAACCAAGCAAGAATCAGGAGTCCTGACTCCCAGAAACTCACCCACAGTGGAACCCACGAACATGACCAGGGTGAGGGAGCAGGGAGAGAGGGGCTGAGAGTTGTCCTTTAGGTGTCCTGGTTTTCTGGACAAGGAAACCACAGCCCACAGAGAAGTGACTTGCCTGAAGTCCCAATGCTAGGTAATTATGGAAGGCAGACACAGATCAGGACCTGGCAGGCCGCTCTTCCTAGCTCCTATGCCTACACCTAAGCTTTCTGAGAGTAAAAGGCTAAGAGGTAAGGTATGTGGCTGTGTGTTTAACAGACGGTAACATGGCAGATTGTGCCTTTACCTTCTTTGGCCAGGGCAGTCCTCAACCCTGAGCGAGCATCAGCGTCGCCCAGATGCCGTGCTCAATACCCCTCTCTGGTTTCCGACTCCGCAGGACTAAAGTGGGGCCAGAAATACGCATTCTGACAAGTTTCCAGGTGACGCTTCCTGTCTGGGGACCACACTCTGAGAAGGTCTGTCACTGACCACTGTGTGTGTGTTGGGGGATGGGAGCTCGGGAGAAGAGCAGGGAGGAGTGTGGCAATGGCTTGTCAACATCTTCAAGTTCACAGGACAGGCTCTTGATCTATTAAGTAGGAAACTTCTTACTCGTGACTTCCTCCGTTCCTCCCACTGATAGAAAGGAAGCGATCTTTTGAACTCTGGTTCAACTTGACCCAGGCCACACAATCTGGCTGCAGATGCTGACGACTCACATCTGGGTCTGCCTACAGCACCACGGACTTACGTCCGACTCAGGGACACTCCAGGAGTAGGTGGGAAACCCGAGTTCCCGAACAGCCGTCCCACGGCAACAGGACTTCCAAAACACTGTTCTCCACACCTGTTTGGTGCCTCTGCCCTGAGCATCTGAGGGCAGGGAAGGGAGGGGGATCTCTGGATCACATCAGCGGTGACATCTGGATTTCAGTTTAGCAACTGGCCTAAACTCCCAAATAACTTTTTCTAGAAGGTTAAGAGTCACTGTGTTGTTTGTCTGGGGTGTGGTATACTCACACTCATTTCTGCTGCCCCATGCAAACTGAGGGTTCCTTCCAAACATTCATCAAATCCAAGTATGCAATCTGGTTACTAACAACAAATGAGTCTTTACTTGTGACTTCCAGTTCTCCTTATGTCTGTACAAGGCTGGGCTGGGCCGGTAAGGCCCATGCACTCTGCCAAGATCTGACTGCACTGTACTTCCAGCCCATGCCTCAGACGTGCCCCAGACCGGAGCCTTCTGGAAGGAAGGACATGTCTTAGACATGTCTGAAAAGAGCAGAAAGGCAAAAAACAAAAGGGTGCTGTCCATGATATGTAAAGGCTTCCTTTTTCCAAATGGATGGAAGTAAATGCAGAATGAGTCAACTGGCTCACACCATGTCCGTGACTATCCCACTGGGACAGCTGGCCACTACTAAAATCCAACACCTTATACCCAAGCCGACCTGCCGTCCATCACCGCTATGGTACCAGGCCTCTGCACGATGAAGAGCCAAGGTTCTCCTCTGCGAGATTACTGCCCAGGCCTCATCCCCAGCTTTTTGCAGGCTGGAAAAACAGAAGCAGTTTCATCTTCCTCACTAGGCCCTGTGGTGTGCCTGGGTGGCTCTAATCCATTCCCCCCAAGTCCCTAGATATCATTTTCTTTTACAAAGAAACAAAACATAGAAATCTGACCTGTGTATGATGCAGGCTGAGTTATAGCTTTCCCCCGGCACCTCTAACTGAAAGTGAAATTCCTTTAAAGTTGGGAAATTCATTGCAGTATTTTACGGTATTGATTTAAACTTGGCTGGCAGTTTTAAGGCCTGCCATCCTTCTGAATCCTAGAGATGCTGGAGGAGGTCTCCATTTCCTTTGATTCTGTAATACCACAGAGTACTCCCTAGTGGCAGTGAAAGGAGGGGCTGGGAGCTCGTATGCCGCTGCCCTAGTTTATCAAGATGGAACCCCAGGCTTTCTCCCCAGGTCTTGGGTCGAGAAGGCATCTCGTGGGGATTTCACAACTAGAACAGTACCCTCTCCCCTGGCCAGCTGGGTCCCGTACCCAGCAAAACCTCAGGGCGCTCAAGGTGAGCCCTGAGCTGTGTCATGCTCACTTATCACCTGGTTTACAGGTGCCTCTAAACCGACCTTCAAGGACGAGCCCAAGGTGCCGCCTCCTCCAAGAAGCCTTCCCTCCACTCCCTGCAGGCTTCCAGTCTCTCTCCCGAGCCACAGCTTTACTGCAACCGAGTATCCGTGTCGTCTCCCCGTGGCTACATGGCGAACTCCTAGAGGCCAACTGGGGGTCTACGCTGTCAACACCACTTCCAGGCCAGCGCCTGCCATGTATCAGGGGGGCTCTTGCTCACCAAATGTGACTTGGCCCCAGCATCTTTCAACACAGGGCTGTGGGCGGCCACATCAGGGGTGGGCACCAATGACGAACCCCCCTGCTTTCATCAAGATTTCATAAACGAACTGGGAGACTTGTCAGGGAGAAACCCAGCCACTGGGGCTATTTTGCTTTGGGTTCTCAGCCTCAAATGCCCAGGCTACCTTCACTTGGAAGGGGCTTCTGCCAGGATCTCTGGCAGAGGGAAGAGACACAGCAGGCTGCCTCCGGGTCCCATCAGAGCCCTTTCCTCAGCCTGGGACCACAGACTGCTCTGTCGGCACCCCATCTGTGCCCGCGCTTTCCCGGCCACTGTCACATGTTGCCGGCTTCTGGTCTCCCGCCTTCTCCTTCGGGTATTTTTGACTTCTGCCTGCTGTGGCCTGCGCCCCCTGGTTATGTGGGTGCCTCACTATCCCAGCCTCGCCTCATCTGCCCACATGTGAGGCTGTATCAGGGTGACCCAAGGGGAATCTGCACACAGTTGACCTCACCTGGAGGTGTGGACAGTGGCCCCCCTCCAGCGTGCCTGTGCTCAGGTCAGCCATCTGACCCCGAGACGCCCACGGGCAGCAATGTACATGAATACCTAAGGGGCTATCTGTGTGGTGCTCCGGGCGGGGGGGGTGCCCACCATCCGCCTGAAAATATAAACCCATCCAAAGCTGCTTTTAAAGAGGCTGCAGGAAGCAAAGGGAACAGTGACATTTCTGGTCAGATACCTTGTTTTGAATCCTGGCTCTCAAACTTAGTAAAGGGACCTCACGGGCGGCCGGCCAGCCGCGATGCAGGTGTTTTGTGTGATTACATCTGTGGGCTCCACTATTAGAAAGTGTGGGAAGTATTTCACCCAGAGCTGAAGAGAAAGGACAAGGCCTCTGCTCGGCACAAGTCAGGGGCCCCTCAAAGCAGGTTTGTGTCCCGGGGGGAAGAGGAAATGGGACTTGGAAGGACCCCAACCATCAGGCAGCTTTGCTTACAGCTGGACGATTACAAAAGCGATTTTTTTGCTTTGCCCAGAGGGCCACCGTCTGGGCTAGGAGGAGCCCAGGATGCCAGGGAGTAGGAGAATGTGAGCAAAAACAGCCCTGGGGCAGGCCTGTCCCCTCCCGGGTGCTTTGATGTCCTGCAGAGCTTCAAGGGACAGACTATCCCTGGGGGCCACCAGCCCCATTACATAACCGACAGCTCAGCTTCCTCCCCTGGATACAGCTGGAGCTGTCAGGGGATGGCAAGGGCGAAAGCTGGCCCCCGCGGAGCTGCCTGGCCTTACAAACACCAGCCTTCTTGACCTGGGGGAACCCCGAGAAAACACGAGGAGACAGACCAGGCCCCACAGTCTCCCTGGACTCCACCGGTACCTCGGGTCTCCAGGTCCTCAGAGGGAGGGCAGAGCTTTCATTTCCTAAAGGGAAGAGAAGCAAACCTTTGAACCCTCACGCACAAGCCCTCCGCTCTTAGCCCTGTGCAGTGCTAGCGGCAGGGCAGAAGGCCGGGCTGAGATGTCCATTTTATAGACAAGAACTCAAAAGAGGCTCAGAGACTGCAGATCTGCTTGGATCTAAGGACTGGTCATCGCCGGCTAAATACATTCCCCTCCCAACGATCTCTCAACATGAAATAAAACCCCTATTCCGCAGGGCTCTAATCGGGGTGCCTCCTTCTACCCTCTTTGGAAAGTTCAAGGCTCCACCAGAGACTAAGTGGGATGAGCCTCTGGAGTGTAGGAATCAAACCAACTCTGGGCCCTTCGGTGGTTAAGGCTTCACGGCGGTGTCCTTGCTCATCCCTCCCACTGGGCTACCTAGCTGTTCAGCAGCACACTGCGTTTTGGGGTACAAGGGACTCCCTCCCAACTAGAAGGCCACTGACTGCCACACGCCTTCTGCCCACATTACTCATTTCAGACTCCACTCGGTGTGCAACTGTTTGTGGAATTCAGTTATAAAGACACGGGATTTCTACAGATGTTTCAATGAGGCATTACCTCGTATCGGTGGACACCAGGGACTCAGACCTGGGTTCAAATCTAGCCTTTGCTCCTTATTAGTTGTGACCTTTGGGAAGTTGAAATAATGGTCAAAAAGCACTTGGCCCCAGGGAGGACCAGTGATGATCAACATCTTCTGCCACCTTCAGCACTGTCGCTCTCCCTCAAAACCTAACCCTTCAGCCTCCCCGCAACGTACAAGGCGAGGCTCCAGGTGTGGGGGGGGTCTCCCGCCCCAGCTCAGTTTCGTGTGGCCACCTCCCACAGGGTCCGGAGTGAAGGACATGTCTTATGTGCTCCTGGATTTGTTCACGTCTGTCCTCACGGCTGGGCAAGGACGTCACACTCAACAGAGAGGGGACCTGAATACCTATTTGTCCCAGGTTCCCAGCCTCTCACCGAAAACCCGTTTTTAATTTACCCTCCGGGGACTGTTTTGAAAACTTTGCTGTTTAAAATGAACCACATCAAGAATTTCTTTTCCATTTTTTTGTTTCCAGTATCACTCTCGATTAACTAGACACCTACGGTGTGAAACTGAGGCAGAATTCTGCCAAAGATAAAGAAGTGATCTGAATTGGTTTCTACAGTTTCAATGTGAGCCACGGTGCTGTTGTCTGTTAGATGAGCTGGTTTCTGAATCCCCAGAAGACCATCAGGGGCCCAGCTAGGGGGTCGGGGACCTCCACCTCAAATCTCGTAAACAAGAAGAATCTGAAGCCCAGGTCAAGGGGTCAACTCAGGTCCTTCAGCATGTGAGCCCAGAGACACACGTTTGGGCCTCACACCAAGAATAAAGATATCCTGGGGCGCCTGGGTGGCACAGCGGTTGGGCGTCTGCCTCCAGCTCAGGGCGTGATCCCGACGTTATGGGATCGAGCCCCACATCAGGCTCCTCTGCTGGGAGCCTGCTTCTTCCTCTCCCACTCCCCCTGCTTGTGTTCCCTCTCTTGCTGGCTGTCTGTACCTCTGTCGAATAAATAAGTAAAATCTTAAAAAAAAAAAAATAAAGATATCCTATATTACTTCAACAATAAATTAGGCTGGATTTTTTTCTCTGATATTAGGCAGCTATCAAGATCACATAAGGAACGAAGAATATTTTCTACGACCTTCCAGGCCATACCAACAACTGATTTCCCTCAGCGAGACTGAGCTGCCCGCTCCAAATAAACGTCACTCAAGGGCCCTGACTTCCCAAGGCCCTAGTAACCAAGGCTTGTCTGTGAGACAGCAAACTTGGCCATGAATGCGGACTCCCTCATCTCACAGTACCCTCCATGGTAACGTGGGCGGTGGCACCTAGAACAGCAGTGTAGCTTACCCACTTTGGGTAAGGTCTGTGCCTGGCTGGGAGGAAACGTTAGGAAATATTAAACATCTTTAAAAAATGACAAGGGAGAGATAGAATCCACCACTGAGTAATCTTTAAAAATAGATAAGTTTTCTGGAACAAGCAATCAGCCAGAGTTACCTCGAGTCCAGCTTTGTTTAAAAAAAAAAAAAAAAAAAAGGCTATTTGGTAATTCTCTGAGACAAGGCTACAGTACTTTCACCTCAAGCCAGAGTATGTATCTAAAATTGAGCATTTCATTTAGGTAGGTTATACAGGGCACTTTCACAACCTCCTGGGATTCCAACCACCTCAATAAGATTAAGTATGACCTACCCCCATTTAATGGATGATAAAACCCAGAGAGGTTAAGATAACTTGCCTGAGGTCACAGAGCCCATAAGCTGCCAAAATACAACCAGTCAGTCCTGGAGAGTCCACGAGGCAACTCTCCTTTCAGAGGAATCCCGTGTCTCCCACCCAACGTTGCAGAAAACGAAAACCAGTGAGCCCTGATTTGAACAGTACTCTGAAATCTACAATCCCAGGTTGCTGAGGCCTTCCTTCATCATGCCATGCTGGGGACAAGACAACAGGTCTGATGGGAAAGTTGACAAAGAATAAGGACACCCAAGTTCTGTCCCTTCATTTGGGACCTTGAATAACTCCTTTCTAGGTCTCCAGCTGCCCCCTACTTCTCAGCAGCTCCCCTTCACAGAAAATTCCTCAGCAAGAGTCATCTATACCACTGGTTCTCGGAAGTGTGGTCTGGAGTGTGGGGCTCCATGAAGCCAGCCCTGTTCATAGTAACACTAAGACAGGTTTGGCTTTTCCACACCCTCTCTTGAGCGTACAGTGGATTTTCCAGAGGTTACATGCTGAGTGACACGGCACCAAGTTAAAATCAGAAGCAAACAGGAGAACCCAGCTGACTATTAAGGCAGATAGTAAAAAGATCTGCAAGAATATAAAACAATGCCACTTGACTCACTAAATTTTTGTTTGAAAATATTTTTCATAAATTATGATACTGTTAATCATATTCATTTGAAAAGAACATTTAAAACATTTCTCAGTTTTAATTTTTGATAATACCAGGATCCATAGATAAAACCCAAAACAAAAGCTTTTCAGAGTCCTCGATTTTGCAAGTATAACTGAGCTTTTAAACCAAAAACCTGGAGAATCACTGGTCAATTCTGTCTCCAATTTTCATCCTTTCATTCCCTCTCAAACCTGCTCTTGGTGTGAGGGGTTCTCTTTATTATGTGCCACCAAAATCGCTCACGAGTGCCAATGACTTCCCAATCGCTAAAGCCAAAGGTCAATCCTCAGTCCCCATCTTCCTCAACCCACCAGCACATGGGCCACAGCCAATTACTTTCTCCTCACATCTTCACCTCTTCCAGGACATCATATCCCAGGCCTCCTATCTCGCTGGCTCCTTTGCTTCTTCCCGACCTCACGGTGGGATGGCCCAGAGCCCAGTCATTCTTTGAAATCTCTATGTCCACTCTGGTGCCTTGGCCATCTCTGAATTTCTATCTGTAGACCAGATCTCTCCCCTGAACTCCAGACTCATCCAACCACCCACTCCATCTCTGTACTTGGATTCTAAACAGGCATTCCAAATTTTCACAAACCTTCTCCAGCCCAACCTGTTCCTCTCCATGTCCCTCCCATCTCACTTGGTGGCAACTCGTATCCTTCCAAAGGCTTCCAAGGCCAAAACCTCCAAGTCATCTATGATTCCCTTCTCTCATACCCTACATTCAATCCAGCAGGCAATGGTTGGCTGAGTTCAAAATTCACCCAAAATCTAATATCACTTCCGGGGCTCCACTGTTCAAAGCCATCATTCTCTCTCACCTGGCTTGCTACAGTAGCCTCCCATCTTATCCCCTTGCTTGTTCCCCTAAAGTTTACTTTTATCATAGCAGCCACAAGGATCCTTTCAAAAAAATCAGTTATCCCACAGCTGAACGAACACGCATTCGGGACTTTCCATCTTACCCAGGCACAAAACCCAAAATCCTTACAAAGGCCTACAGGCCTACTCGAGTTGACTTCTAGTTAACTTTCTTACTTCTTTCTTTTCTTACTACACTCCCTTCCTGCTCTCTACCCAGCTTTCAAGCCTTTATACTGGCTGTTCCCTCTGTCTGGGATGCTCTTCTTCCAGAAATCCTCATGACTCACTCTCTCAACTCCTAGTCTTTAGTCAAATGTCACTGTCTCAAGAGACCCACCCTGATCTCTTCCATTTAAAAGTACATCTCCACCCTCCATTTCCCAGCGTTCTGATCTCCCTTGTCCTCTCTAAGCCCCCCCAGAGCACTGAGCATCTCCAAACATATTACTTATGTTGACTGTCTATCTCCCCACCAGAATGGAAGTATCACAACTGCAAGAATTTCTGTCTCTTTTATCCATTCATGTGCCTTCTGTGACTAAAATAATCCCTGGCAAATAGTTTGTCAATAAATATGTTGAACATATGAAATTAGCTTCTCTACCTATAAAACTTAAGTGGGGAGCAGGGATAGTCTGGACAATAGCTCTTTCCAACTCCAGCCTCTGATTCCTTAATCAGCCAGATACAGCTCATTGACACTGCAAATGATTTGAAGCTTTTGGCACCATGAGGGTCAGCTCCTGGTTACACAGACCTGGGCCCAGGCCCACAAGTCTAAGGGCCCCGCGGGGACAGGCTAGGCAAGGCTACGATCAAATAGGCACCAACTGACCAAGTATTATCATCACTAGCGGTCCGAGCCTGGGACACTCAGCAGAGCTATGTGCCTCATTTTTGCTTATGTCAAGGTCACCTATTTCTCCTACCTGAAGGAATCACCCTTTGAGCTAAAACTTTGCCCTGCAAAACAGCACAATTCCCAACTGTGGCTGTCCAAATGGAGACTTGATCTCAGTTGTGACAACCCCACAATCCTAACCCAAATTCAGGTCTCTTTTCCAATGACAACCTTCATCCTATCCCAAGACAAACTTGAATTCTAACAGGTTTTTTGTTTTGTTTTAAGATTTACTTATTGAGAGAGAAAGAGACTGCACGTTGTGGGGTGGGGGTGGAAAGGGAGGGGCAGAGGGAATCTCAAGCAGACTCTACACTGAGCGGGGCTCCATCTCATGACCCTGAGATCACAACCTGAGCCAAAACCAAGTGTCAGGTGCTTAACCAACTCGGCCACCCGGGTGTCCCTGTAAGAGGTTTTTTAAAGGGGAAAGGATGAGATGGAAATGAGAAGTGGTGGCATGAAACACGACGACAACAGGGTCTAGCCAACCCTCTCTAGGCTCTAACACAGCACTGGCCCCAAACCCAGCTGGAGAACACGCCTCCTCAGGGGGCAGCAGGACGAACTGGCCCGGCATCTACAGAAGTGCTCCGTGTTTGTGGGAAGGAAGAATTAAACCTAGCGACTCCCTCCTGAAGTTCACAGAGAACGCTACGGATGTGACCAGGCTCCTCTCAGCACTCACCAACAGCAGCCAGCAACTGAGGGTGATGGAGGGAAAGGGGGACACTGAGAACCCACCCAGGTGATGGCCGGCTCTGTGCCCAGGGTGACCCCAGGGACTAGCAGCACCCCTCATCACCTCATCCCAAGGCTTCAGCAAATGTAAGAGTAGCTTATTTCTCACAGGGGAAGGGGGCGAGGGTCATAAGCAGGATTCGCCATAAGTAAGATTAGGACAGTGGATAAATGGCTTAACCCCTCACAGGGTGGCGAAGGTGAAATGCCCACCTGGCCTAGACGGGAGTCAATGCTTTCCCTTCCCACAAAGCTAGGCCACGTTATTTGGAAACCGGTCGAATCTGACCCACACACCAGCCAGCAATTGTACCTACTGCCGTCAATCTCCCCCAGTGTCTCACTCTCTCCTGCTTCCACGTCTGGCCGCCTGTCCTGCCAACTGCCTGCCCTGATGACGACCCAGGCACTCCCCCATCCTCAGCGCTACTCACTTTCAGGTTCGACAGCATCTCCTCACTAGTCGTGGGAATAAAATCACTGATCCAACTGGTCTCCCAGGCTCCAGTTCAACTCAGCTCGCGTGTACTGAAAGCCTTCGCGCCGCACCGTCCTGCTCTGGTCCTCACGTGGTTCCCCGATGCCTCCTGAGGTCAATTCCAGGGTCCCTGTTTCACCTTACTTCTGATCTTACTTCCCTTGCTCAGCTCAGACTCTGGTCCAACCAAACGACCAGTGCCCTTCCCAGTACACACTTTCGGATTTTCCGCCTCAGCTCGGCCTCCTCTCAGGGCAGGTCATGGTCTCTTCTCCGATCACTCCAGGTCTGCTTTCTTCACTACCCCAGAGCGGTGGAGGTACTCAGCTGTGCCAGGCTCCCTCTGGCTTCAGCTCCTTTGCGGAAGTTAGTCCTTTCACCTGGAATGCTCCCCCCAATTCCCTACTCCTGCTTCTGAGCCCCATCAACTAAAAGGCCAGTTTCCCTTAACACCCTTTCTCCTTTGTCGTAAAGCCCCTATGGCAACTACTGATCAAGGTTTCTCTCCCCGACTAATTCAACTAAGCTGCGGAATTCACGAGGATGGGGCCACTGTCTGAATTTGCTTACTGCTGTTACCCCAGAGCCTAGCACAGCACTTGACAAATGAAAGCCCACAATCAATCCCTAAAATAAGAATTCCATATCAAGGATAGTCACTCACACATCATTTATACTATCTAAAAGGGAGGAAACCCATCAGATATCTAAAGTAGAATGGTTACATTATGGAACGCATAATGGAATGTCAATTACTGGAAACCGGACTTCCAAAGTAGCACATGGGAGATGCTCAGATGAGTGCTGAAAGAGCGGGAAACAAAACCGTACCTAAATACTGTACGATCTCAACTGTGCAGAACTGGACATGTGAACAGGAGGGATACATTAGGGACAGTGCTCATTCTCTGAAAAAAAAAATTGTACCTCTTTTGCACATTTTCTCCAGTAAGCATTTATTAATTGACGAGAAAAAGTATTTCTACAACACTTGAGACTCCGCTCAAATGCGATGTCCGCTCACAGAACTTCTCTAGACTTTCCAGCTCTTACTCCACCCCACAGCTCTCCTCCTTAAGACTTGGGCGGGTCCGCTCATAACAAGCACTTGGCTATCTTCAACCCTCCGTCCCCCCCCGCCCCCCTCAGCTCCATGGGGCCCAGTGTGGGGCCTGAGATGGAGAATCCAGTCCAGGAAGTGTGCATGCAGAACAGAAAGAGGACACTCACCTAGTTTAAAAACACTCAAGATGCTTTGCCCTGAATTTTAAGCAGCACATGTGACCTGGTCCATTCTGGTTTCAAGTTCAAAGGCATCAGGCCGGTCCTGTGGGTTAGCAGCTAACATGTCTTTCAAGAGCTGCTTGATCCCCTCAGACATGGAAGTCCTGCGTTTCTGGGGGATGTGCAACTCCATCTTTGGGTTTTCTAGCAGCGCCTCACCAACAGGGACGATTTCGGTCCCCTGTTTGATATAGGTCCCCAGGAGCTCCTTCTTGGTCTCAGAGTCAATAAAAGTGATTCTTTCTATCATTGCCCAGATGATAATGCCCAGGGCAAAGATGTCGGCCTTGGCTGTGTAGTGTCCCTCCCAGACCTCGGGGGCCATGTAGAAGTCTGAGCCGCAGGCTGAGGACAGCCAGTACTTATTCACATTCACATTTTTGTTGTCTTGATGGCCCTCTTTTCCTCGGGGGGCTAACCCAGCACAGACCTTGCTTAGTCCAAAGTCTGCCACCTTGAGGATGGGGGTGCCAGACCGCTCGGTGATGAGGATGTTGTCTGGCTTTAGGTCCCTGTGCACGATGTGGTTTTTGTGCAGGAAGGCAATGGCGCTCGTGAGCTGTAGCATGAAGCTTTTGTTGGTGGCTGGGTCCGGCCTCCGGGACAGGACGTACTGATTCAGGTCTCCACCTTCACAGAACTCCATGACAAACCAGAGATAGCAGGGCTCCTCAGCATAACCCAGGATCCTTTCTCCTAAATCGAAGGAAGACCGGAAAGAGCTTGAGTGCCACGGACACATCCACACCACTCTCAGACCACACGCACGCAGCACAGCAGGCTGACCACGGACAGTGGCGACGAGGCTCCCATGGAGCCAACGCTGCGCCAAGCAGGCCCATCTCTACTCACACGGGAGGAATGACAGGCTGCGGACCCTGGGGTCAAGCACCTGGCTTTGGAATTACCCGGTGCCTGGCTACGTAACTGGGTGCCTGCTGACCGGTTCAACGAATAACCAGGAGGCAACTGCACTAGGTTCACCTTTCCAAGTCTCGGCTTCTGCTGCCGCACGTCCTCACTCACAGAATCCCGACACTGGGCCCTGACCTTCAAGCTAATATTTACTATTCCCCCCCCACCCAGGGCAAGGTAGGACGAAAGAGCCCCATCCTACAAGATGCAGAACCCGAGGCTCCCAAAGACTGGGACAATCCATGTGACTGGGGAGCCCCTGGGTTTCATTCCAGCGCTTCCCGACCGGCAGCATGGCACCCCCACGGCTCACAGGGCTGCTGATGGGACAAGGTCAAGGGTGCAAGAAGGCCGTAAAAAGGTCTGTCAATCCGTACCAGCCAAAGGACCCCTCCTCCCATCTCCTAACTTGTAGGACTCCTACCGTCGACGCGCCTAGAATGGCACTGCAGCTTTGTTCTAGAGGCAGACTCCAAGCAGTGTTTCCTGCTTGCCCAGCACAGGTTAGGCCTGCTAGCAGGCCCCTCTAGAAAGCTTCCTTTCAAGGAGATAAAGGTAAGTATCTAAGACCGCAAGCATTGTAAGTATCTGCATCAGGGTCAACTTTTACTACGAACAGTGAAGGGTGGGAAGGAGTTGCCAGATCTGGGAGTCAGAAGGTGCAGGGCCCGAGTTCCACCTAAAGGACAGGCAGTTGATCAGTGGGCAGAAGCAAGAGAGAATTCTAGACTGAGAGATGGGACGGATCACGGAACACGGGAGACGTGTAAACAGGAAGGAAGTCTGATGGGAACAGGAGTCCAAAGTAGACAGAGAAGTTAGAATCAAGTTGTGTTGCCTCGAAACTCCAGCTCTGCCTTTCCAGAAGTCTTTCCTTTTATTGAACCACAGAAACTCCAGGAAAGCTGGTGACTGGCATCTCCAAACAAACCCCAATGTTCTTTATAAAGCAATTAACGACACACTGAGTCCTTCTGTGGAAGTTACTGGAGGACTTTAGCTGCCCCCAAAGTCTGAACAGAGGTCTTATATTGCTGATGAAAAGGTGGGGCCTGCTGTGGGTGGTCATATGGATCATTCATGACTGGGGGTGAAGACCAGGCCTCTGACCCCCAGTTTGGGGTCTCCATTCCACCGGAAAACAAGAGCTATGTCTCTTTATACAGTCTCTGCCAAAGCTGAATCTACGGAAGCCACTGCTCTGGGAGTTCCAGGGTGAGGCAGGATGAAGAGACGGACAAGGCAAAAGCTTGGGGTTTTTGACCACGATCTGAGGGACCTCACTTCCCCTATAATTATGTAATTTGTTTGTTTCTATTACTCACAACCAAAGCAATGCAGGTAGAACCAGCTTAGGGCAGATAGGGTGTTTTCTTTTTAAAATTCGTTCTTTCCCATCGCATAATCCTCTTTCTAGGTCACTGGCTCTGGTGGGCTGAGGCTCTTTATCTAAAAACACTGCGAAATGATGCGGGGATCTGAAGCCCAAATCCATCCCAACGCCACAGTCAAGACCCATAAAAAGGAGGGCAAGAAAGGTCTGCTGGCGGTACAGCCAGAAAGGAAGCGATTAAAAAGCCATCCGATTCCTTCTGCGAGGGCTACCATCAGAAAACAGTGCAATTTTTCACTGAAACAGTGGGGAAATAAAGGGTGGGGAATGGTGATTACTTTATATACAAAGTTGGTAACCAGGGCAACTCAAGTAAAAACAAGCCTGCAAAACAGACGACATTGTAAGTTCAGGTTATGAGAACCCAGGGAAAGAAAAGAAGGGTAAACAAGTGCCCTGGGGGGGGGGTTATGGGCCGGGGACCCAAGAGCTTGCTCTGGGGGGAAGGAGCTGAGCTCAGGAGATGCTATGGGAGGGGCTGTTTGTTGAGAGGAAAGCTGGACAGGACGAAATGGGCTCCCCGGCATCAGGGCTCATGACAGAACGGAAAACCAGGGAAGGCGGCCACTTGTCCCAGAGGCAAGCAGCACTTCTCTGCACAGGCCAGGGCCATGGGCTCCTTTTGTCAGAAACCGTAGCTTATGTTTTCATGCGGGGATCCCCTGCTGCCCACTCACAAACAGGAGAGGCATGTGAGAATTCCAGTCCTTTCCTTCTGGCAGACTGCCCACCCGGGCCCCTGCCTCCCTTATGGTAGGATGGAGGGCGCGTGGCACCTGACGGGTTTCTGCTGAGAGGCGAGCCAGAGGGAAGTCACGGGAAGGGCCCAGGCTCGAAGGTGACGAGTCTGGGGTTGGATGCCAGCTCTGCCCACTGGTTAACTGGGTGGTCTCGTAGCTCGAAGGAAAACATGGGGGAGACGGATACCATGGGAAGAACCTTGGGCAAAGGCTCTGTGAGCCTCTGTGGCCTCCGCCACACTGAGAAGGACACAGACACCATATATTCCTGGGAGTTAAGTCACTGACAAGAAATAGATTTTGCGGTGCCTCTGATACTTTGGGGAAATGACATTCTGACCATCAATAACATTCCCACTGGGCCTCGGCCAAGTCCAAAGAAGACACGGATCCCAATAACCCCAGCGCTGTAGGCCACAGACTGAAGTTCTCACATGCTAGGAAACAGAGGACGTTGAAATCAGAAAATCAAAGTGGATGACTGTATCGTATCGCTCAGGCTGTAAATAGCTAAGCCCATGTTCTAGCCAGACTAGGCTGTTTTGAGGTGCTCTCTCCCTAGAAAGCCCTCCCTCTCCCCAAATCTCCGCTGGAGCATCTGAATGTGTACCTTTACACCTTGCCTGAATGCCGACCTACTCCATGCTTGCCTGATTTCCCAGGTAACTTCCCTCTTCCGACCAGCCACAACCCTCATCTTCTAATTCACCAAGGTGACTACACACTGGGGAAGGGAAAAGTGCTCAAACTTTCAGGGATCACCAAACCATGGTCCTGCAAGGACACGGATTCCTGGAGACATACCCCTGGGGTCCACCAGTCAGCAGGGATTCGTGAAGGTCAGGGGACCTCAGGCAGCTTCAGTGCCCATCCATCTCGCAGTCGGCCTGGCAGTCGCCACGCCAGCCTGTGGCTCCCCCCAGTTTCGGGACAGAGGACTGGAATACACATGTACCAACTAGAGCAGAATCCCCGCATGAAGCTTACAGTGTTTTGAGGGGATAGAAACAAAATTAAATTTTATAATTCCCTTGTTTGGGACAGCCTGGCGGTTCTATAAGGTGAAGATGAGTCAAAAATTAGCTTCCCAGAGCGAAAGAAAAGACGCAGTGTTCCCTGGAGGTGTTAAGGATTTGAGGTAAATTCACCTGAGAGGCCACTGGGTTCCAGGCACTATGTAAAGGCTGTCTCAGCTCTCTGGATACGCTCCTACAGGTGGGCAAGCTGAGAAGAAGGTTAGGTAACTTGCCGAAGATCATGGCCGCGGCTGGTTGGGTAAGACGTGAGCCTCCGCGGCCAAGTCCTGCCACCACACAGTGCTGTCCCCCGGGTCCCAGGGGGCTGAGAAATGCACTGTGATTAAAGAGAGACAGGCCCACCTTCAGGACAGTTGCTTACCTTCCCCTCAAGCCCAACCGCCGGGAGACCACAGAACAAACCCTACTTCAAAACATTCTATGCCACAGTTCCCAGAGAGACAGAGAAAACAGAGGGAAAAAACAAGTCAAGCAGGTGTCTCCCCAAAAAATGTGGCCTCGGGGCGCCTGGGTGGCACAGCGGTTAAGCGTCTGCCTTCGGCTCAGGGCGTGATCCCGGCGTTCTGGGATCGAGCCCCACATCAGGCTCCTCCGCTATGAGCCTGCTTCTTCCTCTCCCACTCCCCCTGCTTGTGTTCCCTCTCTCGCTGGCTGTCTCTATCTCTGTCGAATAAATAAATAAAATCTTAAAAAAAAAACAAAAAAAAAACGTGGCCTGGTTTGTTCAGAAACTTGAGGCCCGTAGGCTCGGAATAAGGAATCGTCGGAGCTTTGGGTGCCTAGAAGCAGGAAACTCCTAGAAAGGGAAACAACATACCCAGGGCTTTATGAGCCTATTCCCAAGCTGCCTCCAGGAGCTGGGGTTTCCTTATTCTCGTCGATTCCACTTACACACTTCCTGGGCACGCACTGCTTGGGAGACGCCGGAGAGGAGATCAGCAGTCATCTCTGCCCTCATTAAGGTTTCTGGTCATTAGAAGCAGAATGACGGCCCACAGCAATGAGAACAAGGACTAGGGTGCAATTCCGCCTGAGGAGTGGGCAAGGGGGTTAGGAGAGAGGCCGGCTGAAGATCACTCAGGGTGGCCCTTGAGCAGTGTTCTCGCAAGATGGAGAGTAAGCACTGAGCACACCACCCACGGAGTGTGAGCTCGCAGCGCAGGACCCAAGTGATTTGGGCTCAGCACAGAAGAGACACACAGAAAGGAGGCTGGAGGTGAAGCCGCCACGGTCGGGTCCTAAGAAACGGGGTCTGGCAGACTGAAGGATCTGAATTTAGGCTCTAAGATACGGGAACTAAAAGTTCTTGACATGTTTTAGAAAGATATCCTGCTTACTAAGTCTTAAGTCACCAATTTTAAGACCTACCATTTAAGTAAGACCTACAGGCTGCTAACATTACCGCACGCCGCTGCTTCCGCGGGGTTCTAACTGCCAAGATGCTGCGAGTACAAGAGGTCTCAGGATCCCTGCCCCAAGTTCCCCTGCTGGCATGACGAGTTAGAGACGGAAGACAGCTCGGCAGCTGAGAGAGTCATCGGGAGTTTCGGAAACCCCAAGTGAGGATTGGCAAGGGAGAAGATGAGAAGGGGTGGTGGCAGGGGGAGGTCTTGGGAGGTTTAGAATCAATACAACTTAGTAACATCACGTGTCCTCTGTGACAGGAAGGAAGCACTGAGCAAGTACTCTAGCCAATCCTTTCTTCTCACTCCAAACCCCTATCTACTGAGACTGTAATTATACCCCTTTTACAGCGGGAGGAAATAAAGGCTCAAGATTGAATTACTAGCCTGTGGTCTCACAGCTAGAAAGGGACGGGGCCCAGGCTCTACAGCCTGGATCCCTAACCATCATCCTACAGCCCAGACGTTCTACTGCCCACCGCTGACACAGGTTCTGTGTTAAGTTCACGGCAAGGAGTTTCACGTTCACCAAGTCCCTCGTGTTGATAGTCCAACCACACGGCCTGCAGGTTCATTTCTCAGCAGAGCACTAATCAGGCTTTTGACTTGAATGTGCTAAATTCAGCAGTATGTATCACAAGTCTTAAAAACGCTTAATCCATTGAACATCAAAAAATCTCACTCAAGGAATTTATTCTAAGAGTACCAAAAACACAAACAAACGGACCCCCATCACCGACAGCAACAAAAAGGACACACGAGTCCCCAAAGCACCCAGAATGGGTATTCCACACAACAAAGTAAAAGTGAAGGATCGAAAAAACAGTACTGCCATTTGGTTGAATGCTTTAAAGGGCCACGTTATACTTCTAATTTACTTAGACAGAAAGTCAAGAGAAGGTCACATAACAGGGCAGAAGTAAGTTTAATGTGAAATGGAAAAAAGAGAATATAAAATTATAATTTTAAGAAAAAGGGTTAGAAAAAAAACCTTAAAAAAAATTCAATTTTCATTATGACTATACCATCCCTGTTTTTGATTAGTTAAAAGCTATATATTTATATATATAGATAAATAGATTTAGATTTTATTTATTTATTTGACAGAGAGAGAGACAGCCAGCGAGAGAGGGAACACAAGCAGGGGGAGTGGGAGAGGAAGAACCAGGCTCCCAGCAGAACAGGGAGTCTGATGTGGGGCTTGATTCCAGGACCCTGGGATCACAACCTGGGCCGAAGGCAGATGCTTAACGACTGAGCCACCTGGGTGCGCCTAATTTGTATTTTTTAAAGAAGTGGCTCAGCCAAAAATCAGTCCTGAGAAGCTGAAGACAAGGACCCTTCCCAAGACCAGCTCTTCTTCCAAAGAAAGATGAGCACACAGACCATGCCCTGGTCCTGCTCTCAATGACCTTGGGCTGTGTCTTGTCACTAGAAAGAGGCTGGGTCCAGCATCAACACGCAGTGTGTTCAAAGCCCTTCACAAGATCAGTCAAATGTCATTGTGCACTAGACAATCAACCCCTTAGGGTGGCCGCCAAGACAAGATCCAGTGTCCTACAGAGGCCAAGAGGCCAGGAACCTGTAGGCCTAACAGCAAAGACAGGACAAGGGCCGCAGAGCCTGCCAGGCCCAGGGTCGGCACCCCTCACTCTTCACTTCCAAGGCTATGTGACCCTGGGCAAAGGTCTTAAGACCCTATGAATCTGTTTCGTTATCCATAAATTGGGAGACATCTACCTCACTGGGCTACGGTAAGGCGTAACTATGATCCAGGAAACATTTTGCATGGTACTACTGGGTGTATTAATTCTGTTGATGTGTCTGGACACCAGGGGCAGCCCCAGGTCAAGCACACGGAAACTGGAAAGAGCTTCTGGATGTCGATCTAGAGCCTGACCCTTCACTGGTGGTGGTGGTACTGGACAAGTTACTTGACCTTGATGGATCTGGATTTTCTCCCGTATAAGACCAGGTTACAAAAACACCAACTTCAAGTAGGGGGTATTAAGTGAGAACAAGCATGCAAATACTAAGCCTAGCTATTAGTACCGGAACATTACAGGGGTCTTGTTAAAATACAGACCCTGCCAGCCAAGCAGAGAGTAGGAAGTAACCCCTGGGGAGCCCGGCCCATTTTTCTCTCCACACTTGAGGGCCTTCCCACTTACCTAGGCCTCACCTCTTGCCAGGATTGCTTCTGTTTACCCTTTTACAACTCATCCTTCCCTCCCCTAAACTCAGTCCACATTCTTGGCAACTGTCCCCCAGAGCACCTCTCAGAGGCTGCAGTGAGGTAACATCTGCTGTGCTCCATCCGGCTCCTCTAAGAGCCTGCGCACTCGTGGTGGAAGGAAACCAGGTCTCTGCACTCCTCGCAGTCCACCTCCCACATAGCAGGGGCTCAATAATTGGGTGAAATGAAACAAGAGGAGAACTGTGAGATAGAGGCTAAAAAAACCAAAACCAAACGAAACAAAACAAAAAACAGTGAAACTTCTAGTGGTAGGCAAGTAGAATGTGTACATAAAAGACAACCAGGGAAGGATCCAGAAGTTTTGAGTCACTAATGACCCCACCAAAGGCCAAGCTGGAGTTGAGCGTGAACCGATGTTTTATAGGAAGCGAAGTAATTCTTGGAAATTTGCACTATAAAAACCTATCCCGTGCAACACAATTAGCCAAAACTCTCCATTAAGCAAGGGTTGTTCCTGTCTCCTGAGGCTGATATCTAGAATTCCCAGGGCACACAGAAGGCGGGCAGGCAGCAGGGAGAGAGAAGTCTGCGTGGTTGTCTCGAGACATTCAAGGGCGGACCAGAAAGGAGGAACAGGGTCCCTGGCAGCTGAGACACAGGGGAGGCACCCGTGGAGACTAGCAGTGCCAAGTGCTGATTAGCACCTAATTAAAAAATAAACAGTAGCCATTAGTTTCTGAGTAAAATGTGATTATGGCCATTTAACAACCAAGAAAAACAGAAGAACCCAGAATTTAAGCCACCTGTCCCAAGAGTGCCGCACAGCTGTCAGGAAGAGCGGACTCAAGCTCGAGTGCCTGTGCTTGGACCTCAGCTCGGTTATCTGCTTAGCTGTTTTACACCTGCAATTTCACTAACCTGGGTCTCCTCACCTGTAAAACAGGGGTGATTATAGCACTGACTTCAAAAGGGGGTTGTGAGGATTGAATCAGTTAATGGGTATAAAGTCTAGAACAGCACCTGGCCCATAGCAAGTAGTAAGCTGTAGCTCTCATTAACAGGGTGAAAGTGGAACCCAAACCTTCGGACTCCCAGTCAATGCTAGTGCTGTTGCGTCCCGTTAATTTCCAAGGCCCCTAATGACACCTTTGATCTTCGTCCAAGTAGCTGAACATCACCGTCCAGCTCTCTGCCCTTCTGAGGTCCAAGCCATAGTAGGGAATTCAGAGTTGCTTTCTAGGGGTCTGGGAAGGGGTGAGCCAGCTCTGAGCCTCCGGTTTTCCGAGGGACTCAAGAGGCCGGGGGATGAGGGCAGTGTGCAGGCTGATAGCCAATCCACTGCTAAGACCCCGGTTTCCCTCCCCACACTAACTCCCACCTCGGCTTACTCAAGTCTACCTTCTCCGGTTCCCCGTGCCTCTATACTCCCCAGAACCTCTGCTGTTCGCTTCCTAGGCCACCCACCACTCGGGACCTTGAATTGTGGTCACCTGGGCCTGTGTCTTCCACATGCCTCATGGCAGAAACTTTGCATAGCCTCTCCCGCAGTGTCTAGCTTACACTCAACACTGGGCACAAATGCACTGACCCGGACTTCCCAAGGGCCTAGACTCCCACCCACGTGAAGCCGCCTAAAGATCTCTCGAGCGCAATAAACATGAAATAGGTGGTAAAGTAGAACTACTGTCTCAACGAGATGGGATAAGCTAGACCCCCAGCTTTTCCAAACTTCTTATTTAGTCTTATGAGCCTTGGGTTTGTCCTGGAGATGATATACCATAATATATAAACTCCTTATTCGTCGCGGTATGTCAAAAGATCAGTGAGTGCGTGAGGGTGCACACAGGAATTTGAGTTTAGTTTGACAATGAGTTCAGGCTTGCCTGCTGTTTTCTAAGTGGCAGCAATCTTGAATTTAGTTTTAGGCGCATTCAGGACAGGGTCCTTTGGCAATGGAAACGGAGATAAAAGCAAACTGGTGATGCTTTAACTCCTGTTTTTTTGTGACAAGTACATAAAAGCTAAACAAAGACATCAATGCATCAACCGGGTAATTTACAGGATTGTTAATCTGGTTTTAAAAAGTCTGGGGGGCGCCTGGGTGGCACAGCGGTTAAGCATCTGCCTTCAGCTCAGGGTGTGATCCCGGCGTTAGGGTTCGAGCCCCACATCAGGCTCCTCCGCTATGAGCCTGCTTCTTCCTCTCCCACTCCCCCTGCTTGTGTTCCCTCTCTCGCTGGCTGTCTCTATCTCTGTCAAATACATAAATAAAATCTTTAAAAAAATAAAACAAAAAAAAAATAAAAAGTCTGGGAGCCTGGTCTGAATGCTACCACTAATTCATGTGAGGCAAGTCCTGTCTCTTTCCTAGGCCTGTTTCCTTTCTTGTGAAACAGAAGGCCAGATCAGGTTTCTAAGACCACCACTGACTCTGAAACTCCTGTTCACTACGTAATGCTCTATGTGTTTGGTCTATGTTCAGAGAGGAAGGGCAGGAGATCTAGACGCCTATCAAACAAAGTTGGGTAAGACCAAGACCTGCATTAAGAAGTTTCTCTTTTCTTTCTGATACTGGATTTACAGGTGAAATAATTTCTTAGGACTACAGAGATGCCTTCTGCATATCAGTACTAGAGTGCTGATACTGAAGAGGGAAAAAAAAAAACCCAACTATTCCCTATTTGGCCCATTGTAAAATAAATCCCACTTCTCTACCTATCTACATGGTCCTAGACACCTTTCTTCCAAGCCTACCTTCTCTGCCAACTCCTGGCTAAACTCTAGATTATCATTCCTGTTAATCCGCGCAAAACTCTGTAGAAAGCCCTTGTTAACCACACAACTTGCCTTTTCCTCCTGTGACTTTAATTAGCACTTATGTCTTCTACAGGTCCTCAAACTTTCCAAATTAAGTTGCTTTGGGGCAAAGGCTGCCACGCTGTGGCCCCCGCCCGAAATGCTACTATGAGGACTCAGTAAAACTATGTAGAGTTAGTTCAAAAGTGACTTTGAGGCAGATTAACACTTTTTTGGGCTATTTCAAAATTATTCTAAATTGCAGGAGACTGGGCAAAAGCTGACTGCACAGCAGTTTGTTTAATGACAGGACTGAACCAGATTATCTCTAAGATTCCTTCCAGCTCTGACATTTCTGAGTGATATCAGCACACTGTAAAGCCAGTGCCCCAGGGCTGATTAAGACTGCTCAATTCTGGAAGCTGAAGGCAGGAAAACTTAACCTAAGTGCAATGTGGGTCTTTTTTGTTCTTCACTTTAATACTAACAGCAGAAAACAATGCCTTTTAACCGCTTGCTAAGTTAACATTTGACATGTAAATCCATGTCAGTTTCATCAGAGGTTGTGCACCATTTCCTTTATTGCTGTCTCTGAGCCTTGAATGTTACCTGACCCATAGCAGAGGCTCAAATATTTTGAAGACTCCCAACAACAGAAAGGGACGACTGAAGTGTACGGTGTAAAGCAAAAGTATTTCGTTTCTCTAGACCTGTTTTAATTCACAAAGGGAGGCAAAAAATACCAGTGTTTCTTTCGATCTGGTGTTAATGACAACCCAGACAACAGCATGAGTTCTACTGTCAAACTTGATCAAGAACACAGTGAATCTCGAAGGGAATGAGGAAAGAGGACTCAAAATGTGGACTGAATTTGCTACGTTCCTCTTATCAGACCACTTAATGGCATTCCCAGGCTGCACAGCAGCTCGAGGACACTGGCATCCTTATCTTATGGATAGAGGAATGCTCCCCAGAGATTTTAAACAACTTGTCCCATGCCTCATGTAGTCAGTTCAGACAAGCGATGACTTTAGGTGAGCCTAACCACAAAGTCTACGGTATTAACCATGAGGCTATACAGCCACCGTTTACTGCGGAGTTCTGAGAAACTCTACAGGTGAGAGAATCTGGACAGTATTTATATGTAAGGAGGGGAAGTCAAGACTTCACACCTGGTAGGAAGTTTCAAGATCAGCCTCAATGAACTGAGGGTAGAAGGGGATCATTGGCAAAGTGAATTCCCACATCCCAAGGCAGTCATGTACTATGAAGTCCAGACTATTCATTAATCACAGTGGAGAAGACAGTCTGAGAATAGAAGTGAAGATCTTGTAGGACACAGGTAAGCTTCAAAGAATCTCCTGGAAAGTCTTTTCAAAACCAATGTATTCGCCCTGGGGAGAGAGGCAGGGCTGGGCATAAAAAGTGAAAACCTATTTTGAAAAAGGACCTCAGGTGATACTGATCACACCCCCCAATCCACTGTCAAACAACTGACTTATTTTGAAATGGGACGGAATTCTCCTGGGATGGGTTGCAGGAGTTTAAAACTGGGCAAAAAATCCAAACAAGATGCCCTGTCCAACTCCACCCCAAATCCTACCCATTCTTAAAGGTCAGTTCCACTTTATTCTTGGGGAAGTGAGGACATCATTACCCATTTGAAAGGATCTAGCCTTGAATCAAGACAGATCTGGGTTTATGTCACTTAAGTTCTGAAAAACTAAGGAAATCCAACGTCCTTTACAAGCTGATTAACTTCATGAACTTATATTTGTTTACCTCTAATCTTTAGTTTCTCCATTTATAGAAAGAGGAGAGGATCTACTCTTAAAGTTATTACCGAAAGTCACTCTGTAAAACATCTAGGACATAACTGGGACCAAGATTAGTAACCTCTTCCCTGAGGAAGTCTCCTAAGACCTTCCTAGCCCCCTGGCCCTCTCCTCTCTTTAGAGATCCCTGGCTACTTTTAAGTCTGAACAAGACATGTGAGTACTGGGCACTCAAGATGAACTCACTCCCTAACTGCAGCTAAAACCCAGAAATTAGGATTAGCCCTCCCACGACTGCAAAGCCCCCCCTGCTTCACTGAGGCCCATCTTCCCTATAAACACCCAAGCCAGCCAGCCTTAGGGGGTTTAGAAAAGATTTAGTATGTAAAACTGAGGAAGGGAAGAAAAAAGATGTTCCACTATGTGACAGCTCTAAGCCCACTTGGGGGGTTATTATGCAGCACGCCCCAGAGGACTTAGTGAGGAAACCCGCCAGTTTGCTTGACTGCCTTGGGATGGGCTGGGGGTCTCAGAGGAAAACGGAAGACTAGGAAGCAAGAGTTTGGGGGTGGAGCTGAAGGGTGTCAGGACGTTTGGAACCAGACAGGGAGGGGGTGTGGGTGGGTCCAGTAAATTCTTTTTGTTTGCTTTGGGAGGGAAAGAGAAGAGGGCCTAGAGAGGGGGCTCTGAAGTTCTCCTACCAACGCAGCCCAATCCCCCTCACTCCCCTTGTGGAAACTCAAGAGTGCTAGAAGTTTAGTAACAGTCCACCTTTACTGAGCACTTAACTAAGAAAATGGTGAGCACTTAAGAGCCCCCTTTTATGAAAATACCAGCTCCCGTTTGTACCAGGGACTGATCCGGGGTCCTGAGATGAGAGGAGGGCCTAGACGTCTGGGCTCCGGCAAGGAGGGCGTGTCTGGGCCCAGGCTGACAGGACCAGGACCAGGGCCTACAGGTCTGGGGGTCCGCTAGGGCCGAGCCATCCAGAGCAGGGGGTCCAGGCCCTGTGTGGGCGGGACGGCCGGCGGCGTTCCTACCTTTGAGCGAGGTCTCCACCAGGCGCAGGTAAAGCTGAGAGCTCTTGTTGCCGTGGCTCATGCGCTGGGCTAGCCCGTTGCGCTGCAGGACGCACTCCTCAAACTGCACGACGTTTTGGTGGCGCCGCTTGAGGCTGGTCAGGGCCCAGAATTCGGCCAGCGCCAGCTCCACGTTCTCGGGGGCGTCGCAGCGGATCTTCTTGACCGCCACCCGGGCCCCGCTGCGCCCGGCTACTGCCTCGTAAACCACGCCGTAGCTGCCGCGCCCGATCTCCGCCAACAGGCTGTACCGCGGCCGTGCCGACCCGCCGCCGCCCTCTGGCCTCCGCCGCGCCAGGTAGGCCTCGCCCGGGGCCTCGGCCGCCACCGGATCCATGGCCTGGGCCGCCGCCGGCCTCAGCTTCGCGCTGGGCGCCCGCGGCACTGGGCTTCGCCTTTTCCGCTCGGTGCTTTGTGTACCTCTGCGGGCGCCGTCCTCCTCCCCCGTTTCCATGGCTGCGGGCGGCGGGGGGAGCAGCAACGGCGCTGCCCGAGTCCCCCCTGCCTCATCCCTCCGTCCGGCCCCGGGACGCGGAGGAGCGGGACCTTGGATTGTGACCTGCGGGCGAAAGAATCGGTTAACCAACTAGGCCGAAGCGGGGAAGAAACGAGCGCAGGCCACAGGGCGACCCACCTCCACCTCCTCCGGCCGCCGCGGCCCCTTTAAGACGGAAGCCGCCGCCGCTGACTGAACGGGGGAGGGGAGGGGAAAGCGGGAAGGACGAAACCACTACGCTAAAACTCAGAGGGGGACCCGGAAAGAAAAGCAAAACACTCCCGCCTTCCCAGTTAATTTATCGCCTAAGAATAGGAAAAACAAGGACCAGCACTCCTTACGACTTAAGAAAATTACCTTAATAGAAAAGTCTGACTGTGGAAATCTTTCTCCCTGCTTGGTCCCTTCTGGGATCCCCCTCCCCGCATCCCGGCTTGGGTTCTCCCGGGTGTAAACAGTCCATTGAATTAAGCCTGAGCTGAGCTCGGCGGACCGACCCAAGTCCCAGAGGGCGACGGGTGGAGGAGGTTGGCTTAAAAGTTCCGCGTCCCTGAGCCCGCCTAACTGGGGGCCCGAGTGACCTCCCCAAGCGCCCGAGGGGACGGAGATGGCTCCAGTTTCGGCGCTCGCTTTGACTCCGCAGACTGCGCCCTTACCTGGCTAGCGCCCCGCCACTTCCGGGCGGCCCGTTTCCCCCCTGGCGCCCCGGGCTGGGGATGGTCCGCTCCGGGCCAGGGCTGCCTCCGGTACGGAGCGGCGCGAGAGGCGGCGGCCCGGGCCGTGTGTGCTCCAGAGTCTGCTGCTGCACGGGTGGTGGTGGCGGCGGCGCCCGTGGGGGAGAACCGGGTGTCCGGGCTCCCGCGGCTCTCCACGTGTTCGCGCCAGCTGAGCCCTTTACATAACCTGTTTATATAAGCCGCACCTCCCGCCCGCACTCGGGCCAGCGGGGGCTCCTGGTGGCCCATCCCCCGGGAGGCCGGTCGCGTCCCGCAGCGCCTGGGTCTTGCCAAGGTCGATAGAGCAGCCGCAGCCAGGCGTACCGGGCACGCCGCGTCGCGGCCCAATCACAGGCGAGAACACCCAGCCAACAAAAAATAGGCGCCAAATTCCCGCGATCCGCTGCGTCCTCCCAGTCTCCGCGGCTGCCTGCCCACCACAGCCTCCTCCCTCCTCGCTTTCGCTGCGTGAAGAGGGGCTGCGCGCAGCAGGCGCCCAATAAATACTGATTGGTTGATTGGATTGGTCGGTTTGATTGATTCATAGGCAGTGCCTGGGAACCTTCGGGACTGAGTTGGAATCCACACCCTGCCTCTCAATAGCCCCTTGATTCTGGGCAAATCACTGTCCGATTCCATGCCTCAGTTTTCTGATCTGCAAAATGGGTGATTGGACCTTAACTTCCCAGTGTTGATAACGCCAAATGAAATATATATATTTCATATAAATATATATTCCATATATATATTTCATATATAAAAATGTATATTCCATATATAGAAATATATTTCATATATAAATATATATATTTCATATATATAAAATTTATATATAAAAACATTTTTAAGAGTGGCTAAGTATATATGAATATATATAATAAGTGGCTAATTGGGTGCAAGGCTGAAAGTGCTATTTTGTTCACTGCTTTGTACTCCAATGCCTAGTAGGTACCCGTTATTTTTAAACTGAATCTGTGAGTATTAATTCCTATAATGTGCTAGGCACTGTTCTAAGCCTCTGAGGAAAGGTCAGCGAACAAGGCAATTTCTACCTTAGTTGAGGATCTATGCCCCTGGAGGAGACAAATGCTATGGGTGATCTTGTGCAAGTTAATTAACTTTCTTGTGTTTTATAGTTCCCATCTGTAAGATGGGAAGAACAGTAGTTGGAGGAGTCACTGTGATTGTACAGTTAAAACACTTAAAACAGGACAGGGCCCTCCCTGCACACAGTAAATGTTAGATGCTATTAACTAAACAAATAGAATAATTTTTGACATGGATAGGTATGATGGAGAAAAAGAATGAGTGAAACTGCTTTGGGTTTGGGAGCAGGCCACTCCTGATAGTGTGGTCATTGAAAGGCTGTAATTTTGGGGGGGGGGGGGTAAATTTTCAAATTTACATGTAAGTTACAAGAATAGTAAGGAATTCTCGTTTTTTTTTTAATGTGGAACTCTTCATGAATTTGTGTGTCATCCTTGCACGGGGCCCATGCTAGTCTCTGTATTGTTCCAATTTTTAGTGTATGTGCTGCTGAAGTGAACACAAGAATTCTGATATACTTTTAACCAAAATAACAAATTGTTATATTTTGATACGTTTGCACTATCACAGTCTCTCTTGTGTGTATAATATGGACATATACTTTTTTTCCCCTAAATCATTTTGGAGTGGATTTCCAGACATTATGCCCCTTTATCCGATGTACTTTTGTGTATAATGCCCTAAGAACGTGGACATTCTCTTGCAGAATCTCAGGGTAATGATCAAAATCAGGAATTTTAACAATGATATGATTCTTTTAAAACACCTTTAATATTTAAATTTTGCTAATTGTCCCAATAATGTAGCCATTCCCGAGGACCCAGTTCAGGATCACAGGTTTCATTTAGCTGTCCTGTCTTTTTAGTTTCCTTTAATCTGGAGAAGCAGTGAGTTCCTCAGCCTTTGTCTTTCATGACCTTGACGTTTTTGAAGAGTACTGGTGAGTTATTTTGTAGATGTCCTTAATTTGAATCTGTCTGTTATTTTCTCATGATTAGATTCAGGTTATGCATTTTTGGCAGGAATGCCATCGAAAGGGAGGTACATCCTGAGTGTATCACATCAGAAGACACATGGCTTGGTTTGTCCTAAAATTAGTGATGTTAACTTTGATCATTTGGTTAAGATGATGTCAGCCAACTTACTACACTGAAAAGTTGCTATTTTCCCCTTTGTAATTAATAAGCACCTTGTGGGAAGGTATTTTGAGACTATCCTGTTTTTCCTCTCACTCTCTGCCCACTGGTTTTAGCATTCATTGATGATTCTTGCCTGAATCAATTATTATTATAATGGTTGCAAAATGGCGATGGGAAGTCCTCTGTATTGGTTTGCTAGGGCCACCATAACAAAATATTAGAGTGGGTGGCTTGACAGAAATTCATTTTCTCACAGTTCTGGAGGCTAGAAGTCTAAGATCAAAGTGTTGGCAGGTTTAGTTTCTCCCCTGAGACCTCTCTTCTTGGCGTGAAGGTGGTTACCTTCTGACTGTGTCCCCACAAGATCTCTCCTCTGTGTGGGTATCTTTTCCTCTTATTGTAAGGACACAAGTCATATAGGATTAGGGCCCTACCCTAATGGGCTGGTGTTAACTTAATTGTCTCTTTACTATTATTTTTTTTAGGATTGATTTATTTATTAGAGAGAGATTGAGCAAGCACACAGAAGGAGAGGGAGAAGCAGACTCCTCGCTGAGCAGGCAGCCCGACACAGGGCTCCATCCCAGGACCCTGGGATCACGACCCCAACTGAAGGCAGACGCTTAACCAACTTAGCCACCCAGTCGCCCCTCAATCATCTCTTTAAAGACCTATCTCCAAATATGTTACATTCTAAGGTACTGGGGCTTATGAATTCAACATATGAATTTGGGGAGGGGAGGACCTAAAGCCAGCCATGCTAAAACTAGTGGTAAGGCATTAAGGAAGCAGGAAGAAGTATAGAAGCCTCGAGACAGGAATAAACTGGATGTTCAACTTCAGCCAGCTGGTGAGTGTGTAAAGTGGAACAACCACTTTGGGGGAAAAAAAAAAATTTTTGACAATTTCTTACGAAATTAAATAAACATCTATCCTATGGCCCAGCACCTCCGTGCCTCAGTATTTACCCAAGATACATGAAAATTTTTCTTCACAAATACACTTTCATAAGAATGCTTATGGTGGCTTTTTCCAGAAGAGTCCCAAACTGGAAAACACTCTCATGTTCATCAGTAAGCGCATGGATTACCAAACTGTGGTCTTCCTTGACCCATAGATGCTGCTGGGGTGGGGGGTTGAGGGGGACGGGGAGGAATACAGCAACATGGTTGAATTAAAATAATCATGCTGAATGACAGAAACCAGGCACAGAAGAGTACAGACTACATAATCCTGTTTACAGTGCTTGAAAAGGCAAACTAATTTAAAGTGACAGAAAGCAGATTAGTGGTTGGGGTGGGGAGGCAGGTATGTGAAGAAAACTTTTTGGGCTGATGGATATGTTTTTATTATCTCGAAATTATCCCGTGATCGTTTCCGGGGGTGGGGAATATGTTAAAGTCACTTCAAATTGTACACTTTCAATAGGCGCAGTTTATGTACATCAGTTTTACAGCTTTACCTCATTAAAGCTGTAAAAAAATGGATTAAAAAGAGTCCATGCTGTATGATTCCATTAATATAAAGTCAAGCAGCATTGATCCGTGGCGGCAGAAAACGTATCAGTGGTTATCTTTGGGGTGGCAGTTGACTGCTGAGGGGCACAAGAGCATTTTCTGGGTGATGGAATTTTATTGTATGGAGATTATACTGCCATAAAGGCGATTTAAAAGGTGAAAAAACAGACCAAAATCCTGCCATGCCTTGAACACCTTTATCTTTACTCAGACTTCCAAGGCCGAAAGGCTGCGTGGTGCTGAGGCAGGGCTGACCTGGTTCCCACCATTACTGGCCCCAGAGGTTGAGCAAGGCCAGGGGACTCTCTTTCCCAGCTAGTTATCCCACCTGAGTCTTAGAAGAGAGATTGGATCTGAAGTTGTGGGAGAACCACGAGGAGCATGAATCTTTCTGTGTGTGTGAGAAGGGCCAGGCTGCTTGAAACATTGTTGATGGCTTGACTGATTTTTCCCCCCCTTTATTCTGGCTTTTCTTAAGTTACAGAAGGAACCCTCTTATTATTATTTTTACCAGTTGCCAATAGCTATTAAAGTTGTCTGTCAGCCACAGGATTTAACAAAGTATTCTCGTGCCAATCCCGCAAGGTGGTTACTATCATTAGCCCTATTTTACGGACGAGGAGACTGAGGAGGGACGAGGTTGCCCAGCTAGGATTGGAACTGAGACCCCAGACTCTTCACTCCACCTTTCCTGCTCAGCCTTCCCCAAGGTAAGCATTTATGTGAAAATTATGGCAAGCCTTCCACGCCTTTCTCTGTTGGCACACATGCCTGCCTCCGTATTCCCGGAGCCTCAGACGGCGCCAGATCATGACTGGAGCCCAACATTCAGTGACTGAAGAAATTAAGGAAAAGGGAGGGGCAGCAGTGAGGTCTGCACCCTTCCGGTAGGTCCCTGCCTTTGAGGGGCTGACAGAACACAAGCCATAACGGAGGGCGCCTGGGTGGCTCAGTGGGTTAAGCGGCTGCCTTTGGCTCAAGTCACAATCCCAGCGTCCTGGGATGGAGCCCGGCCTCGGGCTCCCTGCTCAGCGAAGAGCCTGCTTCTCCCTCTTCTGCTGCTTCTCCATGCTCTCACTCTCTCTCTCGTCAAATAAATAAATGAAATCTTAAAAAGAAAGGTTATTTAAAGACATAATGGAATTATGTGGTTCTAAATAACATTAGACCTACACAGGACACCTAAGCAGTTTGTAAAGGGATAGCAAGGGACAGAGCAGGTGCCATTTTAGAATGGTGGTTTAGGAAAGCCTAAGGAAGTGACTGTTGGCAGACACCTGATAGAAGCAGAGTCAGCCAAATGCCTTTCTACTGGAAGAGCATTTGTGTCAGAGGGAAGAGCGAGGACAAAGGAGGCCAGTGTGGCTGCAGTGCTGGGAATGGGGGAAGAGAAGCAGGAGCTGGCGAGGGAGATGCGGTAGGCCGGTGCTGAGGCGGGAACTCGGGGGCCACGGTGAAGACTTGGCATTTATGGCGCCTTTGTGGGATCCCGAGCACCACAGAAAGCAGCAAAGGAGCAGGAGAGCTGAGGCTCGCCGAGGTGGTTCCTCTGAGAACTGTCCCAAGGGAGAAGGCAGAGCTGGTGATGCTCCCGGCAAAACCCTGTATTTCAGGGGGAGGAGAACGCCCCAGGGGCAGCCGTGGGGGGGTTCTGTGGGGAAACGGGGAGCTGTGGCCCAGGAGGGGAAGGTTGTGTGGAGTGGAGGAGTGTGGAAGGAAGGAAGCTGGGAGGGGCATGAGCTGGCTCTAGTGGGCTAGGAGAGGGTGAGTGGGGGATGAGGAGGGAGGGTGGGGCTGGGTGGCGGGCTCTGGCAGAGAATGCTGTGAACTGGTAGTTGTAGCAGGGGGAGGTGAGGCTTCCACAGGGGGCTTCACTTTAGAGGGCTGTGGACGTGCTGAAAGACAGAGGCTTGAGGTGGGTGCCTCAAAGGAGGGCATATCCTGAGCAGGGGACCCAGGAAGGCTAGGGGCAGGCTCTGCAGCCAGCTTGCACTTGTCTCCCATCCTGGAACGGGTTTCACTGGGCTCCAGGAGGGGCATCCCCAAAGAAAACTGGAGCTCGCAACAACTATGTGGGAGAGACGGTTTGTGCCCATTTAGCGAATGGGAAGATTGGGCCCTGGAAGCTGTTCCATCCCAAATGAGTGAGACAGCCGGGATCCGAACCCCAGCAACCTTGGGTTTGGGTATCCAAGCTCTTAACCCTTATACAGGTGTTCAAGCTTGAGTGCACACCGGCATCCCCTGGAGGGCTGGTTAAAAAACCGGATGGCTGGACTCCAGCCTCAGAGAGGGGGCTCATGAGTTAGTCTTGGGTAGGGCTCCATCATTTGCATTTCTAGCTGGGTCCCAGGCCATGCCCTTACTGTTGCTGGTCCAGGGACGGAGCACGCTTTGAGAACTGCAACATTACACTATGCTGCCCCTAGACTGAGCACAAAGCTGAGGCCATTATAAAGGATTGGCGTTCTGGCAAAGAATTCACAGATGGATTGGAGCTATTACCGAGAAAACTAAGCAAATAAGACACACAGTGATTATTAAAGCCAAGAAAACAAAAACGATTTATAAGAAAAAGATTGTAATCATCATAAACTACAACATTTAGCTGGAAATAATATTACATTGTCATTATAATGTAAAAACAGCACATTGATTTAACCAAAAATTATGCTATAATTATTTGGGGAAAATTGGAGAGGGTGTGTGTGTGTGTGTGTGTGTGTGTAGAGAGAAAGAGAGGAGAGAGAGAGGAAAACTAAATTCTTATTCTCCAATAAGAATATTCCAAATCTTGGAAGTGCCACCATAATTGGATTTGAAGAGACAATGACAGAATGAGTTACTGCTTCATGGATGAGCCTTGGAGGTGGCATTCTTATAAGCCTTGTCCTAGGATCTAGTTTGTAGTAGTAACTAACTCTTAGCCATTATGAATACTTATTACTTGGATTAAAATCGAAATTAAAAATAAAAGTGGGCATGGGATTTAGCCACCACTGAGGTCGCCTGTCCTCTTGGTGGTGCTGTTCAGCTTCTGGCTCTGAGGCCCACCTGTTGTCCCACCCATATTACCTTAAGGCATCAGAAGAGCTGCAAGTAGTTAAGTGCTCAAATTACCCCCTGGGGACCCTGCACTAGAGACATCCCGTCCCTGGCAAGACTCAGCAAAGGCGGCCTCTTGTCTCTTTAACTAGGGTCCAAGTCACAGAAAACAAAGATGGAAGCCGACACCAGCATCCTGTTTCCCAAACTTAATGGATTGTTGTAATTTCACATGTTCCTCCTGTTGGCCACTGAAAAGGCTCAGAAATGCCAGCCTTTCTTCCTCTCCCATCTGGGAATAGTATAAAAATTCTCTTGTCAGGCTATGTACCTGAACCTTTGCTGCAGAAAGTTGGTTGCTAGGTTCTTAGGCGTTGTTTATGATTTTTTGGAAAGATAAAGGAATATAATGGAGGAGTAGCAGGGCAAAGTCCCTGATACTGTTAACGACTGGGACATTCAAAATCAATGGTTGGGGAATCTGAAGTGTATACAGCCGCAAGGCGACAAACAAAGTACACTCGCTGATCAAAGTGTAGGGGATACAGCCTTATAGGAAGGCAATTCGATCACTCATTGTTTATTAATAGCGTGAAAAATTCATATACTTGGACCCAGCCGATTCCATTTGTAGCACTTACCCTATAGAAATGCTTCCTCAAGGGTGGAACAATATGTGTGCAATGAGGATTTTTATTGTGGTTATTTGTAATAGTAAAATATTAGACATACTCAGGTAGCAGACACAGGGGATTAGTTACATATGCATTTGAATATAATGTAACCCTCAAAAAGAAGGAATTAGCTCTGTATGTACTAGCAGGAACCAGGCACAACATACTGTCACGTAAAAAAAGGCAATTGTAAACTAGGATCTATAGTGTCCCTTCATATTTCGTTTTAATGTATATCTGTAAGTTCATAAATGCTAATCTCTGAGTTGTTTTCTCTGTGTCTGTCGCTATCCTCAGTGCTCTATTTAGACTTATTATTCCAATAAGCCTAGAGGGTGGGCTCCATCATCCCCATTTTCCGTAGAAACGGAGGCACGGAGTCGCCTGGGTGGCTCCGTGGGGGTTAAGCATCTGCCTTCCACTTGGCTGGGGTCGTGCGTGACCAGGGTCCTGGGATCAAGCCCCACGTAGGGCTCCCTGCTCAGCGGGGAGCCTGCTTCTCCCTCTCCCTCTCTCTTAAATAAATAAATAAATAAATAAATAAAAAATATAAAGAAACTGAGGCATGGAGAGGTTATGTGATTTTCTCAAAGCCGTGACACTAAACAGGTGGAGCTTGATTTTAAACCCGGGCATGTCTGATTTGTGGTCTTAAACCATCACATGATACAGCCTGTGTACTTACATGCTAGTTTCATGCATATATAGAGGAACATTTAGCTAAATAATACTCTAGATGCCAAGAATTCCCTTCAGGTGATTCTTTTACTTTCAACATTTTTGTATAATTTGAACTTCTAATGTTTGTCTTTCCGTTATTTTTTTTTAAAGATTTTATTTATTTATTTGACAGAGATAGAGACAGCCAGTGAGAGAGGGAACACAAGCAGGGGGAATGGGAGAGGAAGAAACAGGCTCCCAGTGGAGGAGCCTGATGAGGGGCTCGATCCCAGAACAACGGGATCACGCCCTGAGCCGAAGGCAGATGCTTAACGACTGAGCCACCCAGGCGCCCCTGTCTTTCGGTTATTAATTATCTTAAAGATTTTATGTATTTATTTGTCAGAAAGAGAGAGAGAGAGAGCACAAGTAGGGGAGTAGCAGGAAGAGGGAGAAGCAGGCTCCCCGCTGAGCAAGGAGCCCAACGATGTGGGACTTGATCCCAGGACCCTGGGATCATGACCTGAGCCAAAGGCAGACGATTAACCGATGCACCACCCGGGAGTCCTTGGTTATTAATTTTTAGGTACATTTTTATAGAGAGGAAAAAACAATAAAATTCAGTTAAAAAATAATGTGCAGTAATGTAGGCTGCACCTCATTGCTCATTTGCTCAATGAGTACTGATGAGCTCCTACTGTTCGCAAGCTAGGGGGACTGAGACAAGTAACAGCCAGTTCCTATTATGAAGGAACTCATTGTGGAGACAGAAAGAAAGATGCAGTCTATGGGTCTTTTTTTTAAATTGAGGTATAATTGACATGTAATATAATATTAGCTTCAGGTGTACAACGTAAGGATTCCTTATTTGTATAAGGAAATGATCACCACCACAAGTCGAGTTAACATTATCATCATACATAGTTACATAATTATTTTTCTTGTGATGAGAACTTTCAAGATTTACTAACTTTCAGATATGTAATACAGTATTATTTTTTTTAATTTTAAAAATTTTATTTTTTAAAAGATTTTATTTATTTGGAGAGAGAGAGAGAGCACAAGCAGGGCGAGCAGCAGGCTGAGGGAGAAGCACGCTCCCTGCTGAGCAAGGAGCCTGATGTAGGACTCAATCCCAGTACCCTGAGCCGAAGGCAGACGCTTAACCAACTGAGCCACCCAGGTGTCCCATCAGATAATGTAATACAGTATTACTAACTATAATCACCGTGCTGTACATTCTCTCCCCGTCACTTATTTATTTTATAACTGAGAATTTGTACCTTTGACCCCTTCACTCATGTCACCTGCCTGCCGGATTCTGGCAACCACGAATTTGTTCTCTGTATCTGTGAGCTTGGGTTATGGGGTGTTTTGTTTTTGTTCTGTTTTGTTTTTTTCTTTTTGTAGGTTCCACATGTAAGCGAGATCATACAGTATTTGTGTTTCTCTTTCTGGCTTATTTCACTTAGCATAATGCCTTCAAATTCCATGTCACAAATGGGAAGACCTCATTCTTTTTATGGCCAAGTAATATTCCCATCTATCTCCCTATCTGTCTATCTACCTATCTATAAAATATATATATTTCTCTATGTAATATATATATTCCTCTCTCTCTCTCTATATATATATATTCATATATATGTGTATCACATTTTCTTTATCCATTCATCCATTGATGGACATGACACTAAGGTTGTTTCCATATCTTGGCTGTTGTAAATAACACTGCCATAAACATGGGGGTGCACATATCTTTTCGAGTTAGCGTTTTAGTTTTCTTTGGATAAACGCACAGAAGTGGAATCGCTGGATCCTATGGTAGGTGTACATTGAATTTATTGAGGAACCTTTGTACTGTTTTCCACAGTGGTTATACCAATTCCAGTCTATAATTTTGCCCATCTCTATTGCACTGTAATTTTACTTTCGATTTTAGTTGGCCAGTGAGGAATGAGGCTGCCGCCTAGGTATCAAGCTCAAAGTGTCATCCATTGCCACAGCTGGGAGCCAGGTGCTGTGCTGGGCCCAAACCTTACACATTGCCTTCCTCTCTTACAGAACTCACTATTAGTTCAGCCAGCATTTACTGGGCACTTGGCCCTCTGTGTGAGCTGGGGATCTGGAAGAGCAAGACAAGTTCCCTGCTGATAAAGTCTCACTGCATTGGAGGAACACTGCCTTGTTTATAAATACAGTTCTCCGTTGGTGAATGTAATGGTGATAACATCTAAGAAGCACTTACCAGGGACTGGTTCAAACACTTCATACATATACTGATTTATTGAGAGATACTACTATTATTTCTATCTTCCAGATGAGGCACAGAGAGGTTAGGCAACTTTACCAAGATCACACAGCTAGGAAGTAGAGATCAGGGAATTCCAATCCAGGTAAGTGCTTTGAGGAGCACAACAAGAACTCAGCTGATGGTGGAGCAGTCGTAAGAAAAATTGTATTAACAACCGTAACAGTACCTGTCGCAAATCACATGCAGCTGTGTTGAGTTTTAAGTGCTTGTGTATCATTCTCTCAGCATTTGGTCGTCCTAAATAGAAGGCGGCCCTCCCAGTTTTCACAATAAGAAGATTGCAAAAAGGAAAATATCTGGGGGGCGGGCGATTCGAATATATTGATTCTTCAGGCTGTAGATGAAATAATCCAAAGTCTCTGTGTAGTATTTAATTTATTATTTAAGGTGTGCACATGCTTTCAAGATTAAGATATTATTTAAATAAATTTGAATATATTATGTCTTAATAAATAATACCTTAATTGAGAAATACTGGGTTTTTTCCACTCTCACATTTTACAAAACAATTTTGTTCTATCTCTTCCTGTGCATTTTTGATTTTAGGATCATTATTACTACGGGGGTGGTTTCCGGATCACCCAGCTCCCTTTCTAGATCACATAAATTTCACTCCTATTGAAGTCGTGTGTGGTGCAGCACTGTTTAAGCCTGTATTGATTCTCTTGCTGAAAGATTTTAACCTCGAAGTCCCGCTTCACTTAATCTTAGGACACTATTGTTTTTCCGTTCGTCCTATTGGTTTATCTTTGCGATCACAACATCCTAGCATTTAATTTGTTGCTTTAAAGTCATCTTTAGAAGGCTGGGTTCATTATACGGGGTGTGAGGCCAATCCCCAGTGTAACGGCTATGTCTGTATCAAAGATTGTTTGCCTTTTTGTTTTTTTTCTGAAATCATTTCCATCGGGTGACTTCTATAAATTGGTCTTCCTCAAAGGATACTCTGTTGCTTAAAATCAAGTAATTGAGAGTCTAGGGAATACGTAACATTCTGTAAGCCTTTGTAAGAACTTAAATATAAGGCAACTTTCACTCTATGGCGCGGGGTAATTTTTTAGGGAAAAATACCCTGCCTTATGTCCACGTACGTACCACCATACTACATGTTAACCTCTCCTATTAAACGTGGTGAACCTGTCTGTGCAAATCTGCGTGGTGCCACTATCCTCACTTAACACGTGTAAATTGGGACTCAGAAGGTAAGGTGACTTACCCAGGGTGCCTAGCAGATGGCAGAGCCGGAACACAGCTCAAGTCCAAGTGTATCTGGTCCTCTCACCCCCGCCTCTCCCATTAAATCACTGGAAAAGTTTCTAAACCAACTTGCTAATTTAGATGGCTGGCTCTGGTGAGTCTGTGGGGCTGTGTTGACAGAATGCTAACACTGATTAATTTATTATTCTTTTATTGCCTTCTGCTTGTATAGCTGTGTGCAGTATTTCATAAAGAGAATGGCAGAGCAATTTGCAAATATAAAACCCAGATGCTTAATTTTAATTTCTGTGTTTCTGTTTCAAATCCATTGCAGAACAAGGCAGGTTATTTACTCTATAAATAAATGCTCTGGCATCTATGTCTAAAGATCCCCGGAAGCTGTTCTTAGGTCCTGAAATGATGTATTTACGTACATTTGTTTTGCTCCTGAAAGGCGACCCTCTCAGGTTTGAAGTGGGAAGTCAGTGGTGCCTGCCTTCTGAGTGCAAGGGTCCATTATAGGTGCATGCTGGAGCTGGTTCCTCCGGGCCCACGAGATCCGACGGCGCGCATCTCTCCCCAGCTCTGCCCAGTGACATCACATTGGCAGCTTGAAATTAGCCACGGTGGGAGAAGTTACCCTGAGGGAATGACCAAACCTTACACATCAAGGCTCCTTCCACCCCCCACATTCCTCCCCCAAATGAGTGAATCTCCCCATGCCTTGGGAATAGTAAGAGTACTTCCCTTCTAGGTTATTCTGAAGATTTAGTGAGATAAAGCATGTAAAGCACACGGCACTGCTTGTAGGTTTATTTAAATAAATGATGCATACTGAGACTTGAAAACAAATGTTACAATGAGAAGTAAGTTTCCTTCTCAACCTGGACCTCCATTCCAATTCCTATCCTGAAAGGCAACCTGTTTCTCCGAATCCTTCCAGAGATATGTAAGCATATATGTGTGTGTACACGTGCGTGTGTGCGTGTGTGTGTGTATGATCTTCTGGACATACGTATATATTTTTAAATGGCAGCGTATCATGACAGTATTTAGCCCCTAGCCACATATGTGTTGTGTATATGTATCATATGAATTACATACACATATCGTGTATATGTATGTGAGAACGGGAGCTGTACAGACATACATGTATCTGTCTCTATCCATCATCGTCATCGTCATCCTCCTCGTCATCTATCCACGATAGATAAACTGGCTCATAGATCTAGCTTATTTTTTTGTTTGTTTTTTTTTCTTTTCTTTTTTTAAAAAAGATTTTATTTATTTATTTGAGAGAGAGAGAATGAGTGGGGAGAGGGGCACAGGGAGAGGGAGAAGCAGACTCCCCGCTGAGCAGGGAAGCTGATGTGGGAATCGATCCCAGGACTCCGGGATCATGACCTGAGCCGAAGGCAGACACTTAACCAACTGAGCCAACCAGACACCCCTAGATCTAGCTTATTTTTCAGGACTGCCCATTATTCCATTTGTGGATGCACCATGGTTTATGTAACGAGCCCCCTGTGGGTGACTTGTAGGTTGTTTCCCACCTCTTGCCAGTACAAACAATGAGCATTGAACAACCTGTCTTTTGCACATAAACATGAGTGTATTTATAGGCTTATTTCCTGGAAATGGAGCTATTGGGTCAAAGGGCACAGGCATCTTAAATTCTGATTTGATTATCAAATCGCCCTTCACAGGGAGTCCAGTTTACTCTCTAACCTACAGCGTAGGGGTGTCAGTGAGTCCTTACAGCCTCGGGACATTGTCCAGCTTTTTGATCTGTGCCATCTGACAGTCCTTGGCCCCCGGATAGGTAAATGACCTTCATGATTATTATTGGTGGAGAAACCCAGGTCCAGGGAGGAAAGGGACTTGCCTGTCCTCACCCACATCCAGGTTTCTGCATGCGAGAGGAAGAACTGATGGGTCCGCGTTGATACTGACGCCATGGGCCCCGCCAGGACGTAGGGAGCGACCCTTGAGCACAGAGTTCTGTGAACTCTGCATTGCAGGCTCTTTATCATCCCTGTTTTTCTTGAGTGAGATTTCTCGGGAACACTAAGGATCAAGAGAGTGAGAAGCTCTTGTGCTCTGGGAGGCTTCGGTACACCCCGTTCCCTGTCGCTGAACAGAATCAGTTTTCTCAAAGACAGACTTTGTCATCTCATTCTTCTCTTTAAAACTTTCTGTGACCCCACCTTCCTCAAAGTTCCTGGCTCGGCAGCACCAGCGGCACCTGGGAACTGATGGGCAATGTGCATTTTCGGGCCCCACTGTTGACTTGCTGAATCAGACTCCCTGGAGGTGGGCTCAGCACTCGGGCTTCAACAAAGCCGTCGGCTGATGCGGATGGGCTCCAGTTTGGGCCCCACCGACTTACAGCATGAAGTGGCCCCTCTTCATCCTATGCCCCCCACTCACCTTTCCTGTTCCCTCCTGCAACTTCTAAACACACCTAGCTACTGGCTTCTCAAACCTCCCTGTACTTTCTCACCTCTGTGCTGGGGGACAGAAACCCCTAGCTGTCCCCCAATTTCTATAGAGCAATGGAAGCTCGCATTTTGAAACCCCATTTCCCAGCCTCCCTTTCTGGCCCATGGGATGGGAGCAGAAGTGGAGCGTGCAACTTCCTACTCATGCCTCCGGAAGGAAAGAACATGTCTGCCCCCCACTTGCCCATTTCCACTGGCTGGAATACAGACATGGCAGTCTGGACCACGCAAACTGACGAGGGCCGGGCCTCGGGTACAGTGGAGCATCAGGAGGGAGGGGGCCTGGGTCCCTGACACTGTGGGGTCGCCACAGGGGCCCTAGACCACGTAAGCCTGGACTGTGATAAAAGAAAGAAACTTCCATTTTACTAGGCCCCTGTTACCTGCGGTCTTTGTGAACACAACTGACTCTCTTCCCTAACGTGCTACCTTCCGGTGTGCTGATCCCCCGTCTGCCTGACAACAGCCCTGTCCCGCCTTTTAAGGACAAAATCAAATACCTCCTTTCCCTGATCCTAGGAGAGCTGATTTCTCTCTCCACCTCAGAGCCCTGGTCGCTGGCTAGCTTAGAGTCAAGTCATCTCCCTACTGGAGCAGGAGCTCCTCGGCGGGGGAGGCGGGGGTGGGGTGGGGCATGAGCTTTGTCATGGTGGAATATTCCACAGGTCTGGCCCAGTGTCTGACGCAGAGTGGATGCTAACGAACATTTTTCAGTGGCAACTTTAAGTTAGCTTTAGCTGTTTTTCTGGGCTCCCTGCTAAATTGTGCTTTGGTGAATTCTTTGGAGGAGAAATGAGAATCAATTTTGTGATCTGGAATGGTGGTTAGAACTGTTTTTCTCTTCCCAGAATTGCTGTGGACCAAGTGGACTGAGACTGGCCACCAGTGGGTGCTTTGGGGGATGACCCGGGGGTTAGATGTAGGAGGATAATAAAGCAGGAGAAAGAATTCATTATATCCCTTCACAACCCCTGAAGCCCCCATCTCCCCGCCGTGTTTGTTCTGAACGGTGCGGAGAGGCCTCAATGTCAAGACTTGTGAGAGATGGGGACACAGTGAGACCTTTCTCAAAAGGCCACTCAGTCATTGCAAACCCATGTTTCATGCCCCAGGAGCCTCCCGGTTTCTCAGAATGATATTTGTTCTTTGGGACCGAGCTATGGCAGAACACTCTGACCTTTATTCTGACTGAGAACTCAAAAGTCCAAAGCCTATATTGTCAATCAGTTTGGTGATTGCTCTCGCTCTCTCTCTTGCTCTCTCCAAGGGCTAACAAGTTGTTAATATTCCATTGATTCATCAAATATTTATTGGGTATCAGCTTTTTGCCAGGCACTGTATAAGGTGCTTGGAATACAAAGATGAAACAGATGTTCTCCTTGTCCTCACTCAGTAAGTGCAGGTGCAAATGTGTGAAAGAATGATCACAATAACGCAAGAATTTCCCAAGTGTGGTCCCAGGACAGCAGAGGGGGGCGGGCTGAGACCCTTTGAGGGGATCCATGAGGCCAAAACTGTTTTCATAATAACACAAAGACATTATTTGCCCTTTTCACTCTTAATTTTTCATGTGCGTACAGTGGAATTTTCCAGAGACTGCATGATGTCTGTTATCACAACATATTATAATGCAGAAGCAGACAGGAGAATCAGTTGTCTGTGAAGCCAGACATTAAAGAGAATTTGTAAATTTGTAAAAGAGTGTCACTCTTCTCACGATTTTCCAAAAAATGCATTTCATAAAAAAATGATTTGTCTATATTAGCCCAAGAGGGGCTTATTATTGTTTTAAAGGTAATAAATACCTTAAAAAAATCTCCATTTTAATTTCTAACATAGCAAATACCAATTAATAGGGCTCACAGAAACGAAATCTCTTTGCAGTCCTCAATAATTTTTTTTCAATTTTTCACTTTGCGATCATGGTAGGTTCACATGGGGCTGTAAGAAAGACTGCAGAGAGAGTCTGTCTACTCTTTACCCAGTTTGCCCTGATGGCAAACATCCTGTATAACTTCAGTGCAACCAGGAGATTGGCGATGATACAATCCAACTCCATTATCCAGATTCCATCTGTTGCGTGTATGTGTGTGTGTGTGCGCATGTGTGTTTAATTTACTCCACTTTATCCCAAGCATAGATTTGTGTGTCCACCGCCACAGTCAAGAGGTACAACAATTCCATCACAAGGGTCTTTCCTACTACCCGCTTGTCCCCACAGCCATCTCCCTCCCTCTCCCGTCCCGGACCCCTGTTCTCCCTCTCTATAATTTTGTCATCAAGAATGTTCTAGAAATGGAATAATACATTATGTAACCTCTTGAGATGGGCTTTTCCACTTAGTATGATTCCCTTGAGATCCACCCTAGGTGTTGTGTGTATCCAGAGTGCACCCCTTCCTTTGGCTGCATGGTGTCTCATGGTGGGGACGCACTGCAGTTTACTGAATGGATCCCCTGGGGAAGGACATTTGGATCGTTTCTAATTCTTGACTATTGCAAACACAGTTGCTATTGGCACTCATGTACAGGTTTTTGAGTGATCAGAAGTTTTTCCTTGTCTGGGGTAAATGCCCCCAAATACAAGTGCTGGGTAGTATAGTAAGCATATTTCATTTTGTATGAAGCCATCACAATTTTTTTTTCTCTGAGTGGCTGTATCAATTTACATTCCAGCCTATGAATGATCGAGTTTCTCCGCATCTCCACCAGCGTTTGGTGTTAACACTGTGTTTTATCTTAGCCATTCTGATAGTTGGGTAGTGATAGCTCATTATGATTTGAATTTGCATTTCCTGATGGCTAATGATGTTGAAAATATTTTTATGTGCTTACTTGCCATCTGTATATCCTTTTCAGTGCAATGCCTATTCATGTTCTTTGCCCATTTTCTAATTGGATTGTTTGTTCTCACTCTTGGGTTTGGAGAGTTCTTTACCTATTCTCCATACCAGTCCTTTGTCAGATACGTGGCTTGCAAATATTTTCTCCCACTGCTTTTGTCCTCTTTACAGGGCTTTTCTTGGAGCAAAAGATTTTTATTTTGCATGATCCAACGTATTATTGTCATTTTTTAATGAATCATGCTTTTACTATGAACTTTTCGCCCAGCCCTAGGTCACAAAGATTTTTTTTTAAGTTTCCCCCCCCCCAGAAGTTGTATAGTGTTGGGGCACCTGGGTGGCTCATTTGGTTGAGTGGCTGACTCTTATTTCAGCTGGGGTTATGATCTCAGGGTCCTGGGATCAAGTCCTGCATCAGGCTCTGCACTCAGTAGGGAGTCTGCTTGAGGATTCTCTTTCTCCCTTTCCCTCTGCCCCTCCCTCTGCTCTCTATATCTCTCTCCCTCTCAAATAAATAGACCTTTAAAAAATTTTGTGTAGTGTTCATTCTACACCTAATCCTTTTTTGATGAAAAATTTTGAGTTAATTTTTGTATAAACTGTGAGGTTTAGGTCAAGGTTCATTTACCTCTGAATGTCAATAATTCCTAGGGGATCCCGGGACCAAAGATTTGAGAACTTCTCTAATAAGCTATATGAGGTACTCTAAGACAGGTATGTGCAAAGTGTTACGGAAAGGTTAACTTTGAGTGAGGCGGTTCTTGAAGACTCCCAGAGGAGGTGACATGTCAGTTCTGCTTTGGAAGATGAATAGGCTTTACCAGCAGAGAAGAAACCTTGTTTTCTTTTCTGTCTTCCATAGCCAGTGATATTCTCAGTGATGAGGACAACAAAGGGAAGGACCTAAGGAGTCAGGCAGACCATAGTTGAAATCCTTAGTTAGCTAAGTTACTGACTTTTCCTAAGCCTCAGTTTTCTTATCTGTAAAATGGGAGGAATAATTCTTTCTTTTCAAGGAAACTGTGAGGGTTAAATAAGTACCTAACCTGGCAAGCAGGGTACCTGACGCATAGAAGGCACCCAATGAATTACTTTCTCTCCCTGCGTCACGATGTCCTTTACATTTTATCTGTGTTATGGAGTTAGACCCTTCCTTTGATGGTCAGCCTCTCTTGGTTTCATTCTTTTTCCCCCATCTTGCTCTAGATGAGTAGGTCTCAGACTTTACGTATCAGCTGTCATAGAGCTGATACTCACTATTTAGTCATGGAGGGCTTTAAAACACACATTGCGGAACTTCAGATGCGGTAGGTCTGGGGTAGGGCCTGGGAATTTGCATTTCTTTTTGGGGGGAGCGGTTGTTGCATTTCTTACAAGTTTCCAGGTGATGCTGCTGCTGCTGGTCTGGAGAACACACTTTGAGAACCACTGCCGTAGGTATTCCCAGTAACTGACTTGATAAATTGTATGGAAGGACTCAAAACATTCATGTTCTCCATGTAAATTGGTTTTCAAGGAATGGCTTCTTGTGTTTGGTTTTCAAAATCCATAGGAAACTTAATAGGGAGACTTCTGGTTTTAAGATGGCTAAGTTTCGTTTTTGTTTTTAATTGTGGTAAAAAACCACCTCACATTACACGTACCGTCTTTACCACGCATGAGTGTGCATTTCAGTAGTACTCAGTGTATTCAAGGATGGCTGGGTTTTCCTTCTATCTTGTTCTCTTCTCGTTGAATCCACTTCAGACAAGAAGAGCATGCAAACACCACATCCGTCTTTGATGAGACCAGGAGACAGCTCTAACTGTGAAACACAATCAATGAAGGCAGAAACTGGGTTGGGGAATGACAAAAGATTTGGCCGAGTGGAGGAGGGTCTGCCATCCTGCCTAAGGAGGCAGGATGGACAGCCCATTCACCCCAGAATCTCAGAAGGCTCTGGAATTGGCAGAACCAGGTTTTGCAGGAAGTGGAGGTTAGGGAGGGCGCCCAAAACAAGAGGACCGACTGAAATTCTGTGTCATGGGGCGCTTTGACCCCATGTCGGCAGGTGCTTCTTTCCTCAGGGGTTTAATCTCTGGAAAATTTTAACCAGAGAGGTTCCAGCTTTTGGGACTATAGTCCCAGCATACGGGAAGAGGGGGAGAGGGTGCTGAACTAGACATAGGGGTTACCTAAAAAGCTTCATTCTGAAGGATGACACCCCCAGCCCTTCCCAGCTGAGCTCCAGAATATTTGCATCTAGGCTCATTCAGCAACACCCCCTGCTCCTCTCCTGCCCCAAGCAGTGGCTTAGAGTGTCCTTTTATGAAGAAACCCAACTGCCCCCGAGAAAAGAACTGCAATCATGGCATCTGGGGCTTCTCATGAGGTCTAGCTGGACACTCTGTTCCCCTACAGTGAAACATATCATTGTCAAACTTTCTCCATGCTTGTAAAGCTTCCGGTCAGCTTTTACTTGCCTCCCTTTGAAATAAAGATGTTTAGTCACTACGTTTTCCAGCGAATGAGAGGCAGGCAAGAACGTGTTGCAGAGGCAAGGTTTTGCTGCAGTGGCCCCTTTGGCCTTCTCTGGGCTTGTTTGGGCATCTGCTCCTGAAGGGTTGACTTATGGAAAGGATCCTTAACCTGGGATCCCTGCTGTCCTTGACAGTGGGTGCCAGTTTCTGCAGAGGTGTGCATATGGGCTGGTGACTTGGGTAGAATGAATGTATCAGATTCTCTGGGGGGAGTGTGAGATGCACTAAAGCCTGGGTCACTTATTGGCTAGATTTCTAAGCTCTCACCTGGGCTTGTTCCCTGTATATATTTTGCCTTCTCACACCTCTGGACTCTGCACACACAGGTACTTTGACTGGGAGCATCTTTCCCTTGTCGGTAGAGTAATTCCCGCTCCTCCTTCCAGACTTATCTGACAAACAGTTTTCTAGGAAGTCTTCCCTGAGTGCCAACCTCCTGTCTGGGTTGGGTGACCCCCTTGGTGCTTCCCCAAACTTCTGCACCCCTCCCTCATCTCCTTTAGTGGGATATCTCTACTGCCTCTGGATGCAAAAGCCCCTTTTCTCCCAATAGCCTGGTTGGAGAGCTGAGTAATAATCTCCCAGCAGCACCTGCTTGCCCAGTCTCAGGATAAAGTGCTTGTTAATTGGGCTGAGAGCTGGACTAGGTAGGTGCTTGGGAGTAAATCAGCTCACGCCTTTGAATTACACTTCAAAGCTCAGCAGAAGGCAGAGTGAGCTGACTGGAGAAAGAAAGGGGAAGACAGGGCAATCACTAAAACTCTTTTTGCCTCTGTCCTTAGGTTACCTACTAGGGTTGGGTTTACTGAGGCGCTTCTGAATACTGTGAACTTGAACCTGAACTTGGGAAAGGGAAGGTGAGGCCAGGGCAACACCCTGACCATCTGATTCAGCACCAGATGCTAGTATCTGCCAGGAGAAGGGTGCAAATTAAGTACTTAAGTTGGTCCAGCCCTAACCCACGTGATATGTGGAAGAGACATTATTTGGAATATTCAGAAGCCACCCTGCATCTGAACCCCGATGCTCTATTTGAAGAATTCCTCATGTTATGTGTCTTGATGGGAGGCAGACACCACTTCATTTCTGTTACAGGGTTTTCGATCTGTAACATTTCTTTTCATTCTTTCTTAGAATGTCCGTCTCTCTGCTTACACGGCCCATCTGTTCTTGCATGTGGCCTACTTTTTCATGAGTGCCTTTAGCATAGTAATCATAGTTATTTGAAATTCCCAGTCTGATCTCCAACATCCTACTGTGTCTGAGTCTGGTTCTGATGTTTTCTCTGTCTTCAAACTGTGTTTTTGCCTTTTAGTATGCCTTGTGATTTGTTGTTGTTGTTGTTGAAAGCCAGCCGAATAGAAGAAATTCCAGTAAATAGGCCTTTAGTGATGTGGTGGTAAAGTGTAGGGGAGGGCAAGCACGCTATTGTCCTGCGATTAGGTCTCAGTCTTCTAATGAGGCTGTGTGTCTAGGCTGTGGACTTCACAAGCATTTCTCGGTTTCCTCCTCCTGTATGTGGGATAAGATGGCTAGAGAGTGCTAGAGTTGGGTATTTGCTTCGCCTAGGTCTGTTAGGATCTGATAAAACCCCAATAGCTTAAGTTCTGGTAAAATAGTTTCTCCTGAGGGCAGGCACTGGTAAGAACAGAGTGCTTTCTTGTATTTCCTCTTGCCCTGGGAGAGGCGTGAAGTGATCTTCCTCCCATATTCACTGAAATTCCAATATTCACTGTGAGAACCTGGTCAAGCTCCTGGAGGAAAACCTTATAAAAGTCTGGGGGTTCCCCATGACTGGGGGCCCCTAGAGGCTATCTCTCTCAGTGTTATTTGCACTGAGCCTCCTGCAACTTGCCAGTTGTCGCTCAGGTGCGCCTCCCCTGGTACTGGTTCCCATGGAGGTCTCTGCTCCTGCAAATTGTGATTCTCCGTATCTGCCTGTCTGTCTAATCTTAGGGGCAGCCGTCTGCCCCGGGACCTCATTTCTCTCAGAGACCCAAGAAGAGTTGTTGATTTTTCAGTTTGTTCAGCTCTATCCTTGTTGTTAGGACAGAATGATGCCTTCCAAGTTCCTTACATGCTAGACTGAAAACTGAATGTTGGGGATTTTTTTTTTACATTTTTTTCTCATTGTAGTAAAATATCCATAACATAAAATGTATCATTTTAACCATCCTTAAGTATTCAGTTCTGAGGCATTAAGTACATGCAGCCATCGCCACCACCCATCTGCAGAACTTTCTTATCACCCCAAACTGAAATGTGATTAGGAAACTGGGCATCATTCTCGAGAACACATTCTGGGTGGGGCATCGTGATTTACTTTTAAGAAGGGGGCTGATGGGGGTGNAAATAAAATAAAATAAAATAAAATAAAATAAAATAAAATAAAAAGAAGGGGGCTGATGGGCTCTGTATGTATGTTTTAGGAAGGAAGGGGCACTGGTGGGGAACAACTAGGGATGGAATGCGCTGTGGACGTTCCTTCAGGTCAGAAGGGAGCAAGCCCTGGAAATCTGTCCTAAGCGAAAACATTTATCAGGGTAAACGTCCTGGCTCCGCATTGACTTCACTTCACCAGTTTTGTTTTATTGTTTCATCTGCCCAGGAATGGAACCTTGAAACTCCCAGAGAGATGAATGGGAAGATTCCATGTGCTAATCTCATTTCCAAAGGTAATTGGTACCTGAATTACGAAGCTCTGCTTCCAGAGGCTATGTTAACAAAGCCATCCATTCTGCTCTCCATCGAGGTGGGCCAGTGTCCAGAGTGATGCATGTTCCTTGTTCCAGCAATGGAGAAGTCATGGGGTTGGTACAACCTTTCTGGAGGGCAATGTGGCAGTATGTATCAAAATTTTAAATTTGTAGAAACTTCAGCCCAGCAATTTCATTTCAAGGATTTGATTTATCTCAAAGAGGTAATTGGACAAAAGGATGTTTGTTCAAAGATGTTTAACACAGCTTTGTTTATAGTTATGAAAAATTGGAAGCATTCTAAATGTCCAACAATAGAGGACAGTTTACGTCAATTACCGCACACAATGGTGTGTTTACTCTGTGACTGTTGCCAGAGACTGGGTTGAGCTGTAAGTGAGGAGAAGCCTCCGGAGTATTCAGGCATATCCTGCAGAATAGTTCCCTCCTTAATGGTCTCCGGCTGGAATGACTCTTACTTATAATACCCAAGCCGATAGTGTAGATGTGTCTGTCAATACCGGTGCTTTTTGGGCAAATGTTTATATAGGAAAACATTTATATTTAGATCCTAAAGCTCACTAGAACATTTTAAACAAAATTATTTAGAAGAAAAAGTTTCACATTATATCCCAATCAAAATGGATAGATTAGAAATACATGGAGAAGTGTTGAAACGTCAACCAAGTGACCCAGACTGTCCAGCTCCTAACATGGCAGGTTTTTTTTAAGATTTTATTTATTTTTGAGAGAGAGATTGAGAGAGAGAGAGAGAGAGAGAGAGAATGCATGCACATGAGCAGGGGAGAGGGGCAGGGGGAGAGGCAGACTCCCCGCTGAGCAGGGAGTCCAATGTGGGGCTTGATCCCAGGATCCTGGGATCTTGACCTGAGCTGAAGGCAGACGCTTAACCAACTGACCCACGCAGATGCCCCTAACATGGTAGTTTTTTTTTTAAATAGTTTTTAAACTGTGTATATATGTATATACACACATACATACATTTTACTGAGTTTTACCTCAGTAAAATTTCAGAGAATTTATTGAGGATTTCGAGTTTTTCCCATTAAATATAATAGGAATAGGTTTCTTTTTGATATTTTTATTAAGGACATCTGTTTTTTAGGACCTGGTTAGTGAGATGAAATGGGATATGCCCGGACTGGGAGGGGACCCTGCTGCCCTAAGGCTGATTCCTACCTCCGTGGGTTCCTGGCCCCCAGGTCCTGATCTACCCTCTCTGTCCCCCAGGGCTCAGGGTCTGCCCACCCGCTGATCCTTGCAGGGGCTCCTGACCCTGACTGACCACATCTGGCACAGCCCTTGGACCCCTCACTCCTGCAGCTGAGCTGGGCCTCCCCAATTCTAGCATCTCCCCTTTTTGCTCCACAGTACCCCCAATCTGGGGAGAGTAGCTGCTTTCCAGGTTCCAAGCTGGAACCCCTCAATTGCCTCACCTGTTCCAAGTCCTTCCCTCTAACAGATGATCCCTCTCAGCAACCCGAATGGGGGTCTGGGAGCAAAGAAGCAACAAATGCTTGTCCAGGCATAAACTTCATGGGAATTTGATTGTGATTGTATTAAATCTATAAGTCAATTTAAGGAGGATTGATTTAACAACATTCAGTCTTCCAATCCGTGGATGACTTTTCTGAACATCTGATTTTATTTAATCAATCCTGGAGTTACCTTACTTTGGTCTTCTTGTTGTTATATAACAGGATTATATAAATCCATTATATAAATATTTTCCTTACTGCTTAAGTAATTTTTTTCCTGGTTACTTGCAGCCAAAAACATCTCAACTCGTGTAACTAAATACATTTGTCCTGTAGTGTGATGGATTAAGCAGAAGGCTTGAGTCTAGGCTACATCTTGTGTGGCCACAAGGAAGTCACCTAACCCTCTCTTGGCCTGTTTCCTTATCCATGGAAACCTCATGAGGTTGAAAGTTCTTCTCTTTTCCACAAACTAGCGAATACTGGCTCATCTTTTTGGTCTCAATTTAAGGTCATTTTCTTTGGGAAGATTTCCCTGACGCTTCCCTTTAAAACCACGGTATTCTTTTCCTGGGGTGCCGGGGTGGCTCAGTTGGTTGAGCGTGAAACTCTTGATTTTGATTTGGGTCATGGTCTTGGGGTCATGGGGTTGAGCCCCGCATTGCACTCCACGCTGGGCTTGGAGCCTGCTTGGGATTCTCTCTCTCCCTCCCAGTACCCTTGCTCATGCTCTCTGTCTCTCTCTAAAAAAGTTAAAAATAAAAGATATTCTTTTCCTAGACATGACTTTCAAAGCAGTCATTACACTGTGTGTCTCCATCAGTGCCTTACTGGATCAGTCAGGGACAGGGCGTGGTAGGGAGCAGAGAGCACACTTAAAGGGCTTAACTGAAGAGAGTTTAATGAAAAGACAATTATAGAGGAATAGAGAGGATTTAGGAAACCCATAAGGGATAACGAGGTGTCCCAGGGACTAGCCACAGAGGCAAGCCATTCTCTCTGAAGAATAAAGAAAGTGATACTGGGACCCAGTGAGACCTGTAGCTACGGAAGAGGGGCTCCCCAACAGATGCTCTGGGCTATAGAGGAACATGGCCATCACGAGAACCATGGGTAGGTGGGAAGGGGGGAATAGATACCACCCCTCTCTCCCCTCAACCTCTGACTTCAGCTCCCATAGGATCAACCCAACCAGAAGACAGAGGGAAAAGGAATCCGGGTGATACCATCTGTAGAGACCATCCTCTTGGGGCACCAAAGTAAAGCAGTAAGAGGCAGAAAATGGATATAGGAGAAGAAATAGCCGGTGGGTAGTCCACTCACCTTCAGCATGAGTTTCTTGAGATTGGACACAAGGCTTTGAAAAATATGTTGCCATAGTGTTCTAGACACCTGTTAAAATTTTTTTTAAAAACGCCCGATTAGCTCCAGAATAAGCGTAGCTAACTATTTGTTACATAATATTTCAGGTTTTATATGCATGCATATAAATATGTGGGTCTGTGTAAGATCATGTTTCCAAAAATGACCACATCAATATTTTGGGTCCCGTGTGCTCTTCCAGACACTGCCACTCGCCATCACTAGGTGAGTCTATTTCTCCTCCCCTGGAATCTGGAGAGGGCTCCGTGATTGCCTTGACAGATAGAATGTGGCAGAAGTGACGAGGCCTGGCCTCCAAGGCTAGGTTATGAAAGGCAATATGGCTTTACCTGGAAATCTCTTTTCCTGGAATGCTCACTCTGGGAAGCCAGCCACCACATTATGCAGAAGCCCTGGTCACAGGAAGAGGCCTCATGCAAGTGTGGTGGCTAATTGCCCAGCTGAGGTCCCAGCTGACAGTCAGCATTAATTGCCAGATAAGCGAAAGAATGAGCTTCCAGATGATTCCAGCTTCCAGCGTTTGAGCCGCCTGAGCTGAGGCTGCATGGAGCAGAGGCACTTATCTCTACCCAGCCTGGCCCAAATTGAAGATCTGTAAGCAAAATAAAAAAATTTTTAAGCCCCTGGGATTTTGAGTACCTGGTTATATAGTCATAATAACCAGAACAGAGGTCATAGCAAGGGGTTAAGCTCTTGGGCTCTGGAGTCAGACATCTTGAATTCTTCTCTGCCACTTATTCCCTGTGTAAAATTGGGCAAGTTGTTCCAATTCCAATCCTTACTTTCCTCACCTGTGAAATGGGAACAGCGATATTAAACATCTCACAGAGTAAGATGAGTGTATAAAACAATCAGCTCGGTTCCTAGCACATAGTAATTATAAATTCTTGATCATCGTTTCCCTAAAAGGCCACCAGGAAAACTTGTTGATCAAACAAAGCTAAGTGTATTCAACTTCCTGCAAAAAGGGAGAACACCACCTAGAAAAAGTCTTGGTGGCGTCGGAAAGCGAAGACATTAAGGAAGGATACTGCGAGGTGTTAAATCTGTCATAAGGCTGGTCATAAGGCGGGTCATATAAGACAGGTACCTGGTGGAGATGGAGCAAAATCTATGACCTTAGAGCTGTGGATTGTGGGCCCAGAGAGGCAAGGGACTTGAAGTGAGTCCAGATGAGCAAATTTTGTTTCGATAAGTAAGGCACGTGGTTGGTTCTGTCTTATCTTCCGAGAGCAGGTATTTCCTAGAGCAAGCAACTAAATTATTACTTGGTCGAAGTATTATTTAATGCAGGGACAGAAAAGAGTGTTGCTTTCAGTTCTCATTATTATACTTTTTTTTGTGTGTGTGTGGTAAAGGGCTCCTAGCCTACCCCACCTATTATATTGAAACTTGCCTTTCCTTTGAACGACATCGCTTGGATAGCTTAACTTCTCAGTACATATCAATTCATTTTATTCTTTGTAACAGCTGCTTGATACTCACTTGTATGGCTGCAGCATAATCTGCTTGCCTTTGCACGTATCCACAGACACCTGGTGTGTATATGCCATGGGGTGGGGGGCCCAGACCCTTAGTACAGTGCCTGGCGTGGGGTAGGCACTCAGAAAGGGTTTGTGACTGAAGGGAGCGTGTCCATGAAATCTATCAGATGCCACGTACGAGTAAGGTACGGGTGGATGGTTGGGCTTCCCCGTTACTGCATCTTATCCCATCCCGGTGTTGTCACCTGGTGTGCACACCCTGGGAGAGCCCGAGAGGTCCCTATGTGCCCCCAGGGAGGAATGGATGAGCCTGGAGAGCGGCCAGGTGGCAAGCTGAGCCAGGGTTGCACGGAGGGCGCAGCTGAGTCTCCGAGCCACGCAGGTGCCCAGGAGAGAGGTGGAGGCATTGGGTCCGTGCCAGTGGGAACAGATCTCGAGTTTCAGCTCATGCCATCGGGACACCACTGACCGGGCAGAGCGGGGGGCACCGAATGGAACCTGCAAGGCCGCAGAGGAGCAGACAAGAGCCCCTTCTTCCCATTGCCATGAGGACATTTCCCCTACCTCCAGACGCCATCGAGGAAACATTTGAAGACCAAAGAAGCAGCGCTGTAGGGGTTTTCGCCTTATAACCAGACACACCATCTATGAAGAAGAGGCTGGTACAGAACGCGGCCGTAGGGTTTTCAACAAGGGGTTGGTACCACACCCACTGGGGGCATTTGGAAAATGGGGAGGGGGTGTTTCCGCCCACTTTTTGATAATGAAAATGTTCAAGCAGAAAAGAAGAATTGAACAAATGCACATATATCCATGGCCTAGATTTCTTGATCGTTAGATTTGCTCCACATAATTGTTTTATCCATTTTTTTGGAAGTAGTTGAAACTAAATTACAAACATCCTGACATTTCACCCCAAATGCATCTCTGAAAACAAGAACATTTTTTGCTGCATAACGCGGGGGCGTTCTTAGTTGACCCTGGGGAACGCTACTGGCAGTTCCGTGGGCGAGGGGCAGGGATGCTCAATGTCTCCCGATGCCTGGTCTACTCCAGCTCGAGGAAGACTTGTCGGCCCAAAGGACCGATAGCATCATCCTGTGCAAAGCCTGCTCTGTAGAAAGACAAGTTTGTGTGGGAGGCTGTGTGGGGGTGCATGGGAAGGGTGCTATCACATATCTATTCATTTTATATGTATGTCTTTATTATAAAAGTAACACATAAACTGCTATGATGTGGGGACGCACACAAAAAAGTTGTAAAGGAGAAGCAGGAAAAAAAAATCAGCCATAGTCTCATCTTCCAGAGTCAACCACTGTTAACATCTCAGCACATTCCCTCTAGCCTCTATCTTTTCACATAGTTGAGATCACACTATCTCTCTGTGCTTTACTATGTATCTATAGCTGTACTTACATCTGTACTTGTTATCTATCTCAGGAAGGCTTCCTTTTAATTGGTTATTTAAAGTCTCCCGACTCCTGCCTACTTGCCACCACCTAGTAGGGTGGGGAGCTGGAGGGAAAGAGGAAATCTGTTTCTGAAATAAAAAAATATGCCACATTAAAAAAAAAATGAGGCCAATGGGTCACTTGTTAATTTGCTTGCACCCTACCTACTCGTGACCTCTGTTAATCCTCAGAACGACTTTGTGCTGTAGGGCGTCTCATGCCCATTTTCCAGATGAGATACATAAGGCTGAAGGAGCTTAGGAAGCCACCCAAAGGCTCCACAGCCTGTGTGCCTCACCATTCTGACTTTATAACCCTGAATACAACCATGGGCTCCCTGACCAGCTCCAGGGAGAGGGAAGCAAGGATACGGGGATGTAGGGTAGGCACTTGACCCAGGGATCTTGGAAGACGAGAGATTCATGGAATCCCTTCTACTGAATCTGGAACAACAAATAGAACTTACCCAGGTTGGAGGGGGGTCCCTCTTTCCCCCTTTGATCATCTGCTTCTCGGTTGGGTGTGGTTTGGGAACAAAGAGCTTACCCACCTATGTCTTACACAGACCTGGGGCCAGTACTTGCAGTGAAAACACAAATTACCTGTAGTAGATTAAAGATGGCTGCAAATTCTTTGACATTCTTTCCATTCAAGAGGAGGAATCTATCTTCCTCCCCTTGAGACTGGACAGGCTCAGGGAGCGCTTGACTAACAGAACACAGCAGAAGTGAAGTTGGGCCCATTTTTAGGCCAACACCTTTAGAGACTGGAAGCTCCACCTTATGTCTCTTGGAACACTTGCTCTTACAGTCTGGCTGCCACGCTGCGAGGAAGCTCAAGCAGCCCCACGGAGAAGCCATAGAGAGAGAATATAGGCCATTGGTCTATAGCTCCAGCTGGACTCTCTGCCATCAGCTAGCATCAACTGGCTACCCATGGGAGTGAACAATCCTGGAGGTGAATCCATCAGCCCCCCTCAAACCTCCCCAGCTGGTGTTGCATGGAGCAGAGATGAGCCTTGCTAAGTCCTGCTCAGATCGCAGATTTGTGAGCAAAGTAATTGATCATTGTTATTTTAAGCCACTACGTTTTGGAACGGTTTCTTATGCAGTATTTGATAACCAGAATACCACCACTTTCTGAGCTGATCTTCAAAGGCAAATTATATGTGAAGCCTTACACACGTACTGTCTCTCTCTCTCTTTTTTTTTTTCAAGATTTTATTTATTTGACACAGAGAGAGAGAGCACAAGCAGGGGGAGCCGTAGGCAGAGGGAGAGGAAGAAGCAGGTTGAGCAGGGAGCCTGATGCAAGGCTTGATCCCAGGACTCTGGGATCAGGACCTGAGCCAAAGGCGATGCTTAACCGACTGAGCCCCCCCAGGTACCCCCATACTGTCTCCTTTAATCCTCACACTTCCCTCTTAGGTAAGAAAAACAGCAGCTAACATTTATTCGGTGTTTGCTCTATGCCTAGTGCAAGCTCAAAATCTTTTTCCTGGGCCAATTCATTTAATTGTCCCAATGACTCTGTTTCATAGATACTTTCACCCTCATTTCACAGATGTGGAAACAGGCACAGAGAAACCACGCAAGTAGAGGCAGAGCCAAGGACTCAGCTGTTGGATTTGAAAGCCAGCAATCCTAACCACTGTAGTGCTCTGCCTCTTGGGCAGAGGGTGGATGAGAAGGCTGAGTCTCAGAGAGGTGGAGTGACTTCCCCGAGGGTGCACAGCTAATGAGTGCCTTTGGAACTCTCATCCTCTGGGTTCCTCCATTGAAGCTGCCATGGTCCTGACAGTGTTGACTACCCCCCTAGGGCCTGTCTCTGTGTGATGCTGGCTGGCTTTGACCTTTGATGGTGTCCCCTAGCCTGATCGGCTTCCTTACAATGCAGCGGTGCTACCCGGTGTCCTTGGGCCGTTTCCACACATTCAGTTCCATCCTCGAAGCACTGGATTTTTCCAAAGTGCCTTAGAAGAATGTGCTTCAGTCTCAGAAGGACTTTCCAAGAGAACTTTCTGACATTCCAAGGATAGTTTCTGCTTTGACTACTGCCTCCTTCCTGCCCTGCTCTCTCCTCTCCTACACCCCTACTCCCTCTCCTTTGCACATGAGGGGAGGTGGCGAGCCGGGCAGGATGTCAGGCATAGGAGAAAGTGAACAGGAGCTCTGCAGTCACATAGACCTGCGGCCTAGGGTGATTATTTAACCTCTACTTACTCATCTGTAAGGTGGGTTTATGAACAGCCTCTTCCTCATCAGGTTGCTGTGAAAATCAAATGAGGTAATGCACGTGCTTTCCAGAGCCCCTTCCAGTATCAGACATGTTGCCTGGAGCTCCACGATGGCCTGTAGGTCCCACAATTGTAAGGGAATGTCTAGAGGCTTCTGTGGCCATCTGCTGAAGCCCATGTGTCTGCCCAGGAGTGCAGAGAAGCAACATGTGCCTTCTCCCTCCCAGACGTAGGCAGAACTTCCAGGAATGTCTCCCAGAATGTGCCAGTGGGATTGGCCCACCAAAGGAGCGTCTATGATGAGGAAGAGGAAGATTCAGGAAGTCTGTGTCTCAGTCGCTCCCAGGCCATGTTGCCTCAGCTGAGATGCACAGATCAGGAAACCTCTACCACTCTGGGCTCCAGGGCCGCACTGCCTCTGCCTTGACTGAGGGCCACCAAATGGATGTCCCAGGGCCTTCCTTTTAGGAAAACACGGTGAGGCCCCAGTCACCGGACCTCTGCTGTCCCTGCTGCAAGGAAAAAAAAGGAATGCTCCAAGAACACACTTGTTAGTGCAGAGAGGGGGAAGTACACTGTCCACCTCACTTCTAGCTTCCACACAGCGCGGCCATTCTTGGAAGCCAGGTTCCTCAAGGACCCCGTCTGTAGAGTTGGGCTCGCCAGCCCCTAGCATGTGGTAAAGTAGGCACAGGGGCGGGGTTCGGAGTTGAGCGAGGCAACCCTTGATGTCGGAAACACAGCCCAAAGGTAGGAACCATTTTCCTGGTCACTACGTTGGTTTTCACTTACCACTATCCCTTCCGGTGCCTTTCTTTGCTGGCACTCTAAGCACACGCTCAGTCTGCCCCCGCCGGACCACGAGCCCAGTGAGGAAAAGGGGAGCAGCTACAGCTTGGGCCTCCCCAGGCAGAAAGTAGGCAGAATGTCCCCCTGTGCTCAGATGAACCAGCTGGACAGAACAAAGAGCCTGGCCATCAAGCCTCCAGGCGTAGACTCGAAATGAATTCCCCGAAGGAAGCCCTCAGAAGGTAAGGCTATGTGATGCCTCGGGGGCGTGTGTGGGCAGGAGAGGACAAAGCCTGGGGCAGGTAGAAAGGAGACACTCCCACCCACCTGAGCTCTCTTGGTGGGACATCAAGGACGAAGGAAGAGAAGCAGAAGACAGGCCAGTTGCTGGCAGCGGCTTCTCCCAAAGCTAATCTGGGTCACGTCTGGCGAGGGCGGATGCTTCCGAGGCATCTGGTAGCCGAGCTCCTCCATAAGCACGTGGGCGAGCGTGTGGGAAACCAGCCGTCGGCAGGGCAGTGCAGCACGGAGGTTAAGAGCCAGGGCTCTGGAGTCAGACGGTCAGGGTTCCAGTGCGCATAGTGACCCGGGGGAAGTGACTTAAACCCTCTGAGCCTCTGTTTCCTTTTCTGGATAGGATGGTTAACACCTGTACCACACGGGCACAGAGTAAGTCCTGGATATAGGGAAGCAGTTCCTACAAGGAAAAGGGAGAGGGAATGGACTCGCTCACATCGAGGGTGGACTCTTTGTCAGCTGCTCTCTCTACACCATCTCTCTTAGTTCACCCAGCAAAATTCAGGGTCCCCAAGTCATGAATAGTAACTCCCCGGGCTTGCAAGTTGGCAGCCCAGAAACAACTCCATGAAGTAGGAATTTTCCTCCCTGTTTTATACATTTTTAAAAATTTGTTATTTTTTTAATTTTTTTTTTAATCACAGAGAGAGAGTGAGCACAGGCAGGGGGAGTAGCAGGCAGAGAGAGAAGCAGGCTCCCTGCTGAGCATGGAGCCCGATGTGGGGCTTGATCCCAGGACCTTAGGATCAGGACCTAAGCCGAAGGCACCCACTTAACTGGCTGAGCCACCCAGGTGTCCCTGTTTTATACATTTTTTTGAGAGGGGGTAAGTAGGGGCAGAGGGAAAGAGAGAAAGAGAGAATCTCAAGCAGACTCCCTGCTGAGTGCAGAGCCCAATGCAGGGCTCCATCTCAGGACCCTGAGTCGGATGTTTAATCCATTGAGCCACCAAGGAGCCCCTCTCCTTCCTGGTTTAGAGAGAAGGAACCTGCAGGGGAGCAGACACGTTCAAGGCCCCACCTGCATCCTCCTGCCCTTACCACCCCTTCCAACAGTGGGCACCTGTGTTTCTATGCCCAGGCATTTCCTGTTGCCACTGGCCTGGCAGGCCAGAGGCGCTGAAGCCTCAGCAATTCCCCAGCAGCTTTCAAACACTGACTGGTGGGAGTTCGTGCAAAAATAGTCTATCTCTATTCACCCTGGGGGGTGGGGGAGGGTAACCCTGAGGTGTGGGTTCTACGTTGTGTCCCAGAAAACCCCAGGGGGGTTAAACTTTCCATCTAATAAGATATAGTTCTCTTATTACACATGAAGAAGTTCTCACTCTCTCTCCCAAAAGAGGAGAAACACCATCCCAACAGGCATTGTATCCATTGCTAGCTATGTTAATTGTCCCCCAGTTCTGTCACAGTCCCACTGAATATTGTTATCTGAAGACCAGATTGTAAGATTAAGTTTCAAAAACTTGCATATAAAACAAAAATATGGGAAGCATGAAATAGCTCAGATCCAGTTAGCAAAATGTCATCGATGTAGTGAATTGGTATGTTATCTTATGGAATATCACCATAATTAAGATCTCTACAGATTATTGTTTACGGCAGAGAACAGAATTGATGTATTCATGGAGCACAACTGGGAAGGGAGAGTGTTGTCCCTGCTAAGGAAAAGCAAACTCTTTCCAACTGTTGGAACACACTGATCTGGGGTGGGGGGAAGCATTAGACACTCTAGGAGCTTCCTGCTAAGTGCCTGGGACCGAAGTGATGTGTTCCAGTAAAGATACTAAATCTGGAAGAGCAACTGCGGTGGGAAGCATCACTGATTACGTTTATAGGAGTTCACATTTGTCAAGATCTGTCTGATTTCCTCATCGGTCAAACTGGTGAATTAATTGGGGTATGGGATAAGTATCATTATCCCTACTTTTTTCAAGTCTTTGAAAGTGACATCAGTCTTTGCAATTTCCCCACTGAGGTGGGATTACTTCTGGTAAGAGGGAACGTTCTAAGGGTTTCCACTGTCTTTCCTACCATAATGATCCTCTTCCCATTGGTCAGGGAGCTAGTGTGCGGACTCTGCCAGTTGTCTAGTATGTCTATTTAAATGATAACNTGTCTATTTAGAAGCTGGGAAAATCACCTATAGGGTGGATTTGTGGATGAACTGGGTCTACTGTGAATCTGACTTGAGCTAAGATTCTATCATCTGACCATTGTAACCCCCACTTTGGGCTGCAGTGGTATTTGGGGTCTCCAGGAATAAGCATCAGTTTAGAGCCAGTGTCTAGTTATCTCTGAAATTTTCTTTCTCCTCCTAATAAAGTCAGTCTAGCAAATGACTACTGGTCCTTTTGGGGGAACTCTACGGGAAGATTTACCGTGCATATGTGAGGCAATGGTGCGGAACAGTTCTTTAAGGGCACCCCACCACTCTTTCAATGAAAGGGCTGTTACTGTGTGAATCGACCTAGGCTTTGAAATTGGGTGAGAGCCATGACTCTTTGCTGTGGACAGTAGGTCAGATTTTTGGTTACCAGACCTAGAGTCTTTTCCTGTTATAGAAGTCAAGCAGTTCCCTACTAGGGTGCCCATCTGTTTCATTCCTAGGCTTCCATGATCAATTAACCATTACCAAAGGTCTTCATGTACCAAGACATCTAGTTACCGGTACAGCTCTGCTGCCGTTAGATATACCCACCTGATCGTTAGCAGTTAAGTAATGCCATTTGTCCTCTGCTCCTTCAGGATCCCATGATTTTCACTGAAATCAGGGAGCCCATATCAGCGGTGACATTCCCTATAGTTGAACCTATCATTCAAAAAGAGCAAGCATAGAGCTTTCAAGAACATAGGTGCTCCCCTCTCAGATGTATTTCTCAATGCCTTGATCAAGGGAGGGTCTTGTGGGTGTTCTCATGGAACACAGCTGGTGGGTGGGTGTGCAAGTCATACATGACAAATCCAATCAAACCTCATGTCCCTACATCTTTTAATTTCCTCTTCCATATAATCCCAGGCATATAAATCCAGGCTGTAGCCTCTCAATTTCTTTAAATGCAGGTCACTATTGAGTTCAAGTTTCAATCACCAAGTGAGCAGTTAGAGACACTTCCGGGGATGTGAGATAACATAATAAATCTGGAGTCTCTCGTAGGTTCATCTATATCAATGAATTTGCTCGCCGTAGTGTTATAGTCCACCGTCCTTGGTCTAACACTCTTCAAATCCAGACCCACGTACGATCCCAGATTTCTGCGGATCTACATTAGCAAAATTTTGCAATTCTTGGATATTTAAGCTGTTTCCTACAAGGTCATCATGTGTACCTGTCTCCATAAAGCATACTAATATTTGACCCTACCTGTGGGTTTAGGGCAACTAGAGGTGCTTGTGGGGGGTCTTGAGGAGAGTGAGCATATCCTCTCGAGGCATTTGCCTTAGATGAAGTTGGCCCGGGATTCAAGAAAAAGAAGTGCTAGTGTCCTAATACACCAGGGGGGAAGCTACTGCCACCAATAATGGATGCTCAGAATGACGTCAGTTTCATCTGGATTCAATCAGATGTTCTCCTTTCACATTTTAGGATACCATTCTTTCCCAATCCAGTTTCACGTGAACAACCCAATGAAGCTGTGAATTCAATTGTTATTGACATTCAGCGACTCACACAATTAATTTCTGTATTTTCAGTCATATCAACCATATGTCTTTAGGAAAGAAAATATTCTTTTAACTTCTTTTTGTTTTTTAGTGGGGGAGGGGCAGAGGAGAGCGAGAGAGAGTGAGAGAGAGAGAGAGAAAGAGAGAGAGAATCTCAAGCCTAGTGTGGAGTCTGACATGGGGCCAGATTCCACGACCCTGAGATCATGACCTGAGCTGAAATCAAGAGTTGCACACTCAACCCACTTAAATTCTATCCTTTAACTTCCGACCATGGTTGGAACTGAACTTGGCATTTTTTCCCTCTGTAAGTAAGCATTCCAGTCTGCTCAAAGGAATATATCCCACAGTATGGTCATTATCGTCATTATTATGGCTATAGAGTCAAGTGAAGCATCTAATGGGGTTCCCTGGGCGCTTGTTTCAGCTGGCTCTTCATCAGTCAACCACAGGTGATAGCTTACTTAATCAGCGATGCACGCAGTGGGTCACTACATCCCATTTCCCATTGGTGAGGAGCTCATTATTGCTCTCAAGCCCAAGGGCATGACCACACCAACACCCAAACCCCATTTTTTACAGGTCTGTCTCCAGAGACTATGCCGATAGCAGCCAGAGTCCAATCAAGAGATAAAAACTACACAGAAATTTGAACAGAGAATTTTTGAATATAAAATTAACTCTAAGAGAAGATTGGAGTAACGAAGAATTGGCTAGTGAGCAGTAAAGCACTGTGAAGAATACGAGAAGAGTGGGTATAAGGCTCTGAGGGTAGTCCTACCCTTGAGAGGAAGACAGCGCCTTAGGAAAGGCTCCCGGCCCCAGGGCTGTGATCCAGACCTCGGAGAGGGCCAGTTGGGTAGTGGGTACTGCACCTGCAGGATTTGCTGCACATTTGCCCTCTGGGGTCCCAGTGGGGAGCCATCTGCCCCGAGATGTGATGCTTTAGAACTTGCTATAAGATTGTCCAAGAGGGGTGCTGGGGGGGCTGTTCACAGGGATGTACTTGGTCTGTAGCATTCTACTCCGAAGTCACCTGAAGAGGTCCTGGGGAAAGCTGCTTGTTTCTGGCCATTGCTGGCTGCAGGACATGGCAGGGGCTGCTGCCTGCTCTCCAGAGGCCGAGGGTTGGAGACGCTGCCAGGCACTGGAGAATTGCCACAGACACTGCAGGAGAAGCCACGTGTGTTGCAGGAACTGGGACCTGCAAAGCCGCAGGAGCTGCCAGAGCCTGAAGCTGCATAAACCAGGCAGAGTTGTGGAAGGCGACCTGGTAGAGTGGGCTGGAAACAAGAAGAGAAACCTCTTCCTCCATCGGGGGCCCGCCCCTGCTGCTAGGGACGAAACTTAACATTGTACCAGCTGGCAAAAGGAGAAATAGTTACAAGACCTGCCTGCAGTATTGCAGACCAGGCAATGAGGGGTGGAATGGAGGCAGTAAATTCATAATTGGCACCCTGAGAAATCATTGTGAATTATCTAAAGCTGCACCGTCCAATACAACAGCCACGTGAAACATGTGGCTGGAGCCTACCACAATTAGTATAATTTTAATTATACTAATTAAAATTAAGTAAAGGTTTGAAACTCCAATCCTCAGTCACATTAGCCACATTTTAAGTTCTCAATAGCCACACGTGGCTAGAGGCTACTACATTAAAACAGTGCAGATAAGGTGCCTGGGTGGCTCAGTCGTTAAGTGTCTGCCTTCAGCTCAGGTCATGATCCCAGGGTCCTGGGATCGAGCCCCTCATCAGGCTCCTTGCTCAGCGGGGAGTCTGCTTTTCCCTCTCCCACTCCCCCTGCTTGTGTTCCCTCTCTCGCTGTCTCTTTTTGTCAAATAAATAAATAAAATCTTAAAAAAAAAGAACAGTGCAGATATAGAATATTCTATCAGATTCATCACAGAAATTTCTATCAAACAGTTCTGATCTAATGTATCTTTTTAAAAAGATTTTATTTATTTATTCAAGAGGGAGAGAGAGAGAGAGTGAGCAGGCGGAGGAGAAGAGGGAGAGGGACAAGCAGACTCCACGCTGAGTGCAGAGCCCAGCGTGGAGCTTGATCTTGGGGCCCTGAGATCATGACCTGGGCCAAAACCAAGAGTCTAACACTTAACTGACTGAGCCACCCAGACGGCCCCTGATCTAATGAATCTTGATTGCCTCTTTGCTTTGGCTGCTAGAAATCTTGGAGATAAATTCAGTCTCCAAGGTCAAGGCTAAGGTTAATCTCTAGCCAAGTACAAGCCTATAATCCACCCTTGGCCTCCTTCCTCTCCATTTCCTAATCAATTCATTCTATCTCGCTCTACTCGTTTTGGTAAAATATTTTAACATACATTTTGGAATTAGGGTGGGCAAAATAAAAACTTTTGGGATAGAATTCACTTATTTTAAAAGCTGGGTGAGTCCTCAGAGATCAATCAGCTCCTTTTCCAAACATAGCAGTCAAAGTCCAGAGAGTGAAAGTAAGCCACCCAGAGTCAGAGAGTCAGAACCGGGATGATGATTCAGGTCTCATGACTCCCACCCCAGGTCTGACTGCACAAGACTCGCTCTGTGTCCAAGATTTGAGAGACAGGGTAATGTCATCCAAGGAAATAATTAGACCTGAGATTTGAACCATGATTCATGGCTCTGCTTTGAGGCTTAAAGGCTCAGAGGAGAAGGGATAGATAAGCAGGTACAGGGAGGGATCATGGGAGCCCAGGACAGACTTGTCAGTGTCACTTGTCACCCTTTCATTGGTCTCATTATTCAGGGATGGTGCTGGTTGTGCCTCTGCCACCATCACTCAGGACCCAGTTCACACCTTAGGTGTGTCTTGACTCCAACCTGCCCTGCTGTCCTCCTGTGAATCTCTGTTCCACTCTGTCCCCAGTGATGCCCCCCCCTTCACATGACCACTGTCCCTTATGAAACTGCAAGGTCATAGCATGCTGTGATGGGCAGGAGTAAAGGATGTATATATGAAAGCTGTCTGTGTATATGTATGGCTCACAAATGGCACAGAGAGGCTGTAAGGTGCCAGCCTTATGTTGTGGGGCATTTTGTGTATATACTCACCTCCAGACCGGTTCTTAAGTCTGCCTGCTTCTCTAGCCCTACCGCCCCACCTCAAGCACAGATTTGTCATCTCTTATCTCTGACATGTAAAAGTCTTCTAATGGTCCCCAGGCCCTCACTAGTCTCCTTTCTGTAACAAACATGTCTTTTTTTTTTTAAGCATAATTCACACATAGTAAAATTCCCTCCTTTCTGTGTACAGTTTTGTGAGTTTTGACAAACACACAGTCAGGTAACCATCACCTTGATCAAGATATATAGAACAGTTCTGTGACCCCCAAAAGTTTCCCTGTGCCCCTTTACAAGCAAGCCCTTCCTCCCCCTATCTCTCGGCAACCACTGATCTGGTTTTTTTTTTTTAAAGACTTTATTTACTTGAGAGAGAGAATGAGAAAGAGAGAGAGCATGAGAGGGGGGAGAGTCAGAGGGAGAAGCAGACTCCCTGCTGAGCAGGCAGCCCTATGTAGGACTCCATCCTGGGACTCCAGGATCATGACCTGAGCTGAAGGCAGTTGCTTAACCAACTGAGCCACTCAGGCACCCCAATATAAAATTATTAATGAGGTATTTTATACCCTCTTTTGGACTACAGCTTCGAAAGCCGGTGTGAATTTTATTTTTATTTTTTTTAAAGATTATATCTATTTATTTGACGGTGGCGGGGAGAGAGAGCACATGCAGGAGGAGGGGCAGAGGGAGAGGGAAAAGCAAGCTCCCCTCTGAGTGTGGAGTCCGATGCGACATGGGACTTGATGCGCGACTTGATCCGAGGACCCTAAGATCATGACCTGAGCTGAAGTCAGGTGTTTAACCAACTGAGCCCCCCAGGTGCCCCACTGATCTGTTTTTCATCCGTAGCTTTGGCTTCTCTAAAATAGCATATAAATACAACAATGTGGTAGGCAATCTTGAGTCTTCTCTCACACAGCATCATTCTTATGAAACTCAGCCATGTCGCTGCATGGACTTGTGATTTGTGTCTTTTTTCTGCTTAGCAGTGGGCATTTTGCTTATTCCTTGAGCAGTCAGGGGGCATCTGGATTGTTTCCAGGTTTTGTACAAAACTGCTGTAGACATTGGCCTCCAATGTGTGTGTATGTACGTATGAACATATGGTGCATTTCACCTGGGTAAATACCTTAAAATGGGATTGTTGGATTAGATGGTAATAGAAGTATTTGATAATGTGAAACTTTATGTGAAATTGCCAACTGTTTTCCCGTGTCATTGCACCATTTTACATTCCCACCAGCAACAGGGGAGANGAATCCCCCAAAAATAGCAAGTTAGTATGTACTGTAAAATGTATACTTTGAAAGGTTTAATGCTGTTTTTTTTCTTTCTTTGGTTTTTTTTTTTTTTTTTTTTTTTTTTGTAAATAAGAGGGTTCTTCAAAAAACTCAGATTTGATCAACTTCATGCCCCAGCTGAAAATCCTTTATTGCTTCTTATTGCTCAAAACTCTCAAGGTGGCTGTCAAGGTTCTGGAATTTTGCCCTCGGAGTTCCTGCTCTCAGACCAAAAGTTACCATCTCCTCACCTGTCCCGAAGCTCACACGCCAGAGTGAGTCCTTCTTGTACCACCACGTATCGATCACAAGTGAAATAAGGTAATTAGCCTGGTAACCGGATGCTGGATCTCTCACTCCCTCATTAGAGCAGCCGCTCCACAAGGGCAGGAGCCCGTCAGTCTTGCCACTGCTGTATCTACAGAACCTGCATGCAGTGCACGCTTGAGAAGGGTCTCTTGGTGAGAGATCTCATTTCGTTGTCTCAGCCACCTGCACGGAAGGATGATATTTCTGTTTTACAGAAAGGCTCAGAGAGGTGCCGCAGGTTGCCCATGTCACTCACCTCAAACCAAGATTTGAGTCTTGATCATTCTGAAGCCATTCCTCTTCCCCAGTCATCTGGTCTGAAGGCCCTCTGCTGCCAGGTTTATCAATGGCTGGGAGGAACCCGATCCCAGGGAGGAGGATGCCACCTGCTGAGAGCCACCCAGACGCTCGCCTCTCTGTTGGTTTTCTCTTCACTGTAAAGGTCTGCGTGCTTCCAAAGCCAGTGAACCAAACTGTGCAATCGGCTGGGGCTTGCCTTTTATCCAAGGGACATTTCCCTCAGGTCACCCGGGAAGACAAAACAGAGGCGGGAGATGTCATTCAGGCTTGTCATAGTCTAATATCATTGGCTCCCCACGCCAGCCCTGTATTTTCACCCACTTCACTGTGGAGAGAAGGGCCCAGGCAAAGGAAAAGGCCTGCCCTAAGTCACACAGCGATGCTGCCATTTTCATTCATCTTAAAGGATGACCGGTTAGGAGTGTTGCAGAAGAAAGGGAGGGATGCCATCCAGATGTCTTTGTGTATCAGTGTCACACAGATATATGATATCTTAAAACCCAGATATATGGCTCCACTCTGANAGCCAGCGAGAGAAGGGAACACAAGCATTTTATTTATTTATTCGACAGAGATAGAGACAGCCAGCGAGAGAGGGAACACAAGCAGGGGGAGTGGGAGAGGAAGAAGCAGGCTCATAGCGGAAGAGCCTGATGTGGGGCTCGATCCCATAACGCCAGGATCACGCCCTGAGCCGAAGGCAGATGCTTAACCGCTGTGCCACCCAGGCGCCCCGAGAATTGGCATTTCTAACAAGTTCTCTGGTAGAGCTAGGGACCACACTTTGAGGACCACTGCCTTGTGGTCTCCTTATTTCTTCAGGCCAGTGGAGGCTCTCACTAATGCCTGGAATCCTAATAATAATGACAACATCCCACATTTTGTTGAGCTGTGATGATGTGCTTGATACTGTTAGGACGTCACACACAATAACTCCCTTAAACCCACAGTATCCCTATTTTCCACATGGGGAAAGTGAGGCACAGAGATGTTAGGTAACTTGCTCAAGGTTGTAGCACATCTAAGAACCAGAGGTGAGCTTTGAACCCAGGCAGTCTGGCTCCAAGCCCACACCTCTGGATACCACACTGCAGTGCTCCCTTCTCCTCAGCACCTGTCCTTCCATCAGGGACGAAGGGAGGCAGGCTTACCCGAATACGCCTCATGGTACAGGCCAGAGGCCATGTTCACCATTTGGTTTACAACCCCCCCCACCTCCATTTAGCTCTTGGACCCCATTTAAATGGAATGCAGACCTTCCCCAGAGTCTCAACAAAGTGACAGTTGACACATCTGCTGGCATTAAGAAAGCCAGTTTCCAGCATCACGTTCCTTGTTGACAACTCCTCGGCTAGACGCAATCAGCAATTACGCGCTGTCAGAGGCTTATAAATAGCTTCCCCCTTGGAGTTAGTGGCTCTGGAAGGCAAAGGTGTCTTGAAGGGGATTCTGTAGCGACAAGCTGGTGATGACACACGAGGGCTGGGAGAACAAAGCTTTATATTGAATGGTGGCCAAAAATAACTCTTTTATGTTGGGAGGAAGAGCCATTGGAACCTCATGGTGGTGGGAAAAAAATGCAGATGTCAACTTTCCCGAGGCTGTTATGAGTGGCTTAAAGTGACACATTTAGCTGCCTCGCCCCAGGGAACATCAGAGGGAAGTATAATGTCAGAGCCGGAGAGATTTTTTAAGATGCAGGAGCCACCCCCTTCCTATCAGGAATTCGAGGCCCAGTGAGGGTCAGGTGTTGCTTTAAGGTCCCACAGAGAAGCAGTTGTTTTAGCCTCCGATGCAGTGAGTGGGCTCCGGGGGCTGGAGGTGAGCTCCAGGTTGTCTAGGCAGAGGGAGGCCCTTAGGAGAGGCCAATCAAAGGTGGGCTTACAGTAGACACCAGTTTTGTCTTAGTCTGTCCAACTTGCATAGTGGGGGCAATTTGAAGACGCATATCTTATCAGGCTATCCTCCGTTCAAAAACTTCCAGTGGTTTCCCACTGGACAGGAGGAAGTCCAAACCCTTGTGAAATGGATACAGTTCAAGCTCACACAGGGCGGCACAGCATGGTGGTTGAGACATGGACTGTGGAGCCAGAGATGCGCGGGTTCGAGGCTTGGCTCTGCCACTTACTAGCTGTGTGACCTGCAGTAAGTGACTCCATCTTTCAGCTGTTCAGCCGCAAATTGGGCAAATAGTAGCAACTGAGCTCACATATTTAAGATCAGATGAGCTAATACAAGTAAAGTACTTAGCAGAATGCTTGACTCATAGTACTCTGCTATTAATATTACTATTAATTATTCTAGATACGGCACTCGAGGCCCTCCTTGACTTGGTCCCAGCCTACATTTCCAGCCTCATCTCTTTTCCTGCTTAGCTCTCACATGTAGGTAGGATTTGTCATGCCTCCTCGGTGCTGGGCTCTCTGCGCTTTCTGCCTCGACAGTCCTTCCTTCTCCCGGCTTTTAAGACTCAGCTCTGGTGTCTCCTTCCCTGGGAAGTGTTTCTTAACTCCTAGCTGGTGCTCTGACGCTTCTGTGAAGAAGAAGGTCAATCACAGTGGTTAGGAACAGGAGTTTGGGGGTTTTCGGCGGCCTGACTCTGCCAGCTTGTTTACTTGCGGTGCAACCTGGAGACGTACCTCCCGGAGCCCCAGTTTCTGTAGGGGTATGACAACAGTGACCTCGGGATTTCTGTGACATGATCCTCCTCAAGGGCTTAGCATAGTCTCTGGCACATGGTAAGTACTCAGCTATAGTACTTACTAACTACCATGAACTAGTTGTTACTTTAACAAGGAGTAACTGGGCTCTTAAGTACCTGACTATACTTGGTTGCTTTGTCGTCCGGACTTCACCCCGGGCTAGCGTCTCATCTATAGGTTACATCTTCTGAGCTTTTGTCTGAAACAAGTCTGTGTCTTCGTCCATCTATCTGCCATCCCTCCATCACCCCCATCCATCCATCCCCCCACCGTTCTTCCAGCCACCAGCCACCCATCCAGCCACCGCACATCTATGTGGCCACCATCCACCCCTTCTTCTACCCACCATCCTTCTCTGTCCTTCATCTTCCATTCATGCACCATCTACCCGGTCTCCTCAATCCACCCACCCTCTGCCATCTACCCATCCTTCCATCCTCTCCACCCACCATGCTTCAGAATGGTGGGGCTGTAGGCAGAAATCAGTGAAGGCAGTGGGACATCACAGAAAGATTGAGAGCTTTGGCATCAGACAGACCTGAATTCCAAGCCAGGCTAACTTCATGAGATAGCTTCCCTGGGAGAATTTGGCAAGACACTTCTCAAAGCACATCTGTCTGTAACAAATGTCCTCACTCTGAACATTTGAACACGTATATGTGTATATACATCTCCTGGGGCTTGCTTCTCTGCTGATTCCGGCTGGAGATGAATGAGCTCCCATCTGACTGTGTGGAGCTCACGCCAGTGCCCGACTATGCACCAATGTGTTGATGCCTCCTTGCGACGTCTTTGATAGCACACCCCTTTCTAATTGTTGGCATTATTATTTTGCCTGCTCCTGATTTTGTCCCCCTTTCCCAACCTAGTTTTGAGGGCCTTGGGAGTGGGGACAATTTTCTTGGGATATGATATTCAGCGACAATATCATGCTTCTTCCTGGAAGCTGTCCATGATTGCTTATCCAACTTTGTCATCCCTGGACTGTCTGCAAGAATAACAACAACAACAACAGCAATAATAATAGCTAATACTTATTAAACACTTGCTATGTGCCAGGTTTCGCCCCTGCATCCATGATTTCCTTTGAGCTTTACCACAACGCCACGAAGCAGGTACTTTTTCACCCCTATTTCACAGAAGAGGGAACTGAGGCTCAAAAAAAGCCGAGTCACTGGCCCAGGATGACACAGCTGCTAATTGGCAGAGCCAAGAGGGAATGCAGCAGTCTGACGCCAGAGCCCGTGTTCTTCTCCACGATGCCACACCCCCTCCTCTCCTATCAGAGGGACAGATACAACTATATTTGTGCCACTTGCGTCAAAGGATGGTCTGAACACAATAAAATGAAATAGCTGGAGAATGCTTTAAAAAAAAAAAAAGAAGTTAGGAGTTCAAAGGAAAAGCATTGTCATTAAGCCCTGGAGATTTCCAGAACTTACTTAATAGTGCAGAGCCCCTGACATTATCAGCCGGCACCATCTCCCCTCTATAAAGCCTCCCAAGGGAATGGCGTTGAGAAACTCGTGGTAATTGGGAGGAAATTGCTCCTTGCAGGTCTGAGGCAACCTTAAATCTTCATCTTGCAGGTGAAACAGGTTTCTGAGAAGTTCAGTTCTGGTGCCTCATTTGAAGGAATGACAAAGAAGCGTAAGGTAGTGATCTTTTCGGGATTTGGGGTTCTAGGGAGCTGGATCTTTGTATCGGCTGTCTCCCCTTCGAGACCCGAGGATCACCTCTGTCCAGGGCTGGGCTCCATCTATTCCTGTACTTCTGATTCGTCGTAGGTATTCCAGACCGTGCTGGCAAATGACTGCTAGGGAGGACCCTGTGTGAGATGATGCTTAAAGTAATCACTACAGGGACGCCTGGGTGGCTCAGTTGTTAGGTGTCTGCCTTCAGCTCAGGGCGTGATCCCGGCGTTGTGGGATCGAGCCCCACATCAGGCTCCTCCGCTAGGAGCCCGCTTCTTCCTCTCCCACTCCCCCTGCTTATGTTTCCTCTCTCGCTGGCTGTCTCTATCTCTGTCGAATAAATAAATAAAATCTTTTTAAAAAAGAGAGAAAGCTTTAAAAATATATATAAATAAATAAAGTAACCACTACAGCCAGGAGGAAAGGGCTTTATCTAGGACGGGGTGGCGGGGGAGGGCGGCTGCCTCATTGGCAATAGAAGCAGAGTTAACCCAAACCACACCACTTCGAATGGGTGCTCCTCTGAAAAGGGAGCTCTAACCCGAAAGAGGTAGGGAAAGGGGCAACGGTGCACTGGTTGGACATCCAAATTCAACAGTCGGGGCAAGACCTCTTTCTGCTCCAATCCCTTGTAGGAGGCACCAACTGTGGCCACCTTATCTGGCACCGACAAGAAAATAGCACAGCTCATTAGCTGGGCGATGACTTTCCTGCCAAATCAAGAGAAACTCAAGACAATGGAATTATGCATCCATTAAAGAGAATGAGGCAGATGATCGTGACAGTTACCATTTGCTATGTCAGGCACTCTGATACGCACTTGCAAGCATTACCTCATTTAATTCAACAGGCTCATGAGGTAGGTTCTATTATTATCACTCTTGACAGGAGGCACTCGAGAAGTGGAGTCTCCTGCCCAAATGGATCACGTGGGTGAGTCTCCAGAGCCAATCCCTCAGCCCCCCAGCTTTTTATTGTGAAAAATTTCAAACTTACAGAACTTGCAAGACTCGTGCGATGAACACACACACCCCCTTTACCTAGTTTCGCCAGTTGCCAACAATTTGCCATACTTGTGCCATACTTTAATTAACACATTCTATCCACTCTGTATTCAGATTTACATCCTATGTTCAGATTTCCCCACCTGTCCCCCAAATGTCCTTTTCAGCTGGTTTCTTTCCAATCGAGGATCCCGTTACATTTGATTGTCATAGCTCTGTAGTTGCCTTCGATCTAGAACAGCTCTCGGCTTTTTTACCCCCTCGCATAACTGACATTTTTGAAGAGTCTAGGAGACTGTGTCACATTCCAGATTCGTCTATTTCTTCCTGGCCAGATTCAGGATATGCATTTTTGGCGGGAATGTCTTGCAGGGAATTGTGTGCTTGGTGGTACATCCCAGAAGAAGCGTGTGGTATTAGTGCGTCCCTCACTGATTCGGCCAAATTCCATCCTTTGATGAAAGCAGCAGTCATCGGATTTCTCATTGGAAAAGAACCCTCCTCGCTCTGTAAATAAGTCACCTGTGGGGTGATTCTGGGAGACTGCATGAATATCTTGTTCCTTGTACAGATACAGGTCAGTCTATGGCACAAAGAGACTTACACGTAGTGACAAGGGATGTGTCCACGGTACGTTATTAAATTAAAAAAGCAGAAGGCAGCACTGTGACAGCCTTCCTTCCTTCGAAGTGACTATGCATGAGTAAATGCATCGGACGGAGGTGGTATTGCCTGGAAAAGGACTGGTCCAGCGGAGCTGTTTATTTCAGTGAAGCTATGAGTATTGAGCCTTTTCTCCTACGCTGCTTAGCTTATTTTCCCACAGTGGAATCTTCCAGTGGCCCGGTGGGGGAAAGCCTGACTCTCCCAGAGTAGAGAGGAGATCAGGGCCCCAGCCTTCAGAATATACCTCTCGCATAACTCAGCTCCTTCCTGGCTTCCAGACGGACACTCCATGGCCACAGTCTCTTGCATCGACCCCGAAAGACACCCTTTAATCTTCTGCCTGGGTGAGGGGTCCTCACGCGGAGGCCTCTAACAGCTTCTTTTTACAGACTCCTAACACACCGGCCATTTCCTGCCCTGTCTGCACCTGTTTTAGGAGGCCCATGACACCCCCCATTCCTGAGCCTTCTGGGGAATCCAGGCACACAGATGAGATGGCTCGCCCGCTCTCTGCGGCTTTGCACAGGTTCAGCTTTCTCAGCTCGGCGCTGCTGGTCACCGTTTGTCCATTTGGTGCAGGGCTTCTGTGTGTGATGACTGATGTCCTCCCTCTCCTTCGCCTCATCCTTGTGGCTCACTTCTTTTATCCCTTTCTTTTCACTGTAGTGGGAATTCGCAAGGGGGCATGCCCGCGTGCTTCTTCGATGATGCTTAACCCCAAGTCCATACCTTAGATAGTTTTGTATGGTTTTGATTTTTAACATGAGCCCTTAGTTTGTAAAATAAACTAAAATATTATATATTTTTATTTTTATTTATATTTTTATATTTATATAAAATATTTATATTTTAAAAATATTTTTATATTTTAAAATATGTATATTTTAAAAATATATAAANATTTTATATTTTATTTATAAATAAAATTTTTTATATTTTTATATTTATATAAAATATTTATATTTGGAAATTTTTTATATTTTAAAATATATAAAATACATAACAATATATAGAAGATATATTTTTATATTTTATTTATAAATAAAAATTTATTTATATTTTTATAGTTATATAAAATATTTATATTTTTAAAATATATACTTATATATTATATATAATAGTGATTAGTAAAAATATATATAATTCATATTTTATTTTTTAAAACATATATTTTAAGTACACCACATATAAGAGGCATAACAGTCAGGAACCTGCTGATTGTAAGGAAGAGAAATCCACCTGGAACAGGTTTAAGTAAAGGAGACGATTTATTGGCTCACATAACTGAGGTGTCCAGGGTGAGGGCTTGGGAACTCCACGACACCAATAATGTCGTCAGGACATTCCCTTTCCTTCTTTGGTTTCCTGTTACAGCCTTTCTCTACTGCTTGGCATCGGCACATTTTTCCACCTGCAAAATGGGGCTGTCAGGAAGCATGAGTGATGGAAAGGGTTGGCAATTAATGCACTCAGCAAACAGAGAAGGTTTCTGAAATCCTAACCAGTAATAAGCATAATTGCTTTTCAGAGATCTACCCAAAGCCCCCGCCCCCGACAGCAGGCACACAAGGAGGCAGAGGAGAGCTTTCAGCTTTGCATAGGGAGCTGGCGGAGCTGAGAAGATGGGAAGGGATCTGGGTGAATGAGTCAGGTGCCAGCCCTGGTACAGGCTGGTCTCTACCTGGTCTGGAGGAGCTGTGAGCCACTCAAGAGTTGCACGGGGCGGGGGAGTGGGTGTCCTCGTTCTCCAGGCTGAGCGCGGGGGTGGTGGGGTGGTGCTGGACAGAGAGGTCTCAAGGTCACAGCTGCTCACCTTTCAGGCCGACCCGGACCTGTGTCTGTCTGTGACCGATCTCTCCAGCTGTTAGGGGCCGAGCTGTTTGGCTGGACGCAGGATGCAGCTGTGGCCTCCTGGCCCAGCAGATATTGGGATAATGAGAGGATGTGGGGCAGTCTTTGAGAAACAAGGGAAACTGCAGGAGGGAAGGCCTGGGGGCAAGAAGACATGCTGTGAATTTAGGCTGAGTAGATGGTTCTTGTTGCCAAGGCAACATCCCTGAGAGTTTCTTAGCCGATGTAAGTGGAGGACTGCGGACAAACGATGATACTTCTTTTAGCCTCAGTTTTCTCATCTGTAAACTGGGGCAGCATCAGCCCCCTACCTTGTAGATGTTGAAAGCCTAGAGAACATTTTATTTCCCACTTCTTTCCTGTTCCGTGTATGGAAATAAATACCTTGATAAGCCCGTGCAGGATGAGAGCCGCATCCCCTGACCGGAGCGTGTTGAACCCACCCAGGGCCATTCCTATGCTGCTGTGTGGATGGAGAGGGATGATTCTGCTCCTGGGAGGAGGAGAGAAGACAAGAACCAGTGAAGCTGGCCAGCCCATCTGTGCTGTAAGCCCCTTGCCTACTTTCCGCGGCTGTCAGGTGTGTAAGTGAAGAGGCTGAGTAGGGAGGGGATACAACGGAGGCTTTCCCGCAGAGGGCGCAGTAAAGAAACCCCTTGGCAGTATTCCGAGAGAGGACTTCATAGCCACGAAACCGAGGTCTGAGCAAAGCTCTCCCTCTACCAGAGGGGGCCCCCAACAGAAGGGGCTACATATGATGTCCCAGGATGTCGGATGCTCTGACCAAGCAACGGTGTCGAGCGCAGCGGTTGATCATTGCGGAGCCTTTATAACCGCGGCTACTATTATTTAAATTATCACCGCAAATAGCACTCTTGTTACTTCCCGCTGCCGCTGGGGGATTGGGAACTGCGGGTCTTTTTTTTTTATATATATAATAATATTTTTTTTATTATATTATGTTATTCACCATACCAAGCTACCCTCAACAAGCGGTTTGCTTCTTTCCTGGGAAATGCAATGAATGGAAGGAAGTGAAATTCATTGAGCCTCCCTGGCAATAAGGGGGAAAAAAAATACAAATGAAAACCACAAAATAACATTTTGTCTGTTTGGTAAAGATTTTGTTTTTGAAGTTTTAGTGTCCAGCATGGGTCTGGGAGGGGAGAAATCAACAGTCTTAAGTCATGTAGGTGGGGGTAGAAGTTGCTGCAACTTTTCATGAAGGGAATCTGATCGGAAAAAAAAAAAAGCATCAAGAGCATTAAAAACATGCATGTCCTTTGACTTTAGCAATTCCACGTCCAGATATAATATTTAGTGGATACTTGCAAGGATTTAATTAAAAGGCATGCTAGACTGACAGTTGCCGTGAAAAACTGAAAATAGCTTAAGGTTCGGCAACAAATTCTTAAATAAATAAGGGTGCATCTGCTGATAGGGCTAAGTGGTCATTCTAAATGACGTTTTCGGAAGTGTATTCATTGGCATAAATATAAAGATAATTGGAGAGAACCAGGGAATAAAACTGCATGTGTTGTATGATCCCTGGAGTGGACGTGAGCTTTTCGTCTCCGCAGGATATTCGGGACAGGCCATGTCATGACAGGACGCCCTGGGCTCCTGACTCAAGCTGGGCCAATGAAGCCCATCCCTGGGATAATGCTAAAACCCTCGGGAGAGAAGCAGCTCTCTTTCTATAGACCTAGGACCTGAGAACCATGCATGCCTAGAGTTGTGGTATCCCTTTTTGCCTCCATGTGGGAGAGCCTGCCCGGGATGAAATCAAACAAGGGAAAGTAGAACCAGGAGATATGGGAAGACAGATTCAGATGACATTCATTGAGCCCCTGGAGCCACCCGCTCCTGAAGTCAGCCCCTAGGATTTTCAACTCTAGGAGCCAGTGCATTGCTTTTATTGCTTACGTTAGTTTGAACTGGATTTCTCTCACTTTAAAGTAAAAGAGTCTTGACTAAAATGAGCCCAGTTTTATAAAAACCAGTAATAAAAAAGTTTAAAAAAAAGTATTGGGCACCCTGGTGACTCAGTTAAGTGTCTACCTTCTGCTCAGGTCATGATCCTAGGGTCCTGGGATCGAGCCCCTCATGGGGCTCCCTGCTCAATGGGGAGTCTGCTTCTCTCTCTCCCTCTCGCTCTATCTCAAATAAATAAAATCTTTAAAAAAAGTATTCATAAAAGTAGACACCCCCAAGATATTGATTGTGATTTTCTCTGGGTGGCCAGGGCTATGTTGTTGCTTATTGTCTTCTATTTGTTGGAATATTGTAATAAATTTAAAACACGTCCAACCCCTCCCTGCAACCAAACCCCAAACATGTCCACAAATTCTTTGATATCTCTGCCAGCAAAAGATGGGTTCTCTGTTCTCTCCCACAGAATCTGGAGGACCTTAGTGACTGAATGCCCTCTGGAGTGTGGTGGAAATTATGCTATGTGACTTCCAATGCTAAGCCATAAAATGCTATGAAGCTTTGGTCTAGTTCTTTTGGAACACAAGCCTTGGACCCTAGAGCTTCCATGTAAGAAGTCTGAGGCAGCCATGCTCTGAGGAAGCCCAGGCCACACGGACAGTCCCTGTATATGTGTTCTAGCTTGACAGCCCAGCTGAGGTCCCAGCTAATAGCCAGCATCAGGGACCAGACATTTAAGTTCTCCAGATAGCGTCTCTAGATGCTTCCAGATAATTCTGCCCCCAGCAGTCAAGTCAGTCTCACCCTTTGGTCTTCCCAATTGATGGCCCCTGGTGGTGCAAATATATACCATGCCCACTGTGTCCTTTCCAGATTGTTGACCCACAGAATGTGGGAGCGAAATAAAATTATTTTAAGCTGTGAAATTTTGGAGTGGTTTGTTACACAGCAATAGATGGTTGGAACCTAGATATTTCTGGTCATTCTGCAATGAACAAGGTTTGTTTTATATTTAAGAATTGAAAAAGAAAAACCAACAGGAAAGGTTATTCTTAAAAGTCGCAGACATAAAAACAAACACAAAAACTGCACAACACCATCTGGGAACAGAAATTGGTCTTGCATCTACCTGTTTCTCTAGGTCAGGGTGACAGATATTGTTTGACCTTCTATTCTACCGCTCGCTGGGAGGGGGAGCAATAGGAATGAGTCAATGTCCTAGATATCCTGATTTATTGAGTTCTTCGAAGCAGCTGTCTTATCCACAGGTTAAAACAATTTCAGCCTAATTGCAAATGTGGATAAATCCTTGAAAAACAATCTGGCAACATATAGTACATGCATTAGGGTGCTTATGTTTGAAAGTAAAAACGAAATGCAACTCAGGGCACCTGGCTGGCTCAGTCAGTAGAGCTCATGACTCCTGATCTTGGGGTTGTGAGTTCGAGCCCCATGTTGGGGAGTAGAGATTACTTTTTAAAAAATCTTAAAAAAAAAAAAAGCAACTTAATGTGTTTTTTTTTTTTTTAAGATTTTCTTTTATTTATGTGACAGAGAGACAGCCAGCGAGAGAGGGAACACAGTAGGGGAGCGGGAGAAGCAGGCTCCCAGCCGAGGAGCCCAGGATCATGCCCTGAGCCAAAGGCAGTTGCTTAACGACTGTGCTACCCAGGTGCCCCTAATGTGGCTTAAACGAGAGAGGGAATTTATTAAATAACAAAACTCAAAAGCTGAGAGGTAGAGAAGTTTCAGGTAAGCTTAATCCAGCAGCAATGTGATCAGGGTCAATTTCTTTTTGTGAATTTCCCTCCTTTGCTTCCTTGCAGGAGGGAGGAGGTGGTGTGCTAATCCTTATTAAGCAATGGGCCTTCCCCTTATGGCCACAAAATTGATGCCACGAGCATAGGAGCTATATGCTTTCTGGCTCTGGTCAGAGTCATGCCTGATAGTGAAAAAAAGAAGTGTTGAATCTGAGTCTGGTTGGCCCCATGGGCCTAGCTTTGATCATGTACTTATCCTTAAGTCCATCGCGGGTGTGGCAGTGTGTGGGTGTGGGGAGCCGTAAAATATCCTGATTGGATTACACCGAAAATTTACTCAAGGGATTAGGATTGGTCAATCCTACCCAAACCTATGGGCGGCATATCTCAGGTCTTAAAAGAAGAAGGAAAGGAAAAGTATGGAGCAAGACATATGTATCTGTAGCAAGAGACACATGAATCTTTATGTCCTTGTCCCAGTAGCCCTGCTTCTGGGGGAATATTCTAAAACCCAAGAAAAGGCTTATTTATGGAGATGCTCACTGTTATTTACAAGAGTAAAATTCCAGAAGCATCCTCAATGTGCAATTCACCCATTTATTTCCATTATTAAGGCCTTTTACAATGGGGTAGACATTTGTATTAGACTCTGGGGACACATGCAAGTAATAAAACACAATCTGGATGTAGCATGCAAGGTTCAGAGGGGAAAATAAAGTAAATGTACAGTTTTACCAGGGTGGTAATTGTGAATACAGTAGATTTTCAGTGCTGTGGGAGCTCAGAGGAAGCACACCCAATTGGGTTTTAAGAATGACAATAGGAGGGCTTCCTGGAGGAAGAGAGACCTAAAGGACCAGTGAGAGTTAACCACACAAGGGGAGTAGTAATGGTGCAGGGGTGGTGGGGGGATGAAGGGGAAACATTTCCAAGCTGCCAATGCCTAGGTCCTACCCCCAAAGACTTGTGTTCTGTTGGTTTGGGGTAGGACATAGTTTGCCTTTGGGGAGCCTGTCATTGTTTAAAATAAATGGCTCGATGGACTTTTTGGGGTGGATTGGATATGACACCCTCAAGACCATCGCTTAACTATGGAGTGGTGATTGCTGTAATGTGGGAACTGAGCAAAGCGGGGTATCTCTTTTGGTTCTGAAATGAATTAGGAATGGAGATGGCATAGGGGGCTATCCTTGTGCTCCCCACTCCCCTCCTTCTTTCCCTCCCTGTTCCCCCCTCCCTCCTCACTCCCCTCCCTCCCCACTCCTTCCTTCCCTTCCCACTTCCTCCCTCCCTTCTTCTCTCCTTACAGAGTGCCTTGCAGGGTCAGACTATTTCCAGCCAGCACAAAACCCTTCAGGACACCTCCCCATGGATGTGCCTCCGGATTCGTTGAACACTTTCTGTGATTGGACTGCTTGAGGAGTCCACGGGGGGTGGCGGGAGGCTGCCTGTGGGGTTTGCCCAGATATCAGAGACAGTGGCCCTGATACGGTCAACAGAGAGGACCAGGCACAGCCCCATGGAAGTCCCAGAAATTTGGTGGGGTGGGGGGACTTCTGTTTCCATAGGCTGTGAGGCAGAGGCTCTATGCTCTTTGGGGGCGGCAGGGCGGGATGCCAGTTGAGCTGGGACAGAAGGGTCATGAGTATCATTCATTTGACTCTGTGGTACCAGAGGGAGTGGTGAGTGACAGGGCAGGAGAGCGCACTGGTCATCAGCCCGGCGAGAGCACTCAGACTTCATCCTGAGGGCAACGAGGAGCCAATGCTTATATCTGATTGGCAGGTGGCTTGATCAGATTTGTCCCCCAGGAAGATCCCAGCGCTGCGTGCGGAGAACACCTCACCCGAGGCAGACCTGGCCTCTGTCTTGGGGGCACTGCCGCTCACGAGCCAGAGGTCTTGAGTAAGTGGTTTTACCTCTCTGAGCGTCAGTGTCCTCATCTGTAAAATAGAGATGAAAATGTTGGCCCTCCTTGGGTTGTTGGGAGGATACGTAGAACGTGAGAAGGCGAGTAAAGCCAGAGAGCGTCATGCTTAAGAAGACTGATGACCATGGAGCCAAGTGGCCTGGTTTGAATCCTGCCTCTGTCCTTACCGGCTATCTGCCCTTGGCAAGTTTCCTGACCTCTCTGTGTCTCAGTTTTCCCATCCACAGAATGGAGCTACTGTTGTTCCTCTTTCCTAGAATTGTTATGAAGATTAATATTATTAAAATGTTAAAAACAGGGATCAGTGATGGAATGAATAAATCCCGGGAATAAAAGACACAGCATAAGGAACAGAGTCGATGTAGAGTAGCGATGTATCCATGGGGACAGGGGGTCGCTATACTTGTGAGCATAGCGTCACGTGTAAACTTGTTGAATCACTATGTTGTACACCCAAAACGAATGTAACACCGTGTGTCAACTATACTCAAAAATACAAAACGACAAAACAGCGGCCAGGGAAGTGTTTGCTAAAGAAGTAAAGTAGCCGAAAAGGTGTTGGAGGGAGGGAGCGGCCCAGAGCCCATGGCACTGAGTGACTTCAGAGCCCGATCGGAGTTAAAGCCGCTCCTGGTACATTGCCTTTCGAGTTAGACTGTTCATCTCATCACGATTGCTATGAATCTTCTCCCTAACGTGACAGAAGAGCACAGCTTCGAACCCTGAACACCACGCAATCCTGCTCCTGGGAAACACCTGGCCCTTAGCAATGATTAATGATCCAAGAGGCGATGTCCCCAGGAGGATCATCGCAGCTAGGAAAAGGGTGCTGGAAGGGTGCTGAAGAAATCCTGGGGTGGTCTGGGATCCCCTGGATCTGCATTTGTATTCCGAGTTCAAGGCTTGGCCTCACCCGTTAGTAGACGTGTGACCTTGAGCAAGTCGCTTAACGTCTCAGAGACGTTCTTCATCTGAAAAATGGAGGGAATGTAATAGTATCTTCCCTAGGGGCGTTGTGAGGAGTCAGCGAGCAGCACAGACACCTGGCACATACAGAATGCTGAAAAAGTCCTAGCAGTGATGATGATGGAGGAGATGATGATGAGGGAGATTCTTGAGTGTTTACTCGGTGCCGGGCTTTACCTTTATTGTCTTATTCCAGACTCACACAAACTCCAGAAGGCAGAATTTATATCTCTTTGTACCCATACACTTGAGAATCTGGGCTCAGAGACTTGACACACCTTGCCAAGGTCACACAGCAAGTACAAGGTGAACCTGGGATTTGAATCTCCATCTATTTGATTACAAGAGTCTAAATTCTCAACCACCTACCATCCTTCCACCTGTCAGTCAGCAGCACCCCCAGACTTTAATGGGGGCGAAAAGCATATGTTATTAATTTCATACCCTCTGCCACCCCACTCCCACTCCCAAGGGCTTGTCCCAGAGTGGGCACCGGGAAGTGTTTGCCGAGTGAATCGGTGATCTCCCACGCCTCCCACTTCCCGCCTTTCAAGGCCCCCCATCTCTACATCCTTGAACCAGCTTCTACTGAAAGGAAGAGTGACAAAAAAGTCTTGCTCCCCAAGGATACAATTAATCAGAATGCTTCAGTTGCACACATACCCCTGTCTGTACAAATACATGTATTTGTATCTATATAAATAGTAGCACTCACAAAGGTTGCTGGCTCAGTGATGTGGTTGAATGGGAGACTGACAGCGTGATTCATGGCTCAGGTCAAATTTAACTGTAACCTGTTGTGCAAGACAGATTTACTTCGAGAACCCTTTCTGCTACATCATTGCCATGGGCCCACCTTCTCCCCAGGGAAAGGATATTTCCACGCCAGCCCACAGTCTTTTGCTGCTGCACACCCAAGTCAGATTTGGAGGCTCTTGGCTACTTTCCCAGCAGTGTGGGCCTAGGTGAGATCCAACCAGGCAGTCTTTGTTGGAAAAGGAAGAAAGAGCCATCAAAAGCCATAGCCCACGGCAGCCTGCCAGGAACCTGGAAGGTGAGATGGAGACCGTTCTGGGATAGGTGGTCTAGGAAAAGCTTCTCATCCATCCATTCATTCATCTATCCATCCATCCATCCATCCATCCATCCATCCATCCAGCTGTCCTTCTGTCCATACATAGCATCTGTTATTTACCTAGATCATCCATCCGAATGTGTTCCTCCAGCTATTTGTTCATTCATTCATTGTATCCATCCATCCATCATAACCACCCGTCCATCAGAGTTTATCCCTTCAGGTACAGAATGTGCACACAGCATCTACTATGTGCCCGACACTGTGCCGAGCACTGGGAATATAGTAGACAAGTCAGATATTTTGCCTTCATGGAGTTTACATTCCAGCAAGAGTTCAGAAAATAAGCAGATAATCATGCCTGTATCTTTTTAGTGATAGGCTCCAGGGAGTGCTGTAGAAAAGGGGTAGGTGGTGTTTAGAGATCCTATCCCTGGGGAGCTTGACTTAGTCTTGGGGTCAGGGAAGGCTTCTGAGAGTTGATGGGTGAGGAAGAGCCATTCATCTACCTGGGAGCCAAATGGAGCTTTCAGGGCAGAGAGGAGCTCGAGGACAGCTTTGGGGTTGAGAAGACGTCTGAGTGAGCAAGGAGTGACTGGAGTGCATTAAGGATGCAAGAAGGACAAACCACTGGGTGGGGGAGACATCACTGGGAAGCCTGACTGGAAGCCATGGAAGGATTTGGTGTCTGGAAGGCTTCCAAGTTTCCCGTGGTTCCATTTTCTCTGAAGAAGTGGGAGTTTCACAGCTTTAACAGGAAGGTGGTAAACCACGTGGGAGAGCACAGAGCTGAACCAGTCAGGTGTATGATCTTGTGAGGCAAGTTTAACCTCTCTGAACTTTGGGGGTGCCCGGGTGGCTCAATCAGTTGAGTGTCTGACTCTCAGTTTCGGCTCAGGTCATGATCTCAGGGTCATGACTGAACCCCGAGAGGGGCTCCGTGCTCAGCGTGGAGCCTGCTTGGGATTCTCTCTCTTCCTCTGCCCCTCCTCCGCTAAAATAAATCTTTTAAAAAAAAGTTTCTCTGAGCCTCTGATTTTTCACCTATAAAATAATGATAATCCTGCTGGTCTTTCTTCCTTTGTTTAATATTTAAATAGCACCTCTTATGTCCCAGGTGCTTTTCTGGACACTGGCGATATTCCAATGACCAAAAACAGACAAAACGCACTGAGTTGTTATAAAGATTAAATGAGATAATGCAAATAAAACAATTGATACCATACTTGGCCCATTGTATATGCTTATTAGATGGTGGTTGTTTTGATTATTATTTTAAAAATTAACCATGGACCCCATCCCTAACATTGCTCAGTATCCTGGATGCCCCAAGGAGGTAGCAAGTAGCATTTTCCCCTGCAGTCCTAGCTCTGCCACTCACTTGTTCTACCAACTCAGAAGTGGGAGAGGCATCTTTCATTCCTCTCTCCTCCTCGTACCCGATAGCCAGTTGGTCACCAAGTTCTGCCCTTCCTGTCTTCTAAATATCTCAGATGTACCCACTCATCTCCAGCCCCCATTCATTGACATATCTTGGGGCTCTTAATGTCACAACTGTCTGACTGACATTGTTAACTGCTTACCCAAAATGTACATTCTCTCTTTCTTCTACACTGAAAGGGTCATTGTTTGTGTCTGTAATGACCATTATATCTCAGGTTACTCACGTTCCCAGCCTCTCTAGCACTTAGGAGTGACAGTTGTGACCAAGAAGAGGGAAATGAAAGTCTCGTGGAGGTAAATGGGATAGATGTGGAGCCTTGCTTTATACCTGCCCTGATTTTTTCTTTCTTTAAACATGGATGTGATGTCTGGAGCTGTGGCAGCTATCTTGGAACCATGAAGTAATAACATGGAACAGAAAGAATCCCCCCATCCCATTGAAAAAAAAAGATCCTGGATCCTTGGTGAAATAGCTAACTGCTGACCTCTAAATTTCTTGAAAGAAAAAGAGGAAACCCCTTCTTTGTATAAGCTGCTGTCATTTGGGGTTTCTGTTACTAAGAACTAAATGAATTCCTACATGGTCTACGTGTTGTGTTTTCAGCCTCCCAACTTGCCAACTTGCCTCCCCTGGGGTGAGCCCCCTAATTCATTCCCTGCATAGCAGCCACAGGTATGTTTTGAAGCTTACAAATCAGTTCCCTTCTGTGCTGAAAACTTTTCAAAGATTTCTCGTCGCCTACAATAGTCCCTGGGCACGGTGTTATTTTCCGGCTAAATAAGGGTTTTCAAAGAGCATCTCAGCACCTTGATTAGTTTTTTCTGATGAATATTGAGATATTAATCTCTCACTCAACTCATATGACACTGGTGTTATTGCAATAGCATTTCAAATAGGGTATTAAATTTAACTTTACCCGACTTTAAAGAAAAAGAAGAAACAGAAGTGAAATTGAAGTAATTGCCGATTTTCAAATACTTTTTCTTCACACAAGGGATATTATGTTTTAACAGATCTCTCTAAGGAAATTATTAAGGAGACGTGACAACTGAGTGCAATGTGGGATCCTGGATCGAATTCGGGACCAGAAAAAGGACATGATTGGGAAAACTGGCAATATTTTAAGAGGATCTGTAGTTTTGTTAATAGTATTATATCAGTGTTGATTTCCTGGTTTCGATAACCGTATATGGTCATGTAAAATGTTAACATTAGGGGAAACCAGTGAAAGGCACACCAAATCTTCTGTATTATTTTTTCAACTTCTCCATAAATCTAGAATTACTTCAAAGTAAAACATTTTTTAAAAATCCCTTCCAGTTTAAGAAAAAAATTTATAAGGCACAAAAGATTAGAGTAGGTTTTTTATTGAATTACAATCGACATACAAGATTAGAGTGGTTTCTAATTATGTTTTTATTCAAGAGGGTATGGCACACTCCCTGTTGTGAAATATGATGGCATTAGCGCCCCTAGAAATCCTTTCATTTTCTCCTCCTAAACTTGCAAATTTTTGTTAATTATTTTTGTGTTGTCAAGATTTTAGAACATTGACTTCTTCATTGTTACTGGAGCGGTTTAATCTTGATTATGTATTTAAATAATTCTGTGCTCACCACTGTCTGTTTCCTGAATTCTTTACTTTGGTTTATCTCTTTATTGGCTGGATTTCACAAATGAATACTTAAAAAAAAACAATGCCTCTTTGACTCTTAAAATAGAGAACAAACTGAGGGCTGATGGAGGAAGGTGGGTGGGGATGGGCTAATGGGGGATGGGCATGGAGGAGGGCACTTGTGATGAGCGCTGGGTGTGGTATGTAAGTGATGAGTCACTGAATTCTTCTCCTGAAACTGTGTTAACTAACTAGAATTTAAATAAAATTGTGAAGATAAAAAACCCCTACAATGTGTCTTTGCTCCTAGGTTCACACACACTTGAAAATGTCTGTGCTGCCATTTCATTTATACAAATGAAAACTCGACTGGATATAAAATTATGGGGTTTTGGTGCGGAACTTGGAGACATTGCTCTACTGTTTTTCTGTCATTGGGTGTTTAAAACAATTTATATACAGCACCGTTGACTTTTCCGATATATGGCTTTAAGAAGTTTAACGCGTGTAATGTTGATATACCCACAACCAGAATCAGAATCCAAAACAGTCCCATTATCTTCCAAAACTTGGAGGTTGCTCCGTTTCGACAAATCTTCCCCCATCCACTGACCTCTGATAACCAGGGATCTATTCTTTGTCCCTATAATTTTGGCCTATAGATGTCATAAAATGGAATTATACAATATGTAACCTTTTTAAAAAAGATTATTTATTTGAGAGAGAGCATGAACAGGGGAGGAGCAGAGGGAGAGGGAGAGAATCCTCAAGCAGACGCCACACTGAGCGTGGGCAGGGCTTGATCTCAGGACCCTGAGATCATGACCTGAGCCAAAATCAAGAGTCCGATGCTTAACTGACTGAACCACCCAGGTGCCCCACAATATGTAACCTTTTGACTCTGACTTCTTTCATTCAGCTTAAGGCTTCGGAATTACTTCCATATTAGGTGTATCAACACTTCGTTTTTATTATTTCTTATTAGAATGATATTGCATTCCTTTACCACTTGTTGAAGGACAGAGTGGCTATACCATTTTCCTTCCCACCAACAGTGGAGGAGAGCTCTGAACCCTATCAGCACATAAAATTGTTAGGTGGTTCCCCCCCCTTAATTGTAGCCATTCTATTAGGTGTATAATGGTGATGGTTTATTTGCATTTCCATAAGCAAATGATGGTCGAACATCTTTCCATGTGCTTATTTACCTCTCATGTATCTTCTTTGGTAAAGTGGCTGTTGACCCTTTTTTTTTTTTTGTCTTATTACTGCTGAATTTGGAGAGTTCTTTATATATTCTGGATAAAAGTCCTTTACAGAATATATGATTTGCCCCTATTTTTCCCCCATATTAACTTGTTTTTTCATTCTCTTAGCAGAAAAAAAAAGTTTTAAATTTTCATGAAGTCCAATTTATCAGTAATTTTTAATGAGCTATGTTTTTGGTGTCATATCTATGAACTCTGCCTAACTCTTCTGTCTTTTCTTTAACATGTTTCATGTTTTACATTTTATCTATGATCATGTTGTGTTAATTTTTGTATAAGGTATGAGGTATAAGCCGAGGTCCACTTTTTTTGGGATATGAATGTCCAGTTGTTCCACCATCATTTGTTGAAAAGACTGTCTTCCTTCTATTGAATTGCTTTTCTGACTTTGTTGAAAAACAATTGACTACGTGTATGTGGGTCCATTTCTGTACTCTGTTCCATTCCCTTGATCTATGTATCTGTCCTTTGGTTAATACCTCACCTCAATGTCTTTATTACTGTGGCTTTATAATAAATGTTAAAATCGGTTAGTGTGAGCCCTCCAACATTGTTTTTTTCATCAAAATTGTTTTGGCTGTTCTAGTTCCTTTGTATACCCATATACGTTTTAGAATTATCTTTTCTATTTCTACGGAAAAGCTCCTGCTGCAGTTAGTTTGGGGATAATAGACATCTTAACAATGAGGCTCTCAATCCGTGAGCATGGTGTGTCTTTTCGTTTGATTTAGGTTTTTTTCATCAGTGTTTTGGAATTTTCAGCCTACAGATCCCATACATGTTTTGTTAGGCTTACACCTAAATATTTTACTTTTTAAGGACTTATTGCAAATGGTACTGTTTTTAAAACTTCAGTTCCTAATTGTTCATTGATAGTATATATAGATACGATTCATAATCATATTTTAAAATAACACTTTACATGCTGACTTTCTATTTTACGAACTTGCTAAACTCACCTATTAGTTCCGGAAACTTTTTTTTTTTTTTGTAGATTGTTTGGAATTTCCTGTATAGACAATCATAGTATCTGTGAATACAATTTTTCTTTCTTTTCAATCTGTATGGCTTTTATTTCTTTTACTTGGCTTTTTGCAGTGGTCAGGACTTACAGTACAATGTTGAGTCCATAGTGAGAACGAGCATCCTTGCCTTGTTCCCAGTCTTAGGGAAAGCATTTAACCTTTCACCATTATGTGTGATGTTAGCTGTCAGTGTTTTGTAGAGGCCTTTTATCAGGTTAAGAAGGATCCCTTCTAATCTTAGTTTGCTGAGAGCCTTAAAAAAATTACAAATGGTTATTGGGTATAGTTTAAGTGCTTTTTCTGCATTAGATAATATGATCATGTGGTTTTCTTCTTACTATGTTAATGTGGTGGGTTACATTGATTGCTGACCCAGACTGTACTCCCCAGATAACCCTCACTTGGTAAAGAAGTGTTATGTGCACATGTGTGTGTACATACATTACATACATTATATGTATATGAGAATAAGCTCCAATACTTCCATCCCGTCATTTCAGGGAGACACACTTTGTTTCTAGTTGAAGTTAACCTGATGCTATATATATATATATATATATATATATATATCTAATATTTTGATGAAACCATATGGGCCTGGAGTTATATTTTTTACAATATTTTAAAGCACGTGATTTCTTAGACATGAGAATATTAAGGTCATCTATTTCTTCTTGGGTGAGAGTTAGTAGTTTGTCACTTTTGAGAAATCAGTCCATTTCAACTAAGTTGTCAAATTTAAGTGTGTAGAGTTGTTCATGGTAGTTTTTCTTTATTATCCACTTATGTCTGTGGGGTCTGTAGTGATAGTCTCTATTTCACTTTGGATATTGGTAATTCACGTCTTTTCTCTTCTTTGTTAGTCTGGCTAGAGATTTATCAATTTTATTGATATTTTCACAGTAGCAGTTTTTAGTTTGATCAATTTTCTCTACTATTCCTGTTTTCTATTCATTGATTTCTGACCTGTATTGTTATATCTATATTATTTCCTTTCTTCTGATTGTTTCTTGTTTATTTTATTCCTTCTTTTCCTGATTTTGTAAGATGAACTCTTAGACCATGGATTTGACACCTCTATGACACCTTTCCACACACATGCATTTAATGATCTACATTTCCCCCTATACACTGCTTTAACTATATCCCACACATGTGGAGATGTATTTTCATTTTCCTTCATTTCAAACTGTTATAACATCCCTTGATGCTTCCTCTTTGATGCATGGATTATTTACAAGTTTTTTTTTTTTGGTTTGTTTGTTTCATGTTTTAATTTTCTAAGTATTTAGGGGGATTTTTCAGATCACTTTTTGTTGTGAATTTCTAATTTAAGTCCGTTATCTTCAGGGATATTTTTTGGATGTTTTCAATTTTTCAAACCTGTTAAGGCTTATTTTGTGACCCAGAATATGGTCTATTTTGGTGACTGTTTCTTGGACATTTGAAAAGAATGTATGTTCTGCTATTCTTGGATGAAATATTCTGCAAAAGTAGATTCAATCCAGTTCCTTGATGAGGAGTTTGTTCCTCTCTACCGTTGCTGACTCTGTGCTTGTCCTGTCAGTTACTGAGAGAGTAATATTCACATCTCCAAATATAATTATGGATGCATTCATTTCTCCTTCTAGCTCAGTAGTTTTTATTTATTTTGAAACTCTGTTGTTAAATACATGCATTTAAGAATGTTGTGTCTTGGGGGGTGCCTGGGTGGCACAGTGGTTAAGCGTCTGCCTTCGGCTCAGAGCGTGATCCCGGTGTTGTGGGGCCGAGCCCCACATCAGGCTCTTCCACTGTGAGCCTGCTTCTTCCTCTCCCACTCCCCCTGCTTGTGTTCCCTCTCTCGCTGGCTGTCTCTATCTCTGTCAAATAAATAAATAAAATCTTAAAAAAAAATAAATAAAATGCAGATTCTGATTCAGTAGGTCTGGGGTGGGATTCTGCATTTCTAACAAGCGCCCAGGGGATGCTGGTGCTCTAGGTCCTGGGCTCTCAAAGACCTTGATGTACAAGAGAGAGAGATAGCCGCGGCAGGACTGAAGTTTCTGGATCGGGAACTGGGGTTAGGGTGATGTCAATCATTAACAGGGTGAATTTAAAAGGTGGAGCAGATCTCAAGGAAATGAATTTTGTTTGGAACATACAGACTTTGGGATACTTGCGGATCATTCAAGTGGAGATGTCAGAAGGCAATTTTTAAAAAAAATTTTTATTTATTTATTTGAGAGAGAGAGCAGACACACGAGTGGGGGGAGGGGCAGAGGAAGAGGGAAGGAGAGAATTCCCAAGCCCACTCCCTGCTGAGCATGGACCCTGATGCGGAGCTCTATCCTAGGACCCTGAGATCATGACCTGAGCTGAAATCAAGAATCGGGTGCCACCCAGGTGCCCTGTCAGAAGGCAATTCATCACATGGGTATGAAGTTAGGAGAAAGGTCCTGGGCTGAAGGATAGATTTGGAAGTCCTCATTTGCAGTTGGCATCTGTTGTTTTTGACACTTAACATCTTTTGGCCTTTGGCACCCCATCCCTAACTCTTGGCCACATGAAAGGGACTAACCCACTCTCAACTCTAGAGGTGGGCTTTGAGTGGACTCAACTAATTATCATATCTCATTCCTCCTGGCCACAGGCATTGGCTCAGGGTTAGACCTGTAACCAAATTTAGCCAATGAGAATAAGGTCCAATACTTCTGTCCCATTATCTCGGGGAGACACACTTTGTTTCTAGTTGAAGTTAATCTGATGCTGCTGCCATCTTTCTTCCCTGAAGGAAGAATCCTCTGCAAATATGTGAGCAAGAGAGGAAGCACAGCTGAGGGGTGCGGGGAATGATTGGGTCCAGGGGATATTGTTTGAGTCTCTGGTCAATCTGTGCTCAGTCTCTGGACTTTTCAATCTTGTGAGCCATATTTCCTAAATTATGTTTGATTGGGTTTTCTGTTCCTTTCGAGTAAAGAGTTCTGACTGATATATAAGCATCTAGTGGGTATGGAAGCCATGGTAGTGAATGAGAGTGTGGAATAAGAGTGTGTCAAGAGAGAGTGAAGAGGGAGCCCCATTTAAGGGATGGGTAGAGGAAAAGGAGGCCATGAAAAAGCACAAGAAGAGAGCTCAGAGAGAGAAAAGGAGGGTTCTTTGTCTTAGAAGCCCCAGAAAGAGAGTGAGTCAAGAAATAGGGAGGAATTATCAGTGTAAAATACTTATGGGGGATCAGTGAAGGTAAGGACTGAGAAGGGCCCTTTGGATCTTCCAACAAGTAGACTGTTGACAAAACAGTTGTAGTTAACCAAACTAGGAGGATTCTCTGAAATTACTCTATACCCTCTTCTGCAAATGAGGAAATTGAGGCAACGAGATACTTAGTTTTTTTTTTTTTAGTAGCAGATATAAAATTACAAGTAAAGAACAGAGCTCCAAGGATCCTTGAAGGTCACTTGATCTAATTACTTATCCAATACTTGAGTCCCTTATACATCATCTCTCTGAATGCTGTGCTTAAATGTAGCTACTGAGAAAGAACTCATTACTTCCCACGTCTGATGAGAACTTCTTAGTTTCTGACCTCTTAACCATGTTCTCTTTACCCCACAGAGCTGACACATGCCCAGGAAATTGCATGCATCCTGAGTTGAGCCATGGGAAAGCTGATTGGATTTGGGGAACTCAGAAGATGAAGTCGGATTTACTTTATTTTATTTTATATTCAGATTTTTAATTTTAAGGGGGATTTTGGCTGAAATGGAACCCTCTTTTCATAACTCCTTCCACTCCTTAAATAAAGCCAAATCCCTTGGGAATTCCAGGATCAAGACATCTCGGGGCCAGCACCAGCACTAGATTTCCGCAAGCATGCTCACAGGCAACACAAATGCAATATACCAAAAATTGAATGTCTCATCTTCCTCTACTAAAACCTGCTTTTACTCTTGAGATTCTGACTCCCCTTACATCCAGGTGCTTGGGACAGAACTCTGGAGGTCTCCTTGACTTTTCTCTCTCCTCCACTCTTCATTTCTTGTGAATCACCATTATTCCTGCCAGGTTCCCTGGAACTTATGAATTTCTCCTTGATCCACCATCACACCCAAGCAGAGGCCACCATTACCTCCTGCCAAGACAATGATCAGTCTCCAACCTGTTTCCTGTACTCAGTGTCTCCCCTTATACTCTGCTTTCCACACTGAAGCCTCATCAGGCCCATGCTCAGCGCACTTTAGGGAATTTCTATTGCCCTCAGGAAAAAGTACAGGCTCCCTGACCTGGTCTAGAGTTTGTCCTTGACCCTGAGGCTTCTGCCTACTCTTTAGCCTCATCTGTGCCTCCCTTTCTTACACTCATGTCTTCCACGTCCCTGAAGAAGCCATGCCATTTTTCTCTTTTATTCCCTTGTGCTACATGCCATTCCCATTCTTGGAATTTCTTTGTGTCACCTCCTTCTTCCCTTCAATAATACCCATGAATTCCTTGTTTGGATGTCACCTCCCCAAGAAAGCCTCCCCTAACTACTCCCACCACAGACAGAACTGGGGCCACCCCTGTTGTCTCACTAGCCCCTGGAACTCTTCTCTTACACAGAACTTGTTCTCTTCTTTTCCCATTTTGGAATATTTCTTGCCTGTTTGACTTTGAGACCCATGAGAACAGGGAACATGTCTGCCCTCTTTATCACTGTATTCTTCTTGCCTGGTACAGTGTCTAGGACACAGTGTGTGTTGTGTATACAATTCTATGGTTTAATTATTCATTTAATACTTATGGTGGTGTTGGCACCATTTGGCTAAAAAAGAAGCTGAGCTCAAATGAGTTAATGTTGAAACATTCTTATTGCACCTTGTAAAATCCAGCTGGAAATCCTCAAAGTTCTCCAATGCTGTCTTAGAAGGTGCTAGGTGTAACAACAGAGATGGCAATCTTTAAGGCCTCTCCAAGAGACCAACCTTCAAAAGTTTATCATCTTCAATACTGGAAACTTCTTCCCTGAAGACCACTAAGCCCCATGATGACATCAAAGCCAATCAGATCTCCTGATTAGTATGAACTAATTACTGTTAGTAAGTGTGATTCAAGCCCACATCTAAAGCCTTGAAGGTCCAAGAACCTATTTGCTCATTTATTCAGCAAATGTTTATTGAGCCTTTATGTCAGTCTCTCTGCTAGATGCTGAGGACACAAGAGACACAGGGTCCCTGTCCATTAGTTAATATGATGGTGGTCAGTTTGTGCATGGGGGAAAAATGGCTTTTTAAAAATTTTTATTTATTTATTTATTTGAGAGAGAGAGAGAGGGGTGGCGGGGGGAGGAGCAGAGGGAGAGGGATAAGCAGACTCTGCACTGAGTGTGGAGCCTGACACGGGGCTCCATTCCATGATGCTGAGATCATGATCTGAGCTGAAATCAAGAGTCAGATGCTCAACCAACTGAGCCACTTAGGCACCCCAAGAAATGACTATTAATTAAATAATTACCTTGCGATTGTGATTAGTGCTTTGAAGGAAAGCATTGTACACTTTAAGAGCATATAAAGAGGGGACCTGGTGTAGGTCTCAAGAATCAGGGAGGGTTTCCCTGAAGCAGTGACCTAAGGTATATGTGTTTTTTCCTAGGCAGTGAAGTGGGAAAAATTGTTCCAGGCAGAGGGAGCAGCAGAGCAAAGGGACACAGAAAATGGGAGGGGGCATGATGTCTTTTAGTTGCTGAAGGAAGGCAACTGGCAAGGAATTTGAGAGAAGAAATAGGCAAAATTAGGCTGGAGAAGAAATTACGTCCAGACCATACAGGTCCTTGTACACCATGGTAGGGATTTACAGTTTTTATCTAAGAATAATGAAGAGCTCTCACAATGAACTAGTCAATCCTCTGAGAAAACAGGAGTAGCTGGTGTCGAGTACTTGGCATGCATTTAATTGTTACAACATCCATTCACGGTAGGGGTGGTGGTTTTAAAACTTGATTGCAAATTGATACTCTTTTCATTTAGAGGTAGAGTCTATGTCCCCTCCTCTTAATCTGGGTGCATTTGTGACGGCTTTGACAAACAGAATGCAAAGGAAGTGATACTATATGATTTCCAAGAAGTTGCTGGGTCATAGAAGGTCATGCAGCTTCAGCCTGTTAACTGGAACTCTAGCTCTTTGGGTCCTGAGCCATCACCCTGAGGATGCCATGCAAGAGAGGCCACTAGTCATTGTTCCAGATGAACTCAGCCTTTAGTCACCCCAGCCTAAGCCTCTATGAGTGAAGAAACCTCCAGGCTATTCTAATCCCCATCATTTGGGTTCTCCCATTTGAGGCCCCAGACTTCAGGCAGCAGAGACAAGCCATAAGTCTTATGTCCTGTCTGAACTCCTGACCTAAGAATCCGTGAGCGTAATAAAATGGTGGTTTTGTTATGCCACGAAGTGTTAATGTGGTTTCTTATGCAGAAATAGGCAGCCGGAAGAGTGAGTACTGTTATTACTATTCCGTTTTACAGATGAGGAAACAGTTTCAAAAGGATGAAGCAACTTGATTCAGGTCCCACAGGTAGTCAGTGGCAGAGTCAGGATCGGAACTGAGGTCTGGCCAACTGTAGATCTTGCTCTTTTCCAATTATTCTAGATGACTCTGACTGAGTCAGTCTCCTTGACAAAATCTCCTAATCCCCCATTACTGTTCTTCAACCTGGAGACCCTCCTTGGCCAATCTACATTTCAATGACTAAGATATGGTTAGAGAATCGGCCTTTATGAAACATTTGATTCACATCCTTTTCAAATAAATGAAAGACATTCGTTCTGCAATCAGTTCTTTCCTGATTTTATTTTCTCCTCTGCGGTCCCAGGCAGGAGCCAGATACTTCTGCCAAGCCTGATGGATCTGCCTCTCCTCTCCCCACGCTGCCCCCAGTGCAAATACCCACTGGCCCCCATTAAATCCCAATCAGGCTGGGAGATAGCTGATTCAGCCCCCTCCCTTGCCTCCCAGGAAGAGTTAGGGATGAGCAAATCACTTATTGGAGTAATTCTGGGAGCTGAGGCAGAGCCATGGCTGGAAGCCACCCGCTAACTAGAAACCCAGGACATCAATCAACCAAACTGATTTTTCTGCTGCTGCAGCCATTTAAACAGTTATCTTTGCTCAGGGCTTTGTCCAAAGTTACTCAACCAGTGGGTTCCTGGGCGATAAGTCACCACAACCTCACTCCACTGTCTCTGTGTCCTGGGGCTGCCTCTTTACTCACTTCTCAAGAGGGGTTGAAGTTCATTTGTTGCACTCTAAAAAGAAAAGAGCCTGCACTTCTTGCTCACATGTTCTGGTTATAGCAGGAAGATGAAAAGGGAGCCCAAGGTCTGTTGGGATATCGATATACTTCTCATTTGACGCCCTGCAGAGGCCGGGGGAAGAGATTTTAAATTCATTTTATATCGCCCCCTGCTGGTCCACTTGCTCAACTGCAACGGATACATGATTCAATTGGGGGATGGGGGTGGGCCGGATTGGGGGAGTTTATAAACCAGATGCAGGGGGAGGGGAGCCTTTAGCCATACCAACCTCCTCTCCTCACTTTATATATGGGGAAACTGATGCAAGAAAGAAAAACATGATATACTCAGGTTGTGATTTATTTAAAGTCATGTTAAGGTTAGAACTAGTCTTTCCATGGCGAGTACTTTTTCTAGGTTCTAAGAGTACCCAGCACATAGTAAGTGTCTCTGATTGGCATGATAGCATGAAATCAGAAGGTCCTGGTTTCTAATCCAAGCTCTGCCCCTTAACAGCTGTCATGAGAAGACAGTTCTCTGAGCCTCAGATTTCTCATCTGTAAACTAAGGGTAAAAAGACAAGTATAAAATAAGGTTTTATAAGAGTTCCTTTGTCCACATACATATTCAAAGACTGCTGAGTGTCTACTATGTGCCAGGAACTGTGCCGAGAATTTGGAATATAACAACGCATAGGACGGTGCATTACCTGTTCTCCTTGAGAGTGGCAGTCTAGTGAGGAACTTAGATGACATGTGCCAACACACAGGCAGAAATTCAACAATCGTTGAAAAATAAAACATTTTCCCTTTGATTCTCCAGCTTTTCAAGTATCTGGAGGCTCAGGACCTTGCCCCAGCTGTATCAGTCTAGGAATGTTGATGACTTGAAGGGATTAAGTTATTTGAAGGTCGAGACCACATAAATCTTTGTATTCTCCAGTGTGCCTGGCCCCAGGATGTGCTCAGTAAATATTTGTTTGGCTGCATAGATGCCCCAAGTTTTGGCTCCCTCTGCCTTCCCGGCTGCCAGCTGATTGCTGTCCGTGGTGCTGAAAAGCAAATTCCTGCTTCTCGGCATGAGCCAGCGCAGGTGCTGAGGCAGAAAATGGAGCCCAGGGGAAGAGAATAGAGAGGGGGGAAGAAGGAGCCAACTTTTCACTGGCTATTAGTGACATCTTCATTTTGCCATATCTTGGAATCCAAAGCTAGTATTCTTTTTCCAGCTGTCCCCATTTGGCATTTCTTGCTAGCTGGGAACTTTAGGTAGATAGGTGTTCTTTTTGATAACCACACAGGGTAATAATCTCTAAGATGGGTGGGAGGGTGGTTCCTGGGAGCCCATGTCCCTATAAAGCACTGTTTGAAAATTGGTGGTCCCTTTTCCAGTCTCTTCCTGGACAAGTAAAAGGCAACAGTCACAGGTGCTCCCCACCCCCAGTTGATTTCACCCATGTCTGTCACTCAGGAATATGGGAAGCTCTGAGTCAGAGCTGGCCATAGGGAAACCAGAGAGAGGCAAGACCTGAGATTAATAGTCTGGAGCTGGGTGAGTGTTCCAATTGGCCAAGGATTCATTTTGACCAGAGTTTTATGTGATAAAATGTTTGTTCATTCATTCAGTCTTTAAATATTTATTGTGTGCCTACCATAGCCTGGCATTGTTATAGGCGCTCCAGATAGAGTCAAGTACAAAAAAGTCAAGGCCCTGGATTCCTGGAACTTACATTTCAGTGGGGGAGAAACAATAAACTATACAAATGAATGTGTTGTGTAATTCCAGGAAAGAGGAAAGAAAATGAAAAGGAACACTATTTTATTAGGTAAGATGATCATGGGAGGTCTCTTTGAGGAGGTGAAATCTGAGCATAGATGTAAATTGGTTGAAAGAATAAGAAATGTAAACTTTGTTAAGGGCAGTGTTCCAGGCAGAGGGAACACAAGAGCAAAAGTCTTGAGTGGGAAAAAGATGTTCAAGGAACAGCGAAGAGGTCAATGTGAGTGGAGCAGATTTATCAAAGGGGACATTAGAAAGGGTTGGATAAATACACAGAAACCAGATCCCATGTTTTGAGGAGGAAAAGCAAGGTGCTCAGAATAGAGGAAACACTTACAGAATGACGGTTGTAGCTGCACCTTCCGTGGATAAACCACAACACTCTGGATGCCACTAGAGATACAAGGCTAATTAGAGCTCCTGCCTATGTAGATCTCGCCATGGCTAACGATCTAATAAATAGAGGCCAGAGGGAGTTAGAAATGTACTATTTACTCAGCCAACATTTTTTGAGTGCCTGGTATCACCCAAAGACCATTGTCTAATGGAAGTCTCAGGTCTAGGACCTGGGGAAAAGAGGGAATGAATCACTGGAGGGAGCCAGAAGATCCAAAGGCCAGTAAGAAGCTCCAGATAGCAGAAGGCTGAGGTAAAGCCACTTCTCTCTGATACTCACCTGTCCTCCAATAGGGCCTCTTGAGAGATAGGAATAGCAGTGGTCTAGAGTAGGTTATGCCTTAGAAACAGATGCTTTAGAAGCCCCCACCACTGAGGCTCAGTCCGAGGAAAGCAGCATAGGCTACTTCCTGCCAGACAACATAGGGAACAGCTCACATTTCAGGCATCTTTGCTAAGAATTTCATTTAGTTTTCACATTGGTTCCATGAGGTGGTTGGAGTTTCCTTATCACCCCCATTAGGAGACTGCCAAGTCCCTGAAATAAACCCTACCAAACAAGAAGAGCCCCTCCTTCACTGGTCTTAGGTTGCAAAGGAATTTTATACATCCTGCCTTGTAGCTGCAGGATCCTCAGCAACTTTGAGATGTTGGCAGAGTAACGTCTATTCTTTTGACAAACGAGAAACCGAAGCTTGGAAGAGTTAAGTGGTTTCCCCAGGGTCGCAGAAAACTTATAGAGATGAAATAGGACCCAGTCCTGAATCTGCCTCACCCCAAAGCCATTTGCAGTCCTAATCTGCTCTTGGATCTCAAGCCTGGAGCTCGTGTTTGGCTTTTTTGAAAAATGACCAATCCCCTGGATATTTAGACCCAACTTTCATAATGGTAAGCCCCAGACACCTCTGCCCCTTCCATAGGGCACAGTCTCATTCTTAATCTCTCTTAATCCCCCCAACAATGTTGGATGGTAGCAGTGGTGAGAATGATAATAGTTAACATTCATAGCACTAAATACCTACTAGGCACTTTCTTAAGCATTTTACATATACTAGTTTCATATTTACAACAAACCTATGAGCTAAGTCCCATTTTATTCCCATTTTATAGATAAGAAAATGGAAACCCTGGGAGAGATTAAATAACTTGCTAAAAATCACACAGCTAGTCTGGGGCAGAGTCAGGTAGTATGATATGGGAGCCCTTGTTCTTATCACTGTACTCTGTTGATAAAACAACCATTACTCAGAGGTAAGCAACTTGCCCAGTTATATATAGTCCAGAAATGATGGCTCAACTCAAGCCCACGGTCAAACTTCAGAATATTTCCACTGCTCCACACTGCTTTTCTCAATGGTAAAGCAGAAAAAAAGGGAAAGCCTGTTCTATGACACCTTCATGGAGCACAGAGTGATTTAATGCTGCCAAGGAGCCCCATGGGGATTTTATTTAAATGCTGATCTGCATTGTGCAGTTGTCTGATATTCCCTCCCACTTACTTTTCTCAAATGTGGAAACCATGTCACTCTATGCACCTTTCCCACCTCATAAATGCTTCACCGGGGAAGCTGAACTTTTCTGTAGGGATTGGGGTGTTCAGAATGTTTCCTCCTTAAGTGTTATTATTCCAGGGACCTGTAAGGATTACTCAGGGAGGGAGAAGCTATAATGGAAAATTAATTGTTTTATCAGAGATAGGGCCCAAGCTGCATACTCAGAATTAGACTGATAAAGTGCTTTCCACGAGGGCCAGGAGGAGTCCTGAGTGGTCACTGACCAGTTAGTTATTCAAAGGGAAGTTGAGAACAAGGCTCCCCATCTTCCATTTCCTGCAACTTTTAATATCCCCGATGTGTCCCACAGCTGGGAGGGTGTGCATTGTGCCTGTTGGAGGGTATGTTTGCCTGTGGTTGCTGTGGGTGGGCTTGGGTGTGGTTGTGTTTCTGTGACTTTGTGTGTGAGTCCGAAGTGCTGGTGAGGGTCTGTGTAGGTGAGTGTGTTTGTGTGTGTCTTCTTACCCATGTGTGTGCATCACTGTGTGTTTGCTGTGAATCCGTGAGGGTGGGCCTGAGGGTTCTTGTGGGTCTCTGGCTGTAAGTGTCTGAGGACCTCCAGGAGGGGATGTTTGGTTAGAAATTGACATGTAGGTGGGCCAGGATGGAGGAGGCACTTACAGAGCAGGTGTTCTGATGCTGCTGTGATGTAGGAGATGAGAAGGAACTAGAAGACATTTTTCAAAAATTTTTTTCTCCTGAACTGGGGAAGATGAGCTGCTATTAATAATAACAGCAGTTTATAAATTAACAATGATATTATAGAACTAGTCACACAAGCTCCATTTAGAGAGTACCCACTGTGTACATTAGCTGTGTTTTCATCACTACTCTGTGCTACCACTATGTCCATTTCATAGAGGAGGTGACTGGAGCTCAGAGAGGTAAAGTAACTTTCCCAAGGTCACACAGCTAGGAAGACTGGGGCCAGGAAGAGAATTCAGGTCTGTCTGACTCCAGGGCCTGAACTTTTCCCACCATGTCAGATGGCCGTCCTTGGCCTGCACCAGCCACCACCCCCAGCGCAAGCCGAGCCCCAGCCCTGGCAGGATGAGCCCCACGATAGGAAGGAGAGGGGCTGAGGCCAGCTGGCAGAAGAGGTGTGATACAACGGGGATAACTAAGCTCCAGGCCTGGCCATGTGGCGGCTTATGGCTCTGACAGTGCTACCTCTTCTCCGGACCTTACTTCCCTCATCACTAAAACGACAATTTGGATCCATCTGGTTCGACAGGTTGTTCCCGCTGTGACTATATGGGCCACAGGGCTGGGGCTCTATGGGGGCCCCCAGATGACCAGTCTAGTCCTCCAGCAGATGCCCCCCCACCTCCAACTTGCAACATTAAATCTCTGTTTGTTGATGAAAGCTTGGGATAGTTTCTTTCATCCGCACTGAACCTTGACCTGTGAGCACAGCGTACTCCTACTTAGTCTTCAAAACCCAGCCTCAGCCTTCAGCTCTCGGTTGACTGCCCTTACCCACTAGGCTGACTTAGGTACCTCTCCTCTATGATCCCACAGTCACCCCCGGCTCAGACTTTTCCACATGGTACTGAAATTAACTGTTTACTTCCTATCATCCCCACCCACTGTGATCGCCCGGTGGCTGGGGCTGAGTCTTCTCAGGTGCACCCCTGGGTGGTTAGCAGAGAACCTGGGTTATGGCAGATACTCCGTGAGCGTTGTGTGGAATGAATGCAGAAAAGGTAGCAGCTTGCCAGTTTAATCGGATTTAGGCGAAACTATGAGATTTGCAGACTGAGAATAAAGCAATTTAATCTCCCCCTTTGGCAAAAAGAAACTCACTTCTCATTAAGAGCTATTATTAGGGCGATGGACCTCACGGAGCTTGTGGGATGATGAGGGCCAGCTCCCACACCAAGGCTCTCATTTCAGATCACATATCCAGAATCCCTTGGTAGATCTGTCCTCCTACCGGTGCCCTGGCTGCTCTCGAGGAATAAGAACCAGGCTTTTGAGAAACAGCATGCTGAGCACAGAGCCCTGGCTTTCCAGGCAGACAGACTGGGGTTTATATCCCAGCTCCATACTACTCACAGGCTGTGCAGCCTTAGTCAAGTGACTGCACTCCTCAGAGCTCACTTCCCTCATCTGTAAAGTGGACCTAATGGTGTCTACACCCGAGGACGGTGGTGAGGGGTACATGGTGGTTTAGGAGACGTGTGTAGCACCCGACGGAAACTGGATACAACGGCTGTGATAAGAGTTGGGTGATTGGAAATGGAAGGTTTTTCTCCTTTTCATTTGGGTAAAACCATTTCCCACCATTCACCTCTTGTTTGACTGTTGGCAGAGGTCAAGGGCAGGCTCCAGGTGTGGGACATTCTCTCCAATTTCAGGTCATCAAGTCCGCTGTTGGCAGCGATCTGTGTCTCTTGACTAGAAGAAAAACTGCTTTCTTCCCATTGTTACCTGAGAACTCTTCTCACCTAGGAAAACAGACACCTTCTTCCACCTGTCCTACCCCTCCATTTTAACCATTTAACGGTGTCCAGTTCAGCGGCCTTAAATTCCTTCATGTGCACCTGCCACTGCTATCTTCAGAATGTTTTCATCACCCTAAACAAAAACTCTGTGCCCTTTAAGCAATAACGTGCCCCTTGGTGATCTCTGTTCCCATCTGCCTCTGCGAGTTTGCCTGCTCCAGAAGCCGCACAAAAGCAGTGAACCGGCAACGGGTCAGCCGAGAGCAGGGCCTGCAAGTAAGGAGCGCGGGTCTTCTTCCAAGCCGATGAAAACCACTGGGGTGTTTGAAAGAGGGGTGTAGCACCATCAGAGGTACATTTTTATTTTTATTATTTTTACATTTTTTAAAAAGATCTTATTTGTCTATTAGAGAGAGAGCACACGCAAATGGGGGCAGAGGGAGAGGGAGAAGCAGACTCCCTGTTGAGCAGAGAGCCCGATGCAGGGCTCGATCCCAGGACCCTGAGATCATGACCCAAGCTGAAGGCAGATGCTTAACGGGTGGAGCCACCCAGGCACCTCTGGAGGCACACTTTAAAAAGAACCTTTCTGTCTGCGGAGGAGCCAGTAGTAGGTAGGAGAAGGGGTGGAGGCAGGAGCCAAGGGGAGAAGTGGTGGGGGCTGGCCCAGGGAGACAGAGCCATGGCCATGAAGACCTCTGATGAATTGGATGCGGGGCGAGAGAAAGAGGGGAGTCAAGCATGAGTCCTCTGGTAGATGACATCCTCCTCAACTCTCCTTGCCTCTAGGCCTTTGCCTGAGCTGTTCCCTCTGCCTGGATGTCCTCTCCTCCCCTTTGCCTGGACAACTCCTACTCGTGATTATTTCTCACTTAGTTCTCCTTTCCTCCAGGAAAACTTTCCCCTCCCCCTCCTCCCCCCACCTTACCCCTGGTTGGGTTGGGAGCCCCTCTTCTGTGTTCCCACGAATTCCAGGTCTCCTCCCAGCCTCGTCCTTGTCACACTGGTGGGCACTGCCTGCCCCTCCATCGCCCCCCCACCCTGGACCGTGAGCACAAAGAGACAAAGTTGGGTGTGGCATATTCTCTCCCAGGGCCAAGCACAGAATGGCACACGGTGACATTTTGATAGGAAAGTAGGAGAGAGGAGGAGGGGGAAAGGGAGAGACAGAGATGGAGAGATTGAGCAGGGGGACTCTTCAAGCCCAGCTTCTGAACTTGCTTGTCCCTGTTCCCACGGCAGCCAGGCGCAGACAGGGCTCCGGCAGGGGCAGCACGCGGCAGCCAGAGAGCAGCCAGGGGACCGGAAGCCAGCTGGAGACAAGGACTGAATTCCACCCAAGTGCTCCGGAGTGATCCAGGTCAGCTGCTCCTACGTTCATTCCCAGTGCAACAGGTGAAGAGAGAAAATACACAGAGCTTCGAGATGAGTCAGAAGCAGGGCGGGCGGAGAGACTCTGGGAAGCAGTAGGACCCGTGCCTGGGGCACACACCTGGGACCCAGCAGCCTGGTTTCAGGCTGTGCTCTGCCATGGCCCCCCTGCACGGCTCCGTGCCAATGGCTTACCCTCTCCCAGCCTCTGTTACCGATCTGTAAAGGGGTACGACCTGCAGCCGACTGCAGGGTTATTGGGAAAATCAGGCGTGGTACTAACTGTGAACGGTTCTCCACCGGGCCTGGCATGGGGGAAGGCCTTGAGAAACGCTGGCTCTGCTTGTCTGTTCTCGGCCAAGTTCTTCCTTGTTCCTTCCGAACAGAATGATTCAAGGGCTGGTTGCTGCAAATATTTTCTTCTCTTCAGTGTTTGCTTTTGGCCCACTTCGAGATCTGAATGAGAGCCTCATCACGCAGGGAAGGGAGCATGACAGAGCTTTGGAATTAGTCCCGACGCTTGCGTGGAGCTAGCGTTGTCCTCCGAACTTCGGCTGACTCAGGAGGCCGCAGAGGTGAGGGACCCATCAGTTGCCACACGGTGAGTAAGGACTATCAGGGCTTGAGCCCAAGCGAGCCTGAGATGCCATGGTTCCCCATCCCACGTGCTGCTGCCCATCCGGCCGGGACGTGACCCCAAGCATCGCTGAGCCGGGGGGAGGGGTGAGCTTTACCACAGCTTCTCTAGGACGGTGGGAGAAAGCTGTTCTCGGCCTTGTCCTGCGCATGCGCTTAAAGGACGCCATGGAAGGAAAGGAAAAGCAGATGAGTAAACCACTTGTTCTTGCAGCTCCCGAAAGGCACCAGGGGTGAGGGATGCCACATCCCGATGGCATAAAGCGGGATTATCTGCAGCGTCTCTGCCCTGGCTGTCCTTACTCCTCTTTATGACCAACGATGGCTGAGAGAGGCCCCTACTCCTCTATTTGGGCGCTTGCTGACTCCCAGGAATGAGAGCTGTTGTACCCCATCTCTTAGACCCTTTGTCTATTCCCAGGTTATTACCAAGAGCTTATGGAGGTGGGGGGGGAGGCTGAGCAGGCGGGAAAGAATCAGGAGGCTGGAGGGATACTGGGGGTGGAGTTGGCCTTGGGGAGGAAGAAGCAGCTGCAGCTCCAGGCTCCCAGATTCCCGGGGTGGCAGTGCGCCGACTCCACCCAAGTCCTCTGAGTCCCCTAGCGGGAAGCCAGCCCGACGTGTGGCCAAGCCCTCACTGAGGCTGGACCGTGGCCATCGGACACTGGGGACAGGGGCTTCCACACTGGTATCTGAAGTCCTCGCACCTGCCTCTCAGACCCCACGGGCTGCCCGAGAACACGAACAAGGAGGAGCAGAAAGGCAAATTCGGATCCTGAAGAGTCCTCTCTGAAAGGGAGGAGGTAGACGTCATCTCCAGGCTGGAGGGGAGTGTGCAGGAGCTGAGCTCTGGCGCCCAAGGGACTGGGCTCAACTCCTCCTCCTTCCCTGTGGGCTGGGGCATCCATGCCACACGTCTGCTGGCTGTGACGATAGAGAGCAACATGCGGAAGTGTGTAGAACATAGTAGGTTCCTTCCATCTTCTTCATTGTGATGAATCAGGTGCAGGGAGAGGACAGCACCCGGAGAACGGAGAAGGCTGGTGCGTCAGAGTGGGAACGATGGGATTAATCACAAGGACAGATGGTGATGGAGCACTCATTAAGTGTTGGCTGCGTTAAGCAATGCTGCCCACACCCTCTGTTTCACCCCCTACAAGAGCCCGATGAGCTGGAGACTGTTATCCCCATTTTATAGATGAGCAAACTAAAGCTGAAGTTGGAAACTTGTCTAAGGTCTCTCCACTGGTGAGCTGGCAGAGCTGGGAAGCTAACCCACATCTCCAATATTCTGAGCTGCAGCCCTGTCCTACCTTGGACCGTGGGGGCGGGGGGGCGGGAGACAGTCCCAGAGAGGGCAGCCCTGAGCCCCCACCCCTCAGCGCTGGCAGACTGGGGGCTTTGCACCCAAGAGGGCTGAGGGAGTGAGTGGGGGACTCTGGGGTCAGACAAGCCTGCGTCTGTTCCTAGCTAGCTTGACGACTTAACTTGCTGTTTGTCTTTGGGGATGTTTCTCAGCTCTGAAACCTCTTTTCCCTCACCTGCAAGATGGGGATAATAGTCACTACCTGGCCAGGTGGTGAGGATTCAACCCGACAGCTTTGGCTGAGCGCCTGGCACAGCATGGTGCCCAGGGAAAGGGCAGCCCCTGCCAGCCTATGAAACAGTCGTGCCTCCCCCCGCAAACTGCGTGTCTGCTGTTGACTGAGGGGAGAAGCATGTTCTCTTCCAAACTCAGAGACCACCCCCCCACCCATGTTCTGGAAGGTATTCGTAGCCATGAGAGTGCAGCCTTCAAGCTGCTGCTGGCACGGGCCGAGGGCTCGCAGGAGGGAGGGATGCCCCCACCCGGAGTGCAGGCAAAGGCACATCGGAGCCTGTATTTTGAGGGGGATTTCATGATATTCATTTTGTGTTGCCACCAGAGAAAAGTAAACTCAGCTCCTGGCTGCCGGGGAAGGGCTGAGCTCCTGCCAGGGCTGGTTGAGCCTGGCACCAGCCCAGGCATGTACCAGAGTCGACAGTGGGTGCAGGCAAGTGTGCACACAGAAACATTCCAGCACACGCATGAGCAGCCGCACACGGAGCCCCCACGGCACACGGCACCCGGCGAGGCGAAGGCTCTGGCTCCGGCTGCCCTCCCCTTCTTGTCGCTTCCCTCTGCCTCTTCTGCTGTCTCTAGATCCCTGTAGGTTCAGAGCCTGTCCTCTTTCCTGGTTTCCTTCTCTCTGTCCCTCTGACTCTCCCTCCATCCCCCCCAGTCTTTCTGGGTGGCCCCATCTCTGGCACTCTGCGTCTCTCCGTTTTTCCAACACTTTCTCGTCTGAATCACGCCCTGTCTCTCTGACAGGGTCTCTTTCTCTTTCCGATTCTCTGTATCTCCTGCTTTGCTGCTTCTCTCTCTGTGCCCCCATCTGTCTCCATATCTGTCTGATCCCCTGTCTCTCTCCAGATCTGTCTGACTCTATCTCTCTCTGTGTCTCCATCTGTCTCAGTATCTCTCTGTCTGCCTGTCTCTTTCTGGGTCTCTCTTTCTCCAACTCTTTCTGTCTCTGTCCTTCCCTACCTCTCTCTCTCTCTCTCTCTTTTTTTCCTGTGACACTCTCCTGGAAACGCATCAAAGACTGAAGTGGCCGGATTTCAAGTGACAAACGGCACTACACCCAGGATCCAGCCCCCTCCCTGCACGGCTGCCTTCCTCCTCCACATCCCCCGTCACGAAGAGAAGCCTATTGTGTGGGGCCCAGGGAGTTGGGGTTGAAGGGCCCGGGGGTCTGCTCCTCTGACTGCTCTGAGCTACTTCCCCATTGGCTCCCAGCAGCCTGTGCTCAGCAAGGGCTGAGCGACAGGGGGAGGCTCTAGTCCATAAAAGGGGGGGCGAGGCACCAGAACTGCCATTCTAAGGGGCTTTGGTGGTGCTCACAGCTGCCTCTTTGGCACCTCCTTCCGAGCCAGAGTCAGGGAGACCCCTGAGTCCTGACCCAGCCACCTGCCACCACCCTCCGACCTGCTCGGCCAGAAGCTGCCCAGGGACAAAGAAGAACACAGGTAATATCCGGAGGGGCACGGGAATCTCTCTTTTGATTATATTTGGTTTTTTTCTGGTCCTCTGGACCTGGGGGTGGTAGGAGCTCGGGCTGGGGGATTTCAGGTCTGGGTGTGATAATCTGACAGATATAGTTACAGTTATGAGGCTAGTTTACGAACGCCAGATCCGTCTGTGTGAGACGGACGGTTCTTCGGAACCCCCCTCCGCACAGCCCCGGCTTAAACAGGTGGGTTCTTCTCCCCCAAGAGGACCACCCCTTGGTTTTATCTTCTCCCCCAGCCATCAGCACACATGTTTCCCACGTGAGGACGGGATGCGCTGGGTGGAAGAGGTGAGTTGAGCCACTCAGGGTGGTTTTAAAGGTCAGTGATTCTCACCGGACTTAGAGAACAAGGTCTGGGGGACGTTAATGAGATTCGGGGCTCTGGCATTTACCGGGTATCATGTACATCAATGTACAACCAAGTTCACCCTTTTCATTCTTTTTTGAATCGTGTTTAATTGCTGACAGGGTGCTGGCTTGAGTGGTTTCCTTTGACATAATTTACACAGAAATGAAGTTTGGGGCTATTTTGTTGGGAGGGAATAGGGAAAGAGAGTGACAGCATGCCAGGAGACTCAGGCTTAGCAGGCTTTTTCTTGTCAATTTTACTTTGAAAGGACTTGTTGCTTTCATGTAAATTATAGCCAAGTTGGGCAGGGAAGAAGCAGCTCAGATGGGAAAGCCATTTGCTCACTGGTAAAGATATCCTCATTCAAAGAAAGTATTATAGAATCCCAAAGTTTGACTCTAGCAAAAAAGCTGATGAGCCTCAGAGAAAAGAAAAGAAAAGAAGGGGAAAAAGAAAAAAGCCTGGTGATGACACGAAGGTTGAATATGTGACCTCGTACTTTTTCCGGGTATCTTTTCTCGAGAATCTCTTCAAGCTTTACAAACATTCCTTAATTAAGCCTCCAACCTTCCCAGGGGGAACAAGCACTTCAGGTTATTGGATCTGATCTCAATTCCCTTCCCACAGACTGAAAGTCTTCATTACCATCTTTCTTCCAAGGGTTGGTAAAATATACAAGTCTTTCTAATTTGACAGGCGTTCCAGTCAAGATCCATGGCAAATGTTTCAGAATGTCAACCCCCGGCCTCCCCCTCCCACCGCCACATCTCCCTCTCTTTTCCCCTTTCTTCCTCCCCTCAATCCCACTCTACCTTGCCTTTTGTTCTATTTTTGCAGGTCATTTATCTCCAGGCTTTGAGATCTGCGTGGGGGAGCTGTTGCAGCAGCCCAAGGGTGAGCTGCGCTGCCTGGGGGAGGTTTGCGTTTGCTGACGGGATCTCAAGCCCACTGCTTTGCCCCAGAAGAGGTAGACGTGTGATGGGTGGCAGGCGAGTCTTGCGTCTCTGCTGGCAGCTGGGAGTGGGATGTCGCCTTGCTTCCTGAGGAACCCAGGTTGTTTTAGCAGAGCAGGCAAAGGGACTGGCTTGGGGGCTCTTTGAGAAATTTGCGATCACCATCAAGCAAATGGAAAGGGGTTAGGGTCTTGAGATAACTCCTGGGAGCCAGGAATGGTCCACATATTGTCTCAATGCGTGTCTCACAATACCCAGATCCGGGTTCAAATCCCGGGTCTCACCACTCGTTTGCTGTGTGATTTGGGGACAGTAGGCGAGTGTTCGTTTCCTTACCCACACAGTACGGATAATAGTATCCACCTCCGAAGGATATGGTGAGACTCCCATGGGATACTGTAATATGCCTGGCATTCAGTAGGTACTCAATACATGCTCGAGTGACTGCTCAAGTTCTCACTGTCCAAGGTGGCAGAGTTGGACCTCTTCCCCCTCAGTCTGGTGTAAGACCTTTCATCACCCCGCACCATTGAACCGCGCCCTGTGTCCGGGAAATACGTCTAGTATTTCAGTTTGCGGGGCTGGCCCTCCTTTCCCCTCCCCATCCCATCCTCTCCCCACCAACAGAAGACCATTTCTTCATCTGTTGCCTCGGGATCATGAAGTCTCTTCCAGATCGACCCTCCCTAGCCCCCCTCCCATTGCCTACCTCGCGGGCCATTCTTGCGCAGTTGTTGTATTTATTAGATGTCTCCCATCTCTAAGCGGGATCAATAGTTGGTGGCTTGATTTCAACACGTGTCTGAGAAAGCGCAGTCAGCTAGCTGATTTCTCTCACCGTTTTCGCTCCTTTCAGCCCATAAATGTTGGTTAATCTCACTGCGTCTGACAAAGGGCTAAACCGATTTCGCTGAGACAGGGCTGGCCATTGTGGCGGGCAGTAAATATTTCTGGAGACACTCAGCCCAGGATCAGGCCCTGGAGATGGAGAGGGGTCCTGGGTCCTTTGATGTGGGGCCTCATTAATCCCTGCCACCCAGATCCAGATTGATGCTCCTGGCAGGAAAGTAAATGGCCCAGATCCATGAGGCAAGCCATGGGCTTCGGAGGCTTCTCTCTGAGGCCATCGAGCTGTCCCCCTGGCTGAAGTGGGAGGCTCCAGGCTCGTTCACCATATTTGTCCACCGTCATTTGGCTCTTTGACCTGTTCCTGGACAGTTCAGTTTAAGCTGAGAAGGGTTTAGTGAGCAGTTATTATGTGGTCGGCTCGCTGGTCCACTGGCAGGTGGAGGAATTGGTGTTTGTGATGACACAGTAGGTCCACTTCCTGCCCTGCTTTCCTGGTCTGGTTCTGTTCCCTCCCCTCCTCCTTCCCACCCCCCCCACCCCTGCTCTGCTCCTCCTGTACCTTCCCCCTCTGGTCCCGTCATCTCTCCTGCTCTGTTCTCGGTCATCTCTCTGCTTCTCTGGTGTCTTTATCTCTTTGTGCACAAGAGTCTCTGCCACTCTTTTTTGTGCGTGCGCCTCTCTCTGTCTCTGCCTCTCTTGCTGCATCTCTATCCCGTCTCTCCCTGCCCATCCTCCTTTGCCTTTCTCCCCATCCTTTAATTGTATCAAGTAACAAAGGACGGGGGTTTCATGTGACTCCTGCTTTTAAAAATCATTCTTTCAAAAACAAAATTAATAACCCCCCATCCCATGACCACAGAGTACCGGGCCCTGTTTCACTCTGGTCCTCGAACAGTAAATGGCCCAGGAGCGAGGGTTGGCCCTGGCCGTGGGCCCCCATCCCACGTTCTGTGCTTTGATTCTTGCCAGACTACACAGTGGGTTCACTTTTCATCTGAGATCCGAGACCCGGGCCCCCCTTTCCCCCCAGGGGATAATTATTCTTTGTTAACGACCCTAAAGGCCTCACAGGAACACTGCCCTCCACTTTTCCGGGTCGCCCTTTGCCGGCCCCTGGAGACCCGCAAGGGTGAACTTCACATGTTCTCGGGTGGGGTAGAACTCCAGAAACGGTCTCATCTTCAGGAAGGTGAGGGTTTGGTGGGAGGGTCCGCTGGACATTTCACGTGACCCCACACCTCAGGGACGCTTTCTGGCTGGAGCTGCAGACTGACTTTCAAGCTGCTTCTGCTATGTCCTTGCCTCTCGGCCTCGACCTGGTGACCTCGCCTCTCTGGGACTCTCTTTCCCCATCTGGGAAATGGGGCTCATCGTGCCAGCCTCCTGGAGTCTGCTGAGAGCGAACATGCAATAAGGGAGGTGAAAGCGGGTTTGGCCCCGTAGCTGTGCCTTAAGCAGCGATGCTACGGACTCAGAGAACCCCAGCTCGGCTGGGCAAGCCCTGGGGACCCTGGGGCGCTCGGTCACTTGGTCCTCACCCTTCCCACCTGAGCCTGTAACAGTGGCACCTGCCACGGGAGGCCACGGGAGGCCACGGGCCTGGCCCGGAGCAACAGCCTAGTGCCCCTTGGCCGCCCTGAAGTGGGTTGTTGGAGGGTCATTGAAACGCCATCTCCTCAGTGCGAGTCACCGCCTGGGTGTGGGAGGCCCCGGCTGTGTCTCCACTTCCCTCCTGACTCATGATGTGACCTTAAACAAGTGACTTCATTCCTACCTTTTCCCATTTCCTCTTCTATCAAATAGGGATAATCATATGCGATAAAGTGCTGGGAGAGATAATTGCAATGTTAAATCAAGCCATTATTATTCCATGCTGGCTTTTTAATGCTTGCTGCTCCTCTGAGCCCTCTGACTACAATATAGAAATATCACCGAGAGGAGAGGAGAGGGCGAGCAGGCAGTTCCTTCCCTCTCAAGGAACGCTGGGGCCTGGGTAGGAGAGGGGACTGCTGCGTGCCAGCCCTGTCGCTGGGGCAGCCCTGGCACAGGGCAGGGGGTGACGCAGCCCCTTCCAGACGAGAAGTGAGAAGCCGAGGCTTGGGGAGGGGCGCGATTCCCCTCTGTTTTTTCCCAAAGAAGTCAGCTTCAAAACAATGAGAATGATCAGAATTAGAAAAATGGTGATAAGATTAATGAAAGCAGGGGGTCAGCACCCTCAGGCTGTGAAAGACCAGCTAGTCTCTATTTTGGGACATCTGGGCTTCCAGTCCCTGTCTCAACACTCCGAGCAGATGGGCTGGGGGTTGGACACGTTCTTGGGGTTCTCCAGAGAAACGCAAACAATAGGGTGTGTTCATAGAGAGAACGAGATGGAGTCGAAGGAATTGGATCACGCGATCATGGAGGCTGGAGGGTCCAAAATTTCCTTGCCTGGTGGGGGAGAATCACCCCTCCGCCCCACCAGCCCCTGCTTCCCTCCCTGTGCTGTCACAAACCCCACGAGCTAGTGGCCGAGAAATCCTTCAGAGACCTGCGAGTAAAGAGGGATTTTCTTTGGGAGGGCTGTGGGGAGGTCCCCTGGCCCACCCAGTCTGTGAAGGGGGCCCCTCCTTCCCCAGGGGCTGTGCTCACTCTCCACTGGGGTCTGCACACTGACGCTGGCCCTCCACCCCCCATATAGGCTTGTTTCCACCTCTCACCCCGTGAGCATCCAAGTGCCGGTTCTTCTCAGGTCTTTCTGGATCAGAGTTGATAAGCAGGCAGGGCCATCTCTGATGTACGGCTTCAAGCAAATCCCCTGAGCAAAGGTGAAAGGACCCATCTGGCATGGCCCAGTAATTTGTTTATCCTACAATAGGGAGGAAATAGAATTGCTTGGGAAAACTCTCAGGGCTGATGTGTCTTTATTAGAGTCACTTTTAACCCAGGGAGATCTGCTCAGAAGCCCATCTCCCATTTACAAGCCAAGCGAACTTGGGCAAGCTTCTCCTCCCCCAGCCTCAGTCTTCTCTGTACATAGGGTATAGAGACACTCGCCCCAGGTTGTGGTGAGGATTAGAATCGTGTGTGTAAAGTGGGAACGCACTGAGTAGGCTGGCATCTAGTAGGCTCTTGAGCTGTGGTGGCTGTTATTGGACTGATGTGACCAAGCATATGGAGCACGCAGCCCCAGCTGGCACACAGTAGGCCCTCCAAATGTGGCTGTTCATTCATTCAACAACTTGTTCTTTGGAGTTTCAACTGTGTTCCAGGCCTTTGTTATCACTCCTTTTTGCCTTCTTCTTTTCGCGTCTCCTATAGCCTAAGTTGAACGGAGCCTTCATACGCCTCTACTTAGAGCAGCTACTATGTGCCAGGAACTCGGCCAGGTGCTCTGTGCATGATCTCTTACTGAATTCCTACACCCACCCCCTGACGCGAAATTACTAGCCCCACTATGTGGCCAAGGAAACGGAGACTCAGCAAAGTTAAGTCGTTTTCCCAGACTGGGGCTAAGGGGTGGGTCGGGATTTGAATCTGCGTAAGTAACCATTTGGTGATCCTGCTTCTGGGTCAGGAAGGAACTGCAGTTGCCCCTCTCCTTTCTGACCCCATGCTGCTTCTCCAAGCTGTCGGAGGAGGCAATGCAGGGACCACAGAGTCAACTGTCCATCAGATGCTCAGCAGCAGACATGAGGGAAACCACTGGGTGGGGACAGTGCTGACCAGGCTGCGTGTGTCCCTTGGGCGACTGTGGCCACATTGCAAGGCGAGCCCGACATCTCCAGAACTTCTGATTTTTAAAGATAAGTTGGAAATTAAGATTTTGCCATGTAAAAATGTCCCAATTTAAAAAAATGGTGGCAAAAGAATTTTTAAAAAGTCCTTGTGCAAGTCAAAACACCTAGTGCCTGTTTGCTGAGTTTGTCCTGCAGGCGGCCAGCTGGTCTGCAGCCTCTGGATGTTAGTCTTGTGCAGGGAGTGAGCAGCGGGCTGGGGAGGAGGAAGCCAGAGGCCTCAGCCCTGCCTGACCCTTCCTGACCCTCATCACTGCCCTGACCCTCTCTGGGCAGCCCTCTGCTTGCTCCCCATGCCATAAACGTCCCTCCCCAGTTCTTCCTGGGAAACCCACTGAGACCCAGGGAGCCAGGGCTATGACAGTGGGGCGTGGGGGAGTGGGGGGGGGGTGAGAGGGGCTTTGCTGGAAGACAGGGACTTGGCCTTTCCCAGGGTCAAGGAACCACAGCTCTGAGCACACCTTGAGCAAGTCAGGGAAAAAAATCAAATCCTCAGAATAAGCCCCTAATATTCAGCATGTGACCTGGTTCCTTCTTCTGCCTTTCCCCACCCCCCTCATTCCTCTGTCAGCTCCCTTCCCCTTCCTGTCTGCCCTCTTCTTTACTCCCTCTTCCCTCTCCTCCCCTGGCTCCCTGGTTTCCATAACAGTCGCTGAATTTCCTTTAGCAGTGTTGGTTTTAGACAACTGCAGACCCCATGAGGTTTCTCTGGGGGCACGGAGCTGTGATCCAGAAAAATTCAAACTAGGCTTCCCAGATGTCCAGGGGTGGCCTGTGGATTCACTCAACAAACATGGGTGGAGCTCTTGTTTGCACTGGAGCCCTGTGTGCTGCGCTGGGCACACCATTCACTCATCTGTTCATTCATCAGTCCTCAGACGGCCTGTCTTCCCATAGCATTAGAGCGAAATGCAGACTCCTCACCTTGGCCTACAGGGGCCCACACAACCTGTCCACAACTCAGGTCTCTGCTTTTCTACCCCAGTTTCCTGCCTCATGCCCCCTTGTCCACCCTGGCCTCCTTGTCATCCTCACATGCACCACACAGCCTCACCTTAGTGACTTTCACTTGCAGAGATGAAGTCTCCTCCCCACACACCACCCCCCTCCCGCCGCCCCGACAGGGAACTCAGAAAACAAGAGGCAGTTACGTGATAGAGCCAGCATAGGTGACTGTGGGAGCTCAGAGGAGGGGCCTAATTCAGGGAGACTTCCTGGAGGAAGCAACTGAGGCTGAGTTTTGAAGAACAAATCAGAGTTATCCAGGTCAGAGGGAGCTGGGAGTGGATGGGTGGGGTGAGAAAGGTGTAGGCAGAGGGAGCCCCTTGGATGAAGCTTGGAAGACAGGGCCCATGTGACATTCATTTTGGAATTGCAGATGGCGTGGTCAGGCCCACATCAGACAAAGCTCACAGCCAGTCTGGGTGCTGTGCATTTGCTGGGATCCCTTAGACAGCTGACATAGCTCTGTGCTTCCATTTCCCCACCTATAGAATGGAAAGGATATTAGTCCCAGTTTGGCGGGGTTGTTAGGAGGCAGCTGGGTTAAGACGCAGGTGGGTCTCAGCACAGCCCGGCACGCAGTGGGCACTAGTCAGCGTCAGCTCCGCTTGGTGGGAAAGCCCATGAGCAACTGGCTAAGGGGCAGGGTTCCCCTCAAGGGCAGTGGTGAGCCAGTGGGCAAGGCAGGGGTGCAGGCAGACTGGCAAGACTGGAGGCTGCGTGGGGCCCTGGAGGGAGAAGTTGGAGGCTGGCGGTGGGGGTAGGGGGTGGACTGGGGGAGCCTGGCCAGTACCCTGTGGTTAAGAAGGTGAGCTCGAGCCACATCCCCGGAATGCAAATCCCAGCTTTGCCGCTTTCTCTAGAATCTTGGCAGGTGTCTTAACTCAGTTTCCCCATCTGTAAAGTGGGCATGAAAATAGTACCCACCCCAGAGAGTCACGATGAGTGGAAAGGAGTTCATTCATGAGAATCGCTCAGAATGTCACGAGTACTTAACAACAATCTGATCAGCTAGGATTATTATTAAATATAAAGATAGTGATGAAAGGAAAGGCTGCTGACTCTATTTTTGCCTGGGACAAAAAGGATCTCAAATCAGGCCTCCTACCTTGGCAGCCGGGCTGCGTGGGAAGCCTCCGGCCGGGAGCTGTGTGGCGTGGGCTCGCCTTCCCCCGCAGGTAAATCGCTGCTCATTTCCTAAGGGGCCAGCCCCGCCATCGCCATCCCTGATAAAGGAGAAAACACGAGCTGCCTGCTTTGTATCTGCACGTAAGAGGCACAGCTCACTCTCCTGGACCCCAAAGCCCCGCTCAGCGGCTGGTAGAGCATGAGAGAATGTCCAGGGCGGGCAAGAGTGGGGGGATGCACCCACGTCCACTTTCCTGGGTGTTCTTCTCTGAGCCTCCCTGCTTCGGGGAGCAGAGCTTGCCCCACCTCAAGAGAGGCCCAGGTTCCCTGCTTCAATCGCTGTGTGACCTCAGGAGATCTGCCAAGCCTCTCTGAGCACCGGTTTTCTCATCTATAAAGTGCGGATGATGATAGCCACCCCCCACAGTTGGTGGGCGGATTGAGAGCAACATATGGTGAGCGCCCTAGTACCAACAAAGCAGGGTGACGGGAGAGGCACCAGGAAGTATTGTTAAATACAGGGGGCAGCGGAAGCCTCCCTGGTGATTTGACATTGACTTGATCTAATTATAAGAAGGAGCAAGCCATGTGAAGCTCTGGGTTGAGAGTCCTGCGGGGGGAGGGGGAGGGTGGAAAGTGCAAAGATCCTGGGGTAGGAGCAAGCTTGGCAGCTTTGAGGAGCACAGAGAGAGACGAAACAAGACAGAGCTCCTGCCTTCATGGAGCTAAAGCCTGAAGACTCAGCTCTTTACCAAAGAGTGAATATTTTCTTGGAGGAGGCACAAGTTTCAGGGTGAAAACAAAGGAGGAGCGTCCTATCCAGCCTCGGAGATCAGGGAAAGCCGCCTGGAGGAAGTGGTATCTAAGGTGGGGCCTAAATTAGCAGGTAACAGAAGAGGAGAGGAAGGGTTTTCCAGCAGAGGGTACAGCATATGCAAAGGCCCAGAGATGGGACAGGGCCTGTTACTTTTATTAGGGGAATTGCAAGTAGCTGGATATGGTTGGGACCAAGTGTTAGGGTGTACAGATGAGATAGAGGGTGTTGCTGTCATTTAGTAAAAGGGCCAGGCCTGACCCAGCCTAACAGATCCGACCGCAGAATTGTCATGCTGAGCAGGGTATTTTAGGGGGGGTGGGACGGATCCGAGAAGGAACTGGAGGCAGGGAGGCCAGCCGGGAGAAGGTGGAATGATGGCCATGGAAAGTAGAATGCTGGGGTGAGAAAGACAAATTCCAGAGAACTTACAAGGCAGGAAGGACTGGCCTGCAGACAAGCCGAGAAGTGAGAGCCAAAGGCAGGTGATGGGGTCTCAGAGAATCCAAGAGAGCAGATGCCGAGTGTCTTCAGCCTTGGGGAGATGGGCAAAGTGGGTTTTGACAGCTGACAGACCCAGTCCTGGCTTGTCCACTGCCTAGCTGTGCTGGCAATCACTCCCTCTCTCTGAGCCTCGACTTCCCCATCTGTCTGATGAAAATGGCACAGCCTGCCTCCGGGGCTGTTGTGCAGATGACTGTGAACACGGGGGAAAGCTGCTGGCATGTCACAGGTGCTCAGCACATTAATTCCCTTCCTTGACCACTGGCTTTGGGCACCCACTGCGTCTCCTGGGGCCTCTATTTTCCTGACTGTGAGATGGGAATGAGAATATCGGCCTGGCAGTGTCGTCTGCAGGGCTTGGTGAGATGGCTCAGGACACTGACACAGATTCATTCTCTTCTCTTTCTCCCTCCCCAGCAGGAAGAGCGGAGACGGCATGGCGTGGCGGGGTCTCGTGCTGGCCGCCTGCCTCCTTGTGCTCCCCGCGGCCACAGCGGACTGCCTATCCCAGTGCTCCTTGTGTGCTGTGAAGAGCCAGGATGGGCCCAAGCCCGTCAACCCTCTGGTAGGCTTCAGGAGGCCCAGGCCCTGGGCTTCTATGCAGAAAGGGCCATCTGTGCATGGAGTTTGGGCAGCTGGGTGTCTGTCTGGTAGACTCGTCCTCCCTGTGCCAGGGACATCCTGCCCTGGGCTCAGCCTGGGCAGCCAGGGCTGCAGTTTCCCACCTCCCTCCCCACCTCAGACCTCACCACCGCTGGCTCGCTCCTGTCTGGGATGGACACTCAGGTTTCCAGGGAGCCTGACGCCTGGCAGCAAGGAGGGTCATTAAGGAGGCCCCGCTGGCTTTGGGGGTGGGCAGCCTTATGGTGACTTTCCAGCGCCTCTTCCCACCAGGCTGCTGGGCGCCTCCCAGTCTAGCCATTCCCATGGAAGGAAATCTTTCTACCACTACTAAATGCCAGGGTCTGGTTGACAGGATCCGAGGGTTGACCCTTCTCCTGGGTCTTAGCGTTTCTTGGCCTGGCCTTGTTGGCTTTGCTTCGAATCAAACTCCCCCACGTGTCTCTCCCTTGACAGCAGACAGGTGAGAGTGAAGGTTCCAAGAGTGTGGCAGACAGAGTGCAGGCTTTGGTTCTGCCACTTTCTCCCTCCGAGACCCTGGAACCTCTCCCTCTTCAGTTTCCACATCTGCAAAATGGGCGTGAGTGTATGAGATAACAACGCGAAGTACTGAACACGCGGTTCTAGGGGCTTTTCATCGAGAGGCACGCAGCGTGGGGGCTGCTCCCCGCACACAATCGCAGGGCGCACAGTGATTAGGCACGAGGGCTGTGGCATGAGCCTGCCCGGGTCCAAGTTCCAGAGCTGTCCAGTGTTGTCACTGTCCTCCTCATGACCGCCGTCTTGATCACGTTATAGTTCCCCCAGCACTCCTGTGAAGGAGATACTTTTGTCCCCCGGGTTTGATGAGCCCTCAGACCCTTCACATGTGTTCTCTCCACCATCCTGCATGGCTTCCGTGTCTCTCTATAATGTGGCACGAACATCCTTCACACCCGGAAGGGGAGAACCAAGTACTCCGTCTGGAGTCAGGAGCTGCGGAGGACAAGTGAGCGCACAGAGCGCTCTGGGAAGATCTTACCTGGGAGGCTGCCATTGCCTTCCATGGCCACGTTTCCCCGGGAAAGCCGTTCCACCTCTCCACGTCATTTTCCGCGTCTTGCACGCAGGCGCCCAGTCCCCTACCTTCATGCACCCCTGGGAGCATCAAAGTGGGAAGCCTGGGGTTTAGTCACAGCAGCGACTTTTGATTTTCTGCCATTGGACAAGGGACTCTCTGGGGCCTGAGAGTGCATGGGGCTTGGCAGTTCGACGGGGGTGATGTTACCACTCTGGTCTCTTTTGGGGTTTTGCAGATTTGTTCCCTGGAATGCCAGTCCGCTCTGCTGCCGGCTGAGGAGTGGGAGAGATGCCAAGGCCTTCTGTCTTTTTTCACCCCCTTCACCTTCGGGCTCAATGGCAAAGAAGACTTGGAGACCAAGGCCGCTTTGGAGGGGCCCTATAGGGAGCTGGCCAAGCGCTCTGGGCCCTTCCTGAAGGAGCTCGAGAAAAACAGATTTCTCCTCAGCACCCCAGCAGAGGAGAATGCCCTGAGCAGGAGCCTGGTGGAGAAGCTCAGGGGTCTCTCTGGCAGGTTGGGGGAGGGAGAGGAGTCTGAGCTGATGGGGGACACACAGCTGAACGATGATGCCATGGAGGCCGGGGCATTGGATTCCAATGAGGAGGACGGCAAAGAGCAGGTCAAACGCTATGGGGGCTTCTTGGGGGGAGGGGGTGGGCCACGAGGACCTGTACAAACGCTATGGGGGCTTCCTGAGGCGCATCCGTCCCAAGCTCAAATGGGACAACCAGAAACGCTATGGAGGTTTTCTCCGACGCCAGTTCAAGGTGGTAACTCGGTCTCAGGAAGACCCCAATGCCTACTCCGGAGAGCTTCTTGATGGGTAAACCCCTCCCCATTGTGGAGTTGAGTCAGGAGCTCCCCCTGACACCCTTCCAGATTGGAGTGCCCTCGTTCATCCTACCTTATATCCCCTGTCCCCATGCTCAGTTCAGCCTTGTCTGCAAAACATCCAAACCCGGCCTGCCCCTTTTCTGCCTGGGGTGCAGTGTTTGTCTGGGGTCAGTGAGGAGGAAGGATGGAGACTCCCCTCTTCAGGAGGCTCAGTGCTTGGTTCCAACTCTAGAACATTGAAACTACTGCCAACAGCAGCTTTCGCTATTAACCCCTAATCCCCCCCCCCATTAATGTGATTCTCCAGTTCCAAGAGTCCAGACTGACTTGTTCTTCATCCTTCTAGATAAATAGCAAAACAAGATAAAGAAACCAATAGAAATCTTAACTTTATCCCAAACCTTAAAGGACCTTCTTGTGCTCCCCACTTCGGAGACCATGCTTTAGGTAAAACGCTCAAACAGTAAATTTTATTGGAGCAGAAAGCCCCACACTAGAGAGTTCAGTCCTCCAGTGGGCATGTGTTCAGTTGTGTTCTCTGTTCTCATCATTTAGAAACACACCTCTAGAGGACCCGAGTTCCTGGACTCTAGTTCGTTTTGGTACCTTGGATAGCACCCAACGTGTCAGGAGACAAAGGGCTTGAAAACCCCTTCCAAAATGGTGATGAGAGCAGTTCTCCCTCTGAATACTGAAATGATGAAGAAGGGAGCAAGACAAACCAATTTGCTCTGTGCAGCAAACTCAAAATGCGGACCAGTTCCCTCAGCCCTCATTAAACTAATTAAACAGATCGGCATCCCACTCCTACCCCAGGATGAACTGAAGATGAGTCAAGTCGATGAGGTTAAGCACAACCATGTTCTTGAGCAGCTGAATTGGCCGCCAAGAGTCTTAGCCATCTGGCCAAACATATGCATTGGGCATTGGGTAAGGCATTCCAGAAGCAACAGCTAGAAAGACAAACAGTCCTTCTTCAACCCCTGTGATGATTCTTTCCTCTTGATTTCTCAGAATAAAACCAGAAAGAGGCATGAAGTGATTAAGTGCTTGAGGCCAAATGAATTCCCTTGATTCAAATAACCCAGAATCAGAGGCAGAGACCTCCCAATGCCTTGGATTCAATCAAAGTCTTCTCTCTCTCTGTTGCTCTCGCTCGCGCACCCCTAGGCACTATGGTTTGGTTTGTGGGTCCAGGAGGGTGGGCTGGATAAGAGAGAAAAGGGTCTTGAGCTCAGTTAATTTGTATACAATGCTGCTGAGCTTACCTCTTCCTGCACGTCTCCCAGGTCCCTCATGATGTTCTGAAATGTATGGATTGTTGTCGGGTTACGTCATGTGCTTTTTAAAAAATCCCACTTATGCAATTAACCCAGAATTTGCTTATTCCTTAACAGGCCTGTGTTATTTCCTACTCCAGTGCAATAAATAAAAGAAAGATGGTGATGACTCGGGGTGTGTATATGTGCGCCTCAGTCCCCAGAGCGTGGAAAGACCGTTTGCCGAAAAGAGTGCTAGGGAATGAAAAATACACACACACACACACACACACACACACACACACACATTCATGCCAGAACACTAAGTGTAGGGTAACAGAAAGGGCACAAACTTGAGAAAACCATCACCCTAAATTTGAGATCTGTGTGATGTTGGGTGAGTTATTTGACCTCTCTGACCCTTAGTTTCCTCTTCTGTAAAAGAAAGACCCTCCCCCCGACTCCCAGGGACTGTCTCCCATGGTGGATTACTAAGGCAAGAGGGACAAACGTTCCTAGACAAAGGTGAAGAACTCTCTAGAAGGTGGGTGGCATAATGTCTTTCACTACAGTGACATGCTTTATTAAATGGCAACAAGGAGATGTCTTTACGTAGGGCTGGTGTGTAAGAGTCTCAGTGGCTCCAGACCACACGGGTCCTATTTGGCCACCGGCTTTCTGAGTGACTTCATAGAAAACACAGGGCCAGCTAGGTCAGTCTCTGATGGTCAGGACTAAACCACATGGGCAGCCAGGGATCGATTCAACACAACTCAAAGTAGTTGGACTAGGAGTGGAAGAGGGGATTCTTTTTAGGACAATTGGAACATGGTTCCCAGTAGGAGAAAATAAATGCCAGCCCACCAAATTATAGATGTTCACGCCCCTTCCCCGAGTGCGTGAAAGTAGCTGGGTGGGAACTGGGGCAAACTGGAGAGTGTATGTCATGGGAAAAATGGGCACAGAGTAGCCAGATTTGATCTTTAAGAGACCACAGAAATCTGACTTTGCATTTTTTCCATGTAAGTAAGTAGTTTTTTAAACGAAGTATTGAGTAAGATAAACAGTAACATCATTGGGATGAGACACATCACTTTCTTACCGCTATTTTGTGACTTCTTTCTAAATCTTGGTTGTTGTTGTTGTTTTTTTTTTATAAGAGACACTTCTTTTTTTGGTTTTTACACTTTCCCCATATGCCATGGATTCCAGAATGCTATTGCTCTGGACTCCCTTTTCTGGATCCATTTCACTTGGTCAACGAGGCATGGCCATGTGCAGTGGAAAGAACCTGCCCAGGGCTCACGGAGACCGGGGTGCAAATCCCACTTTCCTGGGTGGCTCTGGACAGGCCACTGCAGTTCACTGAGCCTCGCTTGTTGGCTGTTTTGAGATTTATTTATTTATTTGAGAGAGAGAGAGAGAGTGTGTGTGTGTGTGCATGAGCGCATGAGTGGAGGAGGGGCAGAGGAAGAGAAAGAGGGGAAGCAGGCTCCCCCCTTGAGCGCAGAGGGAAATCATGACATGGGTGGAAACCAAGGGGCAGGCGCCCCTGAGCCTCAGTTTTCAATCTGTCAACTGGGGAGGAAAACCCTGACTTCGCTCGAAGGAGGCGAGGGTTCGGTCACGGGAACTCTCCCGTGCATCTGTCACAAAGAGGCGTATGACACGAGGTACTGCCCCATCCAGAATGGTGGAGCCTCTGATGACGGTATACCAGATGTCTTTCCACACCTGTTGAAAGAACAAAATTCTCCTGATGGTAAGAGAAGGATGAAATTTAAAAAAAATTGTTTTCTGTGGCTCTGTAACATACGTGCTGTCGAGTGTCCTTAATCTGAAGTGTGCAGCTCAATGGGCTCTTACCCATGTGTACACCCCTGTGATCACCACTTCCATCAGAATATAAAACATTGCCAGCCCCCCAGAGGAGTGATCACTTTTTGGGGAGCTGTTTGAGGGACAGAAATCAAGCCAGAAGGAAGGATTGGAACAAAAATATCACAGACCCTGCGGAGTCCTGATTCTTTGTCCATGTCACCAAGGCCACAGTGCAGCAATCACAGAGCAGCCCTTGGTTAAGGGATGCCAACATCCCGGTAACCTTAGAAGAGCGTGTTACTAATAAGCACGCCGTTTCCACGACAACGCCTTACACAATCGGCAGCGAGGGAAGTCTTGTTATAATGATCATGACAATCGTAATGATCTCTTGGATTTGGATCACCCCTCCCCCACCCCCAGCTCCAAGCCCTTCACACAAACAGGCCCAGCGATGGGGCTTGTCTATTAATTAAGGGCCCCCAAGTGAAGACAACAAAAATCCCCACGACAGTGCTGGGAACAATGGTTCCCTAATAGATGTCATTTCGGCATTCTTGATTCATGTGCTGGGTCCGTGTGGACTCCCATTGTAGCTGTGGAGGTTTATAACAAAGATTTATAATTATTCTTCTGATATGTAAATTTGCACGTAAGTTGCACTCCCACCCTATTTGTCTTGTCTCTGTCTAACTGAAGCCAAGCCCCATTATTCTTTGTCCCCAGGACTCCCCTCATTCTTCATCGCTTTTGACGTGAAGTTTGCCATCGGAAAATGCCTACCTAGCTTGTTAAACTCCCTGTTACACCAGCATGGCTCCTAAAGGGACTGCCCTGATGTCTGTGAAACTTGGGAGTGCCTTCCTGTCCCCGGGAAGATCCGTGCGGGGTTTGGACTTGGAGAAGGAGCACTGGACTGAGAGTCTGGGCACGTAGGCACCTGAATGCAGCCAGGCTCTGCTAACTGGTCTTGGGGGTGGGCTTTGAATTCTCCAGGACACGGTTTTCTCTTTTGTGACACGAAAAATGTAAAATGGATAATACGGTAAGGGCTTTCGTCCTTTCCAGAGCTGACACATTACACTTGCTCTGCATCAAGCATCAAGTCAATAAACGGTGAACAAAGCAAATGACCCTCAGTTTCCTTGTCTGACAATGGGGGTGATGATTGCTACCCTGGCAGGTAGTGGGGGTCACGTAAGGAGACACAGGGACAGTGGTTGGCCCAAATCTGGGTGATCGGTGCTAATACTCTCCCAACCCAAATTCATCTGATCACTTGATGAACGTTTATTGAGCCACTGTTGTATACCCTGCACTCGCGTAGGGGCAGGGATCAGTAGAGTCCCTACTTCATGGGGCTCAGTTTCTAGGGGGAGGAGACCAATCATCTATAGATTAACCGATGGGTCATGAGTGCCGGGGAGAAATTAGAGGGTATGAGATGCAAGTGTGGGCAGACGGGAGGAGTTACTCAGAGGAGTCCCAGAGGCCTCTCTGGTTGGGGGGCACATTTGGCCAGAGTTGTGTAGGAGGTGGGGAGGGGGGAGCCTTGAGCATATCTGGGTAGGGTCTGGGGAGAGCATTCTAGGCAGGGATCAGCAGGTGCAAAGGCCGAGAGGAGGGTGCATCGTGTAGAGAGGAGTAAGAAAGCCAAGGGGAGGAGTGAGGGCAGAGGGTAGGAGGCAGGCTGCAGAAGCAGACAGGACAGGTCACAGAGGGCCCCCAGGACTCGGCACTGTCCCGGGGTACACCATTACCGGTGGAATTGCTAACGCCTCCTTTACCCTCAAAGTGCCTGTTTTGGGTAATATAACATCTCGTTGCCCAACTTATGGGCATGGGAAAGACCTTGACTTTTGCTGGGAGTGAGATGCGAGCATTGGAGGGTCTTAAGCACAGGAAAGACATTATCTGACATAAAAATTCAGAGGGATCAGGTCAGCTGCCAAGCTGCAGGGAGCATGGGAGTCATTGTGTGGTCCTGTGAGCGAACGATACCCTCTGAAGTGAACATGAGAGATGCAGGAATGATGCAGAAACTTTTCTCTCTTGGGATCGAGGCCCCAGGCACCATATTCTCTTCTTAACAGGCAGCGAAGGGCACCAGGGCCACGGCAGGCAGAGGCGAGCTCTCAGGACTCTGCCCGAGGAGCTGGTGGATGGCACTTGAGAAACCAGATGGCAGAAGACAGCTGGCAGTGAACTCCTCCTGCCGTCCCTCAGCTCAGCTTTGAAAAATGCTGCCTAGCTGGTTCGAGCTTTGAGCTTTTGGAGAGGAAAGTTCCTGAATTGGGACTTGCTTTACATAAAAGATGTATCATTGGAAAGTGTATAAATCAAGTTTTTACAAATCGGATTGCATTTTAATGCCCTGGGGAATGTTGCTGTTCAATTTCCTTATTGATGTTCCAGATTACGACAGTGTCTCTTGCCCATTTAGAGACATTTGAGAAAGTCAGAAAAGTATCAAGAAGGCTCCTGGGAAATGAACCAAGAGTCAGGTTTCAGGTATCAGAAGTTTGCTGAGCCTTCGTCTTGGGCCCAGCCAGGCACAGTGAGGGGCAAAACCAGCGTGACCTTTGCCTGGAAGGAGTTTCCAGTTCAGCAGAGAAGACCTGATGGGGCAAATAACTGTGAGGAGCACACGAGAAGTTGCTCAGGGGAGGAGGGTGTTACGAAGGGAGCTCAGATGCAGAGAACAGGGGCCTGGCCCGATGGCAGTGCCCAGAGGGCTACATGAAGCCATGCTCCGCCCCACCCCCAAGCTGAGGAGCAGGAGTTGGCTAGGTGTAAGTGCAGGTGAGTGTAGGGCAGGTTTTCGGGAGAAAGTCAGCAAGGGCAGAGGTCCAGAGGTGGAAGGAGCACTGTGTGGGTGAGCATCTGGAGGAGAGCCACGGTGGCCATGCCGGGACACTGAGAGGGAGCTTGATCACGCAAGACCTGTAGGCCATGTTGCCATGGCTCTATTTCAAGAACAAGGGAAGCAAGCGGAGGATTTCAAGCGACGAAGTGACATGGTCAGGTGTCCTGAATCAGAGCTTTCTGGAACAAGGTGAGGCATAAATACATATATATAAACCTACAACAAAGCAAACAATAGCACCTTGATCCTTAGAGAGAGCTGGATTAATGTTGCAGCACACCTCCTCGCAGGGTAGCTTCTCTGCTTGCCTCTGAATTCGGACGACATGCTGTCCTCATGTCACACTCTATGTTTTAAGCATTTTTTATACGTTCTTCCTAAGTGCCATTTCTAAATCTTCATAATCACAGTAGTTCACAAACTGGTTCTACCATCATTTACCCAAGTATTTCCCGATGGGTAGAGGGACTGAACACCCCCATCTGCGTGGAACATTCCCGAGATGGTGCCTTTGCTCTGGCGTCATCCTAGCCCCTCTTTCACTTTTGAAAGAGTCCTGAGTGAAAAATTATACTGTCCCCCTTCCTAGGAGATAGACGTTTGAGTTGCTCGTGCTATTATTATTATCGTACCGCTGTTGTATATAATCCCGGGATATGTGTGTTTCAGCCAATTTGCTTAAACAAACCAGAGGGTCACCACCAGTCCTTGCTGAAAATACCCTCAGAATTCACCTAGTCGCGTTCCTCCAGCATCAGACACCCACCTGCCACCTGTCATAGACATGCTATCATCGAGACCCTGTATCTAATGTTTGTCTCTAATTCAACTTATTTTTTTTAAAACTTCTGTGAATTAGTTGACGAAGGAAGAAAACTTCATGTCACTACCCTAATCAGGAAGCCAGTATTTTATTCTGTCAACAGAAGGGGCAGAACAATGAATTTAAGGAATACTATTACGAGGGGCAGCCCTGGGCCAAAGTCGGCCAGAGACAGAAGACAAGGACGTTTTGCAAGTGTCAGCTGTTCAAGACGGAGCCTCTCCCTCTGATAGAATCAGCGGGCTTCAAAGAGCATGCTGGCTTTTCTCCCTCTGGGGTTCGGTGAGGGCTGAGGTGGGGGTGGGGTGGGCTCAAAGCAGGGCCAGCATCACCCAAGGAGCGGTAGTCACTGACGGCGAGGTAGGTAACCTCAGATCAGGGCTTTGTGCGTGGTCATGAGTTTGGAAGTGACCGCACGGGTCGTCAGCGTGACGGTGGTGCGGTTATACCGGGCGTCCGTGTAACGAGTGCTGCTCTGCACCGAACCCTGAACTGTCACCCGACTCACTGGCTCGCTTGTTCATTCCTCGTGGGGACGCCCAGGCCAGCTGCCCGTTCTCCTGGACCCCGCGCCCGAGAGGATGAGACAGCAGTGAACCGGGAAAACCCCATTTGAACTTTATGGATGTTAAATGCCGTAAGAGCCTTAATTTTGAAAGCACTAATGAGCTTTCTTTTTAGTTTTAAGTTTATAGGGAAACTGAGCGTCAGTGCAGAGTCCCCATCTGCCGCTTCAGCTTCCCCAGTACCTACGGTGTTCGCTGTTTAACGTCTTGCGTTAGCAGGGACGCGCTTGTTGTAGCCGATGAGCCAGATGCTGATGCGTTATGATTTGGGTTCGCTCTTTGTGCTGCGGATTCTATGGATTTTTACAAAGCTCAGGACATGTCTCCACCACTGAGATACCCTATAGAACAATAGTTCCATTCCCTAAAAATCCCCTGTGCTCCACCTGTTCACTTCCCCGGCGTCTCTCCTCCACCCTTTGGTGCCCGCTGTTCTACTCTCCGTAGTTGAGCCTTTTCCAGAACATCTTGTAGTTGGAATTACAGTGTTTAGTACATATAGTGTGTATAATATACGGTACACACACTTTTCGGACCGGCTTCTCTCACTTAGCAATGCCTTTACCCTTCCTCCGTGTCTTTTCGCGACGAGATCATTTCTCTTTAGTGCTGAGTACTCCTCTGTTGTCTGATGGCACCACAACTTACCCACTCACCTACCGAAGGACATCTTGGTTGCTTCCATGCTTTGGCAATTCTAAATAAATCTGCTATAAACACCTGAGTTCAGGTTTTTGTGCTTGCAACCAAGAGTTTCACTTTTTATTGAAGTTACAATTTAACTATTCAAGTTGTGTGTGTGTGTGTGTGTGTGTGTGTCCTTTGATCAGTAGGGATAAGAGGAAAGGGGCTGGCTATTTTGATAATAGGATCAGAGAAGATGCTTTCAAAATAAGACCTCAAGGGTGGGAAGGAGCCAGCCATGGCAGAGCTGAGGGGAGAGCATCCCTGGCAGAGGGAAGAGCAGGGCAAAGGCCCTGAGGTGGGAAGACATTGGGCTGCGAGGAATAGCATGAGGCCAGGGTGGCCGGTGCTGGCCGAGGAGGTGGAGCTCTAGGCGGGCCTGGAGGCCACGGTGGGCATCCACGATTTTATTGCCTGTGCTCTGGGAAGTCACGTGGGGCCTTAGAGCAGGGGTGCAGGGCTGAGAACTGCAAGGTGCCTGTAGACATTACCTCAGGGGTCTCCCAACACCTGACGGGGGCAGAACACAGTCTCCATTGCGCAGATCAGAAAACTGAGGCTCGGAGCCAGAGAAGGCTCACCGTCCCCATCTAACTCGTCTAACTCGACTCCACGGCTGCCGCCCCCCAGAGCCTGGGGAGAGAGACAAGCAGAACCGGAAGGGAAGCCTCTAAATCTGTCGATCTCTCTTTGTGGCAGCCTGGGCAGACGGCTTCAGAATTCAATTAGGCTCTAAAGAGATTAGCGAAGGAAGTCGGCTTTGACCTCCAGGGCAGAGGGTGGGCAAGGCAGGGAGTAGGTGCGTGTGTGTTGGGGAGGGAGAGGTTGTGGTTTCAGATTAGACAGATGAATTAAGTAATGGGGATGGCCAGAATCTAATTGCCCATGAGACCAACCTCTTTAGAGGAAATGGAGTCCCTTATTGTCATGGCAACCAATGTAAAAAAAAAACCGGCTCAGCTGGTCCATCAGCAGCAGGAGAGAATCACCCCGACACTGAGGTATCCCTCCCAGCACGATCTCCTGCCCACAGGGACATTGGGACCCATAATAGTGACGGCAGCAACAAGACGAAATTTCTTCCTCGTGAAAAAAATCAGAGGCGGGCAGCCTCGCGCTGTGCGTCATTGAGCTTTTGTTGCATAAATGAACTGGCTTGCAACTTCGTGGCTGAAAACGACGAAATATTTCTCCTCTTCTGCAGGATGGTGGAGCCCCTCCCCTGCTCGGTGTGGTGTTATGGGGGCTCCCCCCTGCAGCTGTAGTCCGCGCGAGGCTGGCCCGGCCTGGTGCTCCCACGTGGCCTCTGTCTGGTGCCTCAGCTGCGGCTCCGGGCTGACACCCTCACCCCACGGTAGGCTAAGCTGGCTTCCTCACCCGGGGGCTCGGGTCAGCACTCTCAGAGGGCGCACACTAAAGCTGCGTGGCAATTGCTTGGCCTCGGAAGTCCCCCCCATGCCGATTCAGCCTCGTTTTACCCATTAGAGCGAGTCACAGGACCAGTCCAGATCCAGGGGAGGGAAATGCGCGTCTCCTGATGGGAAGAGAGGAAAGTCATGTTGCCAGGAGGCACCGGGACGGGAAGGATCGTTCCCAACACTCTATCACAGGCTCACATAGATGTCCTGCTCCACGGAGTCGTCCGAATCCTGGGCTCCTTGAAGCTCACCATCCCCCCATCCCTTGCGTGGAGCCCTGGTCCTCCAGGTCCAAGAGAAGAGCTAGATGCTGCCGGCTGCATGCGTGGTTCAGCTGGGAGAGTGGAAAAAAGAATGAGAAAGAGGGGGGAAGGACACCAACACCAGCTGGCTTTCCAGAAGGGTTGCTGGGGTTGCCGCAGAACGTTCGTGCTTAGATGTCACTGGCCAGGTCATAGCATGTGCCTGCATGTAGCTGCAAGGGAGGCCGGGAACTACCATCTCTAGTCCAGGAAGCTAATGCCCATTTAGAATCTGAGGTTCTGTTTTTAAGGAGAAAGGGGAGCAGGGATATGGGGACCCAGCAGTTTCTGACACAATATGAAATTTTACCCCTGAGATTATAACAATGCCTGGAAGGAAGTCACCCCAATTCACGTAGGTTGGAGAACTGTCCCCCCACTAAGCAAATACTCATAATCCCACAAGGGTTTAGAAGTCAAACCCATATCATCATGTATTTGGTACTTAAAGTATTCATCACATGGAAGAGACTTTTTTTTTTTTGCATATTAGAGTATGAACAAATTAGCCTTGTGACTCCAATTTAAACTGTGTAATGAATTTTAAGACTTGTGATTCTTCTGTCAAGAAGCAAACAAATCTTCTTATACCAAATTTATAAATACTACCAAAATGTGTAAGAGAGTTTGAGATTCATTGTATGTATAAGTTTTTAAATTAGATTTTTCAAAGTGGTTTAAGTGCTTTGGAAAGTTTTGCTTGTCAGGTCAGGCAATGGGAGTATTTAAAAAAGGAAATTGAATGTGTTAAATTAGTAAGTCCCGTGTAAAATGTTGAAGATAATTAAATTAACCAAGTTTGCAAATGGGATGGATCGTTTAACTGACTATGAGTGGACTGAGCATTAATCAAAAACCCCCCCTTGAAAGTGACTGTATAGAAATAGAATAATGGTTTGTAAATTGAACTTAAAGGCTTAAGGATAACTAGGGTGTTTTTTTTTAAGGCTACTGTAATACACTGAATATTAATTAAATAAGAAGCATTTGCAAGGAACCTTTTCTGTATACAAAAAAATCTTCCCCACGCTGATATTCCCAAGCTCATTCAGGAGCTAAGTTGGGATTTTTGGGTGACCCCCAAGTCCCTGCTAATGCCCTGGCCACACAGCGACGCCAGCCTGGCTGGGGGACGTTAGGGGGATGGAATTGGCAGGGTGTGGCTTCTGACGGAAGGCGAGGCGGGGTGGGGGGCTGGCGAGAGGAAAGCCGTGGTGCAGGTCGGGCACAGGTGTGTATTCTCGGATCCCCTGGGAGGATCCCCACTGCCCCACCTCACCAGGCTCCAACTCCCAGGGTTACACATTGACCTTCACCGCAGACTTGCCTTTGGAGAGAGGAAGGAGATCCTTTGGAGAGAGGGAGGACTCATAAAAATGTCAGGGTGGACACGGAGGTCCTCTGGGGAACTCTGGAAGACAGGGGCTCTGCAAGCCGTCGCCTCACTCTGTGCCTAAATCCTGGACATAATAACACTCTGGAAACGACCATCGCTGACTTCGGTAGTCAATGCTGTGGTAGCCATACCCCATTTCTGGCTGGTGCACCCCACTGCCCTCTTCTCCAGAAAGGTGCCCTCTCTTCTGCAAGCCTATCCACCCCCACCCCAGGCTTGGGGTTGCAAAAGGCCCTCCCCTCCCTCATGGGTGCTGTTCACACTCCAGAGCTCACTTGGGATCGGGCTGAAACCAGTCCACAGCTGAGACCACTTTCTTGCTTAGCAACACATTGGGGAAGCGGTGCTGGCTGTCGACAAGACTCCTGGGAAGGTCAAGCAGCCTTCTGGACCCTCAGTCTCTTCTTCATATTGGATAGCCATCACCCAAGGCCCTCGGTTTGTGGGGTGACTGACTTGGGTTATGTAAAGCCGGGTCACGCAGTAGGCCTTCCATTTAGATTCCATTGCCTCTCCAGAGGCCCAGTGTCTTCTGTGGTGGTCCAGGGAAGTCTCAAGCAACATCCTGTTCCTCTGTAGTGACCTTGCTTCAGTCTTGAGAGCTGCGTCTGGTCTTCGTGGAGATCTTAAGGGGGCAGAACTCCTTGGTCCCGCTCTTCCGAATAGGTCTGCAAAGTTGTTGCATCCACAGGAGGTGGCGGCAGCGAGGCAGGTGGCTGAGAGCCACCTGTGTCTGGTCTGGGAGCGCCCCCTCGTGGCGAGACAGAGCAACACACGTTGAGGGAGGTTTTTCCCTCCATCCCGGTGGTCTTGGGGTTGTAGACAGAAAATGAGACTTCAGGTGAGAACTCAGGGGCCTATTTAATATAAATGGGCGCTTGTGAGCATCATGATGAGACGTCTCCTCTGTACTTCCTATTAAAACAGGCTGTTCTTCAGGGCTGTTTTTTTTCTTTGGCTGGAAATGATGAAGCCATTTCCTTACGGCAAAGAAGAGGAAGTGAGGCTCTGCCATAGCTTTCCTCAGCAGGGAGGACGGCGAGCTTAGGCAATTGGCTTTCAGAAATTGAAGACTCAGTCAAGAACAAAGCACTTTCCTTTCTCCACCCATCCCATCTTTTCTCCACTCAAAATTTAAAATTAAGATAAAAACAGGACCGATTTATTTTGTCACCTGGCCCTGAAGCTCTGGGGAAAAATTTAAATAATAATGATGATGATGATAAAAGCAACAATAATAACGCTGAGGGTTCTCCACTAAGACTGAAATGCCTGAGTGGAAGAGCATTTCATGAGCACAGACAGACCAGAATCCCAGGAGGTGCTGTGGGTTGAATTCAGCTTGCTCAGATGTATTAGGGAGCAAGTGTGCTTCTGTGAGCAGGGAGACTAGGAGGGGCTTTGTAATATTAAAAAACATTCAAGGTACTTCAAATAGTACAAAAAAGTGGGGGTGCTGGAGTGAACTAACATTTGTTGAGCCCCTATTATCGCCATGTGGCTCTTACTAGTCCATCTTTAGCATAGGCGTGACAAATAAAGGCAATCATCTTTTACCAATGGGAAGACAGAGGTTTAGAGAAGGAAAAGGGCGAACTCAAAGTAACATAATTGAAAACTGAAGGGCAGTGATTAGAACCAAAATCTTAGTATTAGCCCTAGTGTTTGCCAGAGTTGGTTCAACTGGTCTACTAACATTCATTTGGTCCTTCCTTTATTCAACAGATGATTACCGAGCACCTGCTATGCATCAGACACCTTCCAAGCAGTGATTACTTGGGTGGCCCAGATTACCCTCATTTCTACTTTTGTTCATCAAGTCATCCACCCATCTACTTCTTAATTTTATTCATGCAAGTTGTTTACTTATCAATTCATTCATTCTCTCTTATTTCCTCCTTTACTTATTCATTCACTCACTCACTCATCAATTCACTTGCTCATTCATTCTTAGGATCATTTACTTACTCATTTATTTATTTACCTGCTCATTATTTGCTCTTTCTCTTACTCCACCTCTTCACTTTTCTAGTCCTCCTTTACTCATCTTTTCATTAATCTATACACTCGCTAATCTGTATATCACTCCATCCATCCATTCTTCCACCTATCCCTCACATATTCATTTATCCCTCCATCCATCCATCCACCCACCCACCTCTGCTCTTTCAGGCCTTATGTTGATCCTGAAAATCAAGAAGTGGACAAAACTCAATTCTAACCTCTGCCATTCTCACCGTCCAGTGGTGGATAATAAGAAGAAAGGCCACACTTCACTGTAATTAGAACCATGACAAGGGGCTGGCAGAGCACAGAGGGAATCTTAAGTTGTCTGGAGGGTGAGAAGTCCTGGAGGAGAACTAGGCAAAGTCCTGAAGAAAGAATTAGCCAAATGGAGCACTTTGGAGGCAGTAGGCATTTCAGGCAGAGGGAATAACTTGCATGCATACTTGGGAGGCAGAGCAGGAGACTACAAGCGTACCTGGAACTTAGAAACAAATACAGGGAAGGTCTGGGAGGCAGCAAAGGGTGGGTGTGACTGCCTGGGGCCACACTCACTTCTCTCCCAGACATTGACTTAAGATATTTGGCTTTGTGCATTATGAAGATGGCCCTGTTTGGAGCTCTGTCTGCCCTAATCTGCCCTAATCCCCTTCTGGTCTCCATTAGCTCTGATAGAACAGTCCTGTAGGACTATGAGAAATCCAGGCATCCCCATATGTCCTTGGTGACAGAGCCCACTTCTCCTGATCACTTCTCCTGGTGACTGTTAGAGTTGGTGGTGAAGAGTCACTCTTAGCCTTCACCTCTGTCTGTGGTCTTATCTTTCTAGACAACTCCAGCACAGCCCTCCTTGGCTTCCACTTCCTCCCCCACATCTGGTAATTCTCCAGGCCCTGACATTCCATCTTTTCACCCCAGCCACTCCTTTTTTAGGGCCAGACTGATATCTACCTAATTTGACCCCCCATTATTTCTTGCCAGTATCTCTTTACCAGCCCTCTCTCTCATCTCTCTGACTCTAGTGGCTTCTTGGAGCCCCTACCCACATGGCCACTCCTGTGCCCTCCAGAGTGGCCTCTCTGAAACTCCAGTACCCTCATGTCATACACCTGCATAAAACCCTTCAAGGGAACCTTGTTCCAGGCCAATGGGTCAAGTCCAAACTCCCTGGCCAGGCCTTCAGAGACCTTTCCCATCTGGTACGTTCCATTTCTCTAGGCTTGGCTGACTCACCTCCTTACCTGTATACAACATGCTAACCAAAGCCCCAGGAGCTCCCCAACACATCCTGTTCCTATTCTCCTCTGCCTCTGCAACTCTGGCCCTCACCTGCGATGGCCTTCCCTATCTTGTCTCCCCAGAAGACTCCTGCTCATCCTTCAAAACATGGATGGGTACATCCATTTACATTGTCATGGCTGTTATTTTGCCAGTCATCATGCTTTACTGCAAGGACCTTTTTCCAACTGTCTGTCTCCCTCCACTGGACTGTGAGCCCCTGGGAGGCAGAACCTTTTCACAGTCCTCACTGAATTCTCAGAGCCTAGAACAGTGCCTGACATGCAGAAGGTGCTCAATAAGTCTATAGAAGAATGAATGAATGAACAAAATATTTCTATGGATGCCTGAATCTGGATTGGACCGATGACTCTTCCTGGGTCCTCTGAGATGTGTGTCCAGCCTGGCCATTTATCCTGCCATTGGAGCAGTTCTACAGACCTTGGCAAAGGTCTGAAAAAATGCTAGGGCAATCTGGTTGCTTGGCATTTGGAACTGGCTTCCAAGGGCTTGTCTTCCCAGAGAGATCTTATGTCTAATGCTGATGGGCAGAACAATGTTCTGCGGGTGGAACGGGCCACCCAGAGAATACACAGCTGCCAGGCTCTCAGTGAGCTGAAGTTTGGAATCAGAGCCAAGGCCCTTGGGAAGAAGGCGGTGGCACATGAAGATTCATTTGAAGGTGCTAGCAGCTGCTTCCCCAGGCTAACTTGATGCTGCTCTGTGCTGACATTCCTGTAGCACATGCTGGGAAGTCCTCCCCATTCTCAGCCCCCGGCACAGATGGCCCAGCCTTCTGCTTTGGCCCTATAAGGAAGGCACCGTGTGTCCAAGAGGAGGCAGAGTGGGATGTTAGAGCATAGCTCCTGGGGATCCATCTCTAACTAGGAGATGACCTTGGCAAATTCCCTCACTTCTTTGCCTCTCAGTGTATAACCTCAGCCATACACCAAGGTGACATTAGTACCTACCTTCTGGGGCCGTTAAGAGGATTAGATGAGATAACACATCTCAAGCCCTTAAAACACTATGAGGCAAACAGGAAATGTTCCACAAGGGTTAGCTGTCATCAGTTCTTGAGTCTTTGCCCCAAGGGCAGCAAACACAAGTAAAGTAATTCCTATACCCAATGTGGGGCTTGAACTCATGACCCCAAGATCAAGAGTTGCATGTTCTTCTGACTGAGCCAGCCAGGTACCCCTGGGGTCTTGATTTTTAATCCAATCTGACAATGTCTGCCCCTTTAATTGGGGCATTTAGAGCATTTACATTTAATGTGATAACTAATCTGGTTGGGTTTAAATCCACAATCTTGCTATTTGTTTTCTATTTGTCCCATTTGTTTCTTTTTTTTCTGCTTTCTTTTAGATTGGTTATTTCTTATGATTCCATTTTTATCTCCTCTGTTGGTTTATTAGTTATAACTTTCTTTGTTTATATTTAAAGTCTTTATATTTTAGAGCAGTTTTAGGTTCACAACAAAATTGAGAGGAAGGTGTAGAGATTTCCCACATACCCTCTGCTCTCACACATGCACAGCATTCCCCATTATCAACATCCCCACCACAGGGTACATTTGTTACATGTGATGAACCTAGATTGCCATACAAAACAATGGTGATTCTTCCCAGGGTCTACCACCACCACCCCTCTTTGTTTCCTGACCTGTAACTAGACTCAAATCCCAGTAGGTCCTAACATTTGAGGTATAAGGTGAGTTACAATCCAAAAGAACTACTTGAGTTTTCTAATGTTTATGGACAGAAACCCCAGGAACATGTGTGAAAATGAATACTAGGGTAGGAAAATGGTGGAAGAAACATAAAGTTGGATTAGGCTGAATTTATTGACACGGGTTCACTAAGCAAGGGTTCCACATTTAATGATGCAGCTCAGGAAGTCAGGAAGGACTCAACTGTTTGTTTGGTTGATTGGCTGAAGGATGGACAAAAGGTGGTCAGCGCACGGTGAATGAATTGGAAATGCCCAACCTCCTCTGGTTTAACATAGAGATAGAGATTCAGAGGCTTAGGAAGACTGGAATGGTGGAGTGGATTTGACATTTAAGACCTAGCTTACATGAGTAGTGTTCAGAAGACATACCTTTCACCAATACTTTGAGAAATACATTTGTGAGAAGAGTCCCAGCATCTTGAAGAACTCCATGATTGCCTTTCTCTGTAGGCCAGATGTCATAGTGGGAACTAAAGCCACACAACTGGTAAACCTAAGTGCAATGGGAGAAAAGGGGTACTGGGGTGGTAGGAGCCATGTGGCTGCACTCAACCACCAAAAGCAAGATGGGTGTGATGACCATAAGGGACAGCAGAATCCAAGCAGCAATTAGAGTAGTGTGACTCACATTGACCCGTGGCATTCCTAGAAATAAAACAAGTAGTCATGGTATCAATCATGTCATTCCTAGAAGTGAAACAGATATTCGTGGTATTAATCATGGTATTCTTATAAGTGAAATAGGAAGCCTACTAAATTCTTACTTGAGCTGTATAAGCAGAAGTGTTCTAGGTCAAGTGAATAAGAGTCTAATTAAAATCATAACAAAGGAGTCATGGCCTCTTAATTGATCCCCAGACTTGAGTCAGTTTACAGACCCAACAGCCCTTAAATGGAGGGAAGGCCAGGTCCCCTTGAAGAAGGGCCCTGATATACTCCCCAAAATTTATACCAATAATCTTTTCCCAGTCTTCCCTACAAAGGGACTTACAGCTTTTTGCCTGTGTAACTGTACATTAGGGAAAAAGGAAATAATCAGACCATTCAGGGAATATTGGACCTGGCTCTCACATTAATTCTAAGACACCCAAAATGTTGCTGTGGCCCACCAGAGTGAGGGCTTATGGAGGTCGGGTGATCAATGGAGTGTTCAATCAGATCTGTCTCACAGTGGGTCCCCAAACCCAACCTGTAGTCATTTCTCCTGTTCTAGAATGTATAATCAGAACTGACATACTCAGCAGCCAGCGGGATCCCCGCAAGGGTTCCTGACCTGTGGAGTGACGGATATTATGGTAAGAAAGGCCAAGTAGAAGCCACTAGAACTGCTTCTATTTCGGAAGATAGTGAATCAAAAGTAATACCACATTTCTGTTGGATTGCAGAGATCAGTGCCACCATCAAGGACTTGAAAGATGCAGGGGTGGTGATTCCCACCATCTTCTCATTCAACACTCTTACTTAGCCTGTGCGGAAGAGAGACGGAGCTTGGAGAATGGCGGTCGATTATCAGAAGCTTAACTAAGTGATGCCTCCTCTTGCAGCTGTTGTACCAGATGTGGTTTCATTCCTTGAACAAATTAACATATCCCCCAGTAATTGGTGTGCACTCCTGATCAGGCAAATGCCTTTTCCTCCATCCTTGTCCACAGGGCCCACCAGAAGCAGCTTGCTTTCAGCGGCCAAGGTGAGCCATGCACCTTCCCTATCCTACCTTGGGGGTACATTAATTCTCCAGACCCACATTATGATTGAGTTGGCAGGGATCTTGATCACCTTTCCCTTCCGCAAGACATCACGCTGGTCTCCGACTTGGATGGCACGATGTGGATCGGACCCTGTAAGCAGGGAGCAGCCACTATTCTAGACTTACTGGTAAGACATTTGTGTGTCACAAAGTGGGAAGTAAATCTGATGGAAATTTGGTGTCTTCTAACTCAGTGACATTTCTGGAGGTCTGGTGGGGTGGGGCGTGGCGAGATAGCCCTCCCAGGGTCATAGTAAGTTGTTGCATCTGGCCCCTGCGATGGCCGAGAAAGAGGCACAATGCCCAGTGTGCCTCCCCAGATTCAGAGGCGACATATTCTTCACTGGAGTGTGTTACTCCAGCCTAGCTTTGAGCAGGGGATAGAGCAAGGGAAAGCTCTGTCACTGCGCCATCTGACCCAGCAGGACCCAGGGACAGAAATAAGGACGATCATTGTCTTGAGTACTTCCTCCTTATTTAATTACAAATCCATTTGTGTGTATACATATTTATTAAGTAAATATCTTTGTGTTCTTCGTTCTCTTATGACATTATCATGTCACATAAGATGTTTTGCATTGTATTAGTACTTCAGTGTCATTAATTTTACATCCAGTAATCCTCCCTTATCCATGGTGTTGCTGCAGTGTTTCAGTGACCCGCGGTCAACCACGCTCCGGAAGCAGATGATCCTACTTCTGACATCATTGGAAGATCCGTAGTAACCTAATGCTGCGTCACCAGGCCCATGCCATTCATCTCACTTTGACTCATCACGTGGGCTTTTTAGCATCTGATGTCATCACAAGAAGAAAAAGGGCGAGTAGGGTAGCGTAAGATATTTTGAGAGAGAGAGAGACCACATTCACATGACCTTTATTACAGAATATTGTTACAGTTGTTCTATTTTATTATTGGTTGTTGCTGTTAATCTCGTCCTGTGACTAAATCATAAATTAAACTTTATCAACAGTATATATGGATAGGAAAAAGCATAGTGTATATAGGGTTCAGTACTATCCAGGCTCTCAGGCCTTCACTGGTGGTCTTGGAATGCTCTCCTGCAGGTGAGGAGAACTACTGCATTTCAGTTATGGGACGGCAGGAGAGTGAACAGCATTCAAGGACTTTATCTCTTCTTTGGGGGAAGGGATTGGTACATCTTTGTTTGTATGCAGGGTAATTTTGTCCTGTTAGATGGAATTATGACTTTTTATTGCTTTTATTTGAAGATTAAGTGTGGCTTTAGGAAATATATATATGTGCACCACGTGGACAAGGGGTAGATTTATGATGACCGTGACCTCCGTTTCCACGCATGCTCTGATGGTTAATTTCATGTGTCAGCTTTACCGGACTAAAGAATGCCCAGAGAGTTGGTAAGACGTTATTTTTGAGTGTGTCTATGCGAGCATTTTTTGGAAGAGATTAGTATTAGTAGACTGAGTAATGAAGAAGGCCTTCACCAATGGGGGTGGGCCTCATCCAATCCTTCGAGGACCCGACTAGAACAAAAAGGTGGAAGAAGGATGAATTTGCCCTTTGCTTGATTTGGGACATCTGTCTGCTCCTGCCCTCAGACCGCAGGCATCCACGCTCCTGGCTCTTGGGCTTTTGGACCTGGATTGGGACTTGGATAGGGAAGGATGGGACTTTCAGCAGGGAGAGATAGGAGGCCCCTGACCAGGCTCCGAGGGTATGTCAGGTGTGCAGACATTAAGATAGAACAAAAACAAAGATGAGGAACAAAAATCAGACCACCATGTCCCAACTACTAGGGTTAAAAATGCTTTTCTAGGGGCGCCTGGGTGGCACAGCAGTTAAGCGTCTGCCTTCGGCTCAGGGCGTGATCCCGGCGTTATGGGATCGAGCCCCACATCGGGCTCCTCCACTATGAGCCTGCTTCTTCCTCTCCCACTCCCCCTGCTTGTGTTCCCTCTCTCGCTGGCTGTCTCTATCTCTGTCAAATAAATAAATAAAATCTTTAAAAAAATGCTTTTCTAATAATTACATTGTGACCACAGAAAACAACAAATAAACACAAAAAACGATCAGGCCTCAAAGGAGAGGTTAACTAAAGATGAACCAGACCAACACAAATCTATACATCACTGATGTCCCAAGAAACAGAGACTCTCACACAATGTCTAGTTCCAGACCACTGACCGAACCACCAGAAAGCTTCCTTGTAAAGTCCTAATAAAAGGTAAGAGATGAAAACCCCTCATTGGCAACCTGGTCGGGGCCTCTCTCACTCCTGAGAGCTTTTGCTGTATTGTTACTTTATAAAACTCTATCGCTTTGCTCCCTCTCTGTCCACGAGATTCATTCTTCGACTCTATGAGACAAGAACCTCGCTCTCCTGCTTCAGACTTACACCATTTGCACCCCTGGTTCTCTTGGGCGTTTATCCATTGAATGTATATATCCGACTGGTTCTGTTTCTCTGGAAAACTCTGGCTAATATGGATGTGCTCATCAGGACTCAGAAGAAGTCTCCAGGGGTTCTCTGCAGATCTCCAGAACTTTTGTTGCTCTCTCTTTCTCGCTCTCCATTCCTCTTTCCTTTCTCTCTCTACCCTCTCTTTCCCTCCTTTCCTTCCTTCCTTCCTTCCTTCCTTCCTTCCTTCCTTCCTTCCTTCCTACCTTCCTTCCTCTCTCCTCAGTGACTCTGCCCTGTGAACCCTAGCAGCTTTGGCCTCCCAGCTGCCTCTCTTCAACTCAGGGAGACCACTTGGCTCCACCTAGGTTCCCCCTCCTGCACTGTGGTTTGAAAACTCTCTCCAGATAGTAAGCTGGGGGACAATTGTCAGGATCCCCTCTTTTGTTTTTTATCTCTCAGGGATTACTTCCTTGTGATCTGACATACAGTGTCTTAGAAACTGTTGTTTTGTATATTTTGCCCAGTTTTTTGTTTCAGGTAAGAGGATAAACTCAATCCATGTTATTCCATGTTACTTAACCAGAAGGAAGGTCAATGAATGAGCCCAGATCCCTTCTCAAGGAACCAACACATTTCCAGGTGTTTCAATTGGTCAGCCAGGATGGACAACTATTGGCCCAAGCCATCCTAATTCCTTTCTAAAAATTTTTTTCCAAAAACACTGGATAGACCAAACAAATCCTTCTATAGGCCATATTTGGCCCTTGGGTAATCATTTTGAGATTCATTGCCTACCTGTTTCCAGACACTCTTTATTTATTTTAACTCATTTAAACCTCAAAATAGCCTTCACATTTTACAGGCGCAGAAATTAAGACTCAGAGAAGTCAGGCAACCTGCCTGAAGTTAGGAGTTGGAAGACACAGGCTTTGAACCCAGGTCTGCTCTGACTTCAAAGCCATGCCATTTCTTCCTCGAAATCCCTACCCTTCTGTCCTCATTGGCACCCTCATTACACATTGTTTTGTGTGTGTTGACTGTGTTCTTCTTTCCACCCACCTCACCCCCAGATGTTGAGACTTCCAGGTCTTTGTGTTCCCACCCCTCCATGTTTCGCGGAGGGCCTGACCTGTGGGAGGTGACGAGGGAATTTTTGTTGAACAAATGACTTCTCTCCCTCTGTTTGCCTTATTCATGTTTCATGCCTTCTTGAGTCCACACCTGTCTATTAAGTGGGAGGAATGTTACCAGCAGCACAGGTGGGGTTTACACAGTCAGCTGTTGTCTGCGAGGGGTACCGCAGAGCTGAGGCGGTGGAGCCAAGCCAAGATAGTCGGTTCATTAGAGGGGAAAAGGCCTGGTTGACTTCATGTAAACACAACTTTTGAGGGATTTTTTTAAAAAAAGATTATTTATTTATTTGAGAGAGAGAGCACGAGCAGTTACGGGGCAGTGGGGTGGGCAGAGGGAGAAGGAGAAGGAGAAGCAGGCTCCCCACTGAGCACAGAGCCCAGACACAGGGCTCGAGCCCATGACCCTGTGATCATGACCTGAGCCAAAGGCAGGCACTTAACTGACTGAGCCACCCAGGCGTCCCTGAGGGATTTTTTTTTTTTTAAATTAAGTCCTAGGGTAACGGAGGGGGATATACAGCTTCAGTAGTCATCAAAAAAATTCAAATTAACAAACAAAATATTAGCATAATTTTAAAAAACCCAACACGGGTATAACAAAAAAAGAAGGAAAAAGATGCACTCAGATGCTGCTGATGGCATTATAAATCAGTATTATTTTTCTGGAAGGCCATTTAGCAAAGCTTATCAAAAGCTTTAAATATGTTCATACCATTTGACTCAGCAATTTCACATCTAGAACATTCTAGCCAATGGAGATAATCGGACAGGTGCACCATGATTTATCCATGAACATGCTCATTGCAGCCCTGTTGATGTTATCCTAGTCAAAAATCAGGGACTTGATAAATGCATCAATTTGAAAGACAACTCTGCGGCCTTTAGAAACAAATATGCAGAAAAATAATGACTCGAAACATGTTTATGAACAATGGTTGAGTGAAGAAAACTCAATTATAAAGTTATATTCACATTAATCATAATTAATACTTCCTGTGTGTTTCACTTACGTAATTAACTCGTTTAGTTCTTCCCATAATGTTCTGAGGCAGGTGGCGTCCTTGCGGATACAGAAGCCGGAGCGTGGAAGCCAATGACTTCCCTGCGGGTGGGCGGTTGGTGGCAGAGCCGGGATTCTCACCCCTAATGCTAAACCCCAGAGGCCAAGACCTTAACAGCCATGGCAGCAGTTCCCAAAATGAGGTCTCTGGACCAGCTGCTCTGCATCACTGGGAACCTGTTAGAAATGCAAAGTCCCAGGCCCACCCAGGGCCTTCTGACCAGAAGCTCTTGCAAGGGGGCAGGGGAGGAGGGTCGGTCTAGCAGTGTGTGTTTGAGCAAGCTTTCAGGCAGATGCACGCTGAATTTGGAGAACCATTGCTCTATACTATTCCACCTGTTGTTTTTTTTATATAAAGATTTTATTTTTTTGAGAGAGAGAGAGAGAGATATTGAGAAAGAGCACAAGCTGGGGGGGGGGGCGGGGGGAGGGAGAAGCAGGCTCCCCGCCGAGCAGGAAGCCCCATGTGGAGCTTGATCCCAGGACCCTGAGATCATGACCTGAGCTGAAGGCAGATGCTTCACCAACGGAACCACCCCAGGCGCCACTGTTCCACCTGTTTTGTTCAAAAAAATGTCTATGGATGTATGAAAAATGTCTGATGAATTAGGCACTAAAATATTAGCAGTGGTATGTCTGGGTAGTGGGATCCTGGGTAATTTTGATTTCCTCCTTTGTGAGTTTTTTTTTTTTTTGTCACTTTCAAAAGTGACACAATGAACATTTGTGATCAGCATCAAAAAAAAAAAATGTTCTTTAAAAAAAAAGCCCCAGGGAGAGAAGGAACTTTGCTTTCAAGCTCAGTGAGTGGGTACATATTGGGAGGGCAGGGGGTTGTACAGGAGGGAACAGTTTTGCTTCTCAAGTGGGTGAATCGCCAGGGGCTCTGTTAAAATGTAGACTCTGATTCACGAGGTCAGGTGGCTGAGAGTCTGCATTTCTAACCAGCCCCTGGACGATGTGGATCCAGGAATCACACTTTGAGAAACAGGGACCTGAGAGATACAAGCACTCAACCGCCAGAAAGCAAGCTCTACGAGGGGAAACCTTTTCTGGTTCAGGGATGTATTCCCAGGGCTGAGAACAGAACAAAAGTAGTTATCAAATAAATGCATGGAGACGCTGCCAGCCAGTCCTGCTGGGGATCCAGGACGCTGGGTTTTGACGATGGTTCTGCTGGGGATCCAGGACCCTGGGCTTTGACCATGGTTCTGCTGGGGATCCAGGATGCTGGGCTTTGACCATGGTCCTGCTGGGGATCCAGGACGCTCGGCTTTGACCATGGTCCTGCTGGGGATCCAGGATGCTGGGCTTTGACCATGGTCCCTGGGGATCCAGGACGCTGGGCTTTGACCATGGTCCTGCTGGGGATCCAGGACGCTGGGCTTTGACCATGGTCCTGCTGGGGATCCAGGACGCTGGGCTTTGACCATGGTCCTGCTGGGGATCCAGGACGCTGGGCTTTGACCATGGTCCTGCTGGGGATCCAGGACGCTGGGCTTTGACCATGGTCCTGCTGGGGATCCAGGACGCTGGGCTTTGACCATGGTCCTGCTGGGGATCCAGGACGCTGGGCTTTGACCATGGTCCTGCTGGGGATCCAGGACGCTGGGCTTTGACCATGGTCCTGCTGGGGATCCAGGACGCTGGGCTTTGACCATGGTCCTGCTGGGGATCCAGGACGCTGGGCTTTGACCATGGTCCTGCTGGGGATCCAGGACGCTGGGCTTTGACCATGGTCCTGCTGGGGATCCAGGACGCTGGGCTTTGACCATGGTCCTGCTGGGGATCCAGGACGCTGGGCTTTGACCATGGTCCTGCTGGGGATCCAGGACGCTGGGCTTTGACCATGGTCCTGCTGGGGATCCAGGACGCTGGGCTTTGACCATGGTCCTGCTGGGGATCCAGGACGCTCGGCTTTGACCATGGTCCTGCTGGGGATCCAGGATGCTGGGCTTTGACCATGGTCCTGCAGGGGATCCAGGACGCTGGGCTTTGACCATGGTCCTGCTGGGGATCCAGGATGCTGGGCTTTGACCATGGTCCTGCTGGGGATCCAGGATGCTGGGCTTTGACCATGGTTCTGCTGGGGATCCAGGACGCTGGGCTGAACAGGGCGACACCCGGCTGGGCAGGGTGACAGCTCTGGCCCCCCTTTCCTATGACCCGATGCCTAAGCCCCACTCAGCATGTGCTGGGGCTGCCTGAGATTTTAGCTTCACTCCAAACAGTGTCAGGAGGTCCGCAAGTCTCGGCTAAGAGTTCCGAGAAACCCAAGGAAAGAACTTCGCAATGAAGAAATCCCAAAGTTGAGGCTTCTGTAGAAACATGAACTCATCCACATAGACTGCGTGCTGCATTTGGATTACAGGTTAGGCTCGTAAGCCTGAAATAAATTATATACTCTTCGTATTATTCAACACTGTACTGTATAATAATAAATTATACAGTTATAGGCCTCAGCCCAAGTTATAACAAATTATACCACAGCATATAATTACCCCGCACTGCACCATATAATAATAAATTAGACAGCTACAAACCTAAGTTGTGATTCCAGAAAAGAGATATGAGAATGAACAGGGGCTGTTGATCCATTCCTCTGATTATCATCTTGTTGTCAGACAAGCCTGGGGAGAAAGGAGTTGATCCTTCCTCCCTCTCTCCTTCCCTCTCTCCCTTCCCTCTTTCTCCCTCTCTCCCTCCTTCCCTTACCCCTTCCTTCCTTCCTTCCTTCCTTCCTTCCTTCCTTCCTTCCTTCCCTTCCCTTCCCTTCCCTTCCCTTCCCTTTCCTTCCCTTCCCTTCCCTCCCTTCCTTTTTCTTTCTTTCCTTCTTTCCTTCCACATATGTGGATGCTTCCTTGATTCCAAGAACAGACTTGGCCTTGGCAGCCCAGACTAATTGGAGCTAACGCCCATCCTCCCCCAGGTTGTCGGGGAGAACCCACATGAGCTGAAAATTCAGCACGGTGTGACAACAGCTGCATGAAGAGTAAAATACTAGAAGCAGCCGGGTAGCAAATGTATTAGCACAGGTGGTAACTCCACCGAGCGCTGCAAGGGAAGCACATCATCGCCACTCAGCTGGGGAAATAAGCAGGCCTGAAATGACTTGCCCAAGGTCACACACCACGAGACCTGGCAGGATGGAGATTTAAGCCCAGGACTCTCTGCTGGTTATATTCCTCAGAGGGTGCTATTCAATGGAGTCAGCTTGGAAAGCAAAAATCAAGTATAATGAAAATGGCACTTGACGGAGCCTTAAGAGACACCAGGTCTGGGACGTCTCCTGGTGAGTCCGGCATGGCCAGGCTTTTCTGTAGCTCTACAGCAGGTTGCTTTTCCGCCCCTGAGCTCCCGGGCCTGGTGTGATGTTAGAGGGTCATGTTACTGGGTGTTGGGCACCACTGTGAACACCTGACATGTCGTAAACCCTCCCAACCTTATTAAGTCAGTATTCTTACACCCGTTGTAGAGATAGGGAGCCTGAGGCACCGAAGGGTAGCGGCTTGTTCCGGGTTATACAGGTAGTAAGTGGTAGAGCTGGAATCGAACTTAGGCCAGGTAGTTCTAGGATGAGAGACCCCAGGGGACTGAGCCCCAGAGAACAGATTCTCACATGTATCTCACATCCGGTCAGGACGTGCACGTGCCCCTTGGGCCGCTGGTGCTTTAATTATTCATCTTTCTTTTTCCTCTTAAGAGGATATTAAACATACATAAGCTGTGATTTCATTGTAATGTAAACAGAGAAGTGAAGGCAGGTGTCTCTCTGCCTGCAGTGGTCAGGGAAGACTTCTGGGAGGAGGTGGCATTGAAGGTGTAAAGGGTAAATAGGAGTTTAAATAGCACTCAAGGGAGAGAGAGGCATTCAAGGCAAGAAGAGTCAAGATAAAGCCCTACAGGTGAGAAGAGATTATCTTTGGGGAAATACCAAGTCCTTGTAGGCGTTTGTGTGCTGGGCAGCAGGTGAGGTCCTGGTGGCAGGCTGGGCCCTCGGATGGCTCAGGAAGGAACCAGGACTCTGTCTTGAAGGTGAGGATGATCAATGTGTGAACTTGGGGTTCCCTGGGGACTTCACAGCTTTACAATATAGCCCAAGGGGGAAACTGAGACCCTGTAAGGACCAATGGCAGCCTGTCCTACATCCTCTCACGTGCTGACTGCTTCCTCAAGCGTTCTTGTCCTAGCTGTCAAATGGAAGAGGCTCCGTTATAGGGGTGTCCCTGGAAAGGCATCTATGGGGGGATGGAGACAGGGTGTCCAGATAAAATATAGGCTGCCTATCGCCCAGTGAAATTTGAATTTCAGACAAACAATAAATCATTTTTAGTGTAAGTATGCCCCCAAATATTGCATGAGATATACTCACACTAAAAAAGTCTTCATTTTTTTGTGTGTGGAATTCAAATTTAGTTGGCTCTTCTGTATTTTATTTGCTAAACCTGTCATATCTAGGTGGAGGGGAGCGGGCCACATTCCAAATAAAATCCGAAGTCCTGTGGATCAGTCAGGGTCCCGCCAGAGAAGCAGAGCCTTTATGAGTGGTCTGGAAGGAGGAATGCATCTCAGGGCTGTGACGTCACGCGGTGTGGGAGCCGTCCCCTCCACACCCACTGTGTGCCAGCTGTGTCTACGGACCCGTCACAGGGGAGGGCGCCTGGACCAGGACTCGGAGAAGCTGATGATCTTGTGGGAGCTACAGGTCCTGGGGAGCTGAGCGATTCTGGGGACCTGAGAGCTGAGCCTCCCACCTCCACCCCTCACCTCTCAGCCCTTCCCCCCCACCCCCTGCCAACTAGATGAACAAATGGATCAGCGACAACATGCATGGGCCCTGCACCGACCTTCAGAGCCTAAAACGATGGTGGCTTTTCACTTATGTCTTCGAAACCTTGAGCAAAATATAGCACGGGGCCACTACCACCCCAGAACCATACGGGAAAGGATTTCTGGTGCATGCAGCTCCAAGTCAGCTAGGCTGACATAGTTCAAGGCCCCGTGGCTGGTGAAAACGGTGATCAGGAACGGAGGGCCCTGGGCGTGCCCGATTTGCTTCCCAGTTCCACCCTTGACTGGCTCTTGGGTAAGTCAGCTTCTCGGTGGCTCGGTTTCTCACCTGTAAAATGTGTACAAAACTCATACCTCCCTTACAGAGTTGCTGAGAAGACAAAATGAGACAATGTGTCCCATCTAGCAGCTAACATCTCATAAGCAGGTAATGAATAATAATTCCTCTCTGTGTCAAAGACTTTGCTATCCAGCTATTTTGCTATGGAAAAAAACCCACAAAAGCCCCTTGTCTTAAAAGATAAAATATTAAGAGCAGTCTGTTGCAATGTCTTCTCCCAAGTCACTCACCGGGTCAGCCTTGGAAATATAACACAAACCATCTTCAAAAGCATCTCCAAATGCCAAGATTAAAATCATGCACGCCGGTGGTGAGCGACTGAGGTCTTAGCACGCCTTCCCCTTCCCCAAAATAAACAACAGAAATAAGCCTGAAATCATGAGAAAAATCGTAAAATTATGCTTCCGCACTGCTGCCGATGCTGGGCAGACCGCGGCTCTCTCCAGACTTGGTGCTCAGAGAGTGGTCGAGAGGAGCCCTCTGTCATGTATAACCCCGGGCCTGTTTGCAATGTCATCTCTGTGCCGTGCCTGATTTTCACGGTGGAACAGAAGGAAAAAAAAAGCAACTTCTCTATGGTTGGAAGAATAGGGGCCAATTGGCCTCTTTGGGGTGTTGGAGGCCTGTTTCTGACTCCTAGTGGAAATGGCAGCCACTTAGCCTGATTCTGAGATTTTCTTCTCGACAGCTTGTAATTCCGGGCTGCAGCAAGAACCAGGAAAGCATTCAGGACTCGTGGGTTTGTGCCAGGGCTGGAGAGGCTGGGGGGGCGTAGCCAGGAGCAGGGCATGTGGAGCCGACCCGGGGCAGCCTCTGGAACGCCTGCACGTGGGATGGGAGGTGACACAGAACGCAGTATGGCAATCTGGACACCAAGAAAAAAAACCATTCACGTGTTAAAGCCGACCATCCCACTTCTAGGAAGTGCTGTGCCGTGATGTTTACTGCAAAATTGTTTGCAAGGAGGGGAAAAACATAGCAGGAGCCCAAACCTCCGTCAATGGGGACTTCATGACCATCCTCCTTCTTCCACGACTGCTCCTGCGATCCGTTCTTGCCCAGCATACCAGGGTGGTTTGTAAAAAGGCATATTAGAGCGGACTGCTCCCTTGCTCTAGCGGCTTCCTATTTCCATATCTCAAGATAACCCCCCAGCTCCTCGCCATGGCCCCTGCCTGTCCCTCCATCACCCTTTCAAAGGTGCTATTTCTCTGCTTCCAGTCAAACCACACGCAGCTCAGTCCAGCCGCAGGACCTTTGCCCCTGCTGTTGCCTCTGCAGGGAGTCTTCTAGCCTCTGCCTCCCCCTTCTCTTTCAGCTGGTGGCAGTAGGAACATGCCCTGTCCTGTCCTCGGTGAGTTAAGAGTTCTGTATCTCAATTGTTTTCCCTTCCTATCAGTACCTCTCCATCTCTCTGCCCCGTCTTACTTTGTTCCAAGCACTCAGCACAAGATGAAACGGTCTCGAGTATTTGTTCTGTACTTGTTGATTGCCTCCCCGACGAGAACTGAGAGCCGCTGTATGTGTCGGTGCCCTGGCCTGGTGTCTAGAAGCTGCCAGTGCACACGTTTGGCAAATGAATGCATGGGTGGAGCACCTAAATTCAAATACTATGAAGCTGTTTAAAAGCGTGCGGTCGGTCTCTGCGTGTTACTTGGAAGGGTGCCGCAGACATATAAAGTCATTGGGTAGGAGCCCATTTATGCCAACAGCAGTGAGCCTAACAGGAAGAGCGGCCGGGTTTGGAGGACTCGCAATCTTCGGGGCCCGGCTGTAGCTGTGTGCACACTTCTTGTCTCGTTTGAGCTTCACGGCAATCCGCTGTTGTAGAGAGAGTTTTACGGGCCTTTCTGCAGAGGAGGCCGCTGACACAGAGAGGTGGGGAAAGTTGCCCAAGGTCACACAGCTGATGGAAAGTAGGGGATGCAGGAAACGAATCTAGGATGTCCGACTTCCAGAAACATATGCACTCAGTGGTGTAGAGCGATGATCTCCACGGGTGGAGATGGGCCGAGATGAGATTCGGGAGACGATGGATGGCAGGAGAGGGGCCCAGACGCCAACACTGTGTGATCTCCGGCAACTCACTTCCCTTCTCTGTGCTCACCTGGGAACCCAGGGTGGTGGTCTGGGGCTCCCGAGAGGAATAAGTTGGATGATGTACCCAAAGTGCCTGGGCCCGGCCCTCAACACATGGTAGCTGTCAGCAAAGTTGTGAATGTTCAGGGAATGGGCGTAGCCTTCATAGCCTGAAAGCCGTGTTTGATTTCCCAGGCCACGCGGGGTCTCCAAGGGGCCTAGGTGCTTGGCTCAAGGCAAGGGTGTTCCCTTTGGGGCCCAGGCACTTCCAGCTGTCGCCTCTGCCACCACCCCAGTGCTGTTCCCACCGGGCTGGAACGTGACCCCCGGGGGCGGCCAGGCCCTGGGAATGCGCAGGGGCCATTCCCGACATAGCTGAGCTGCAGGCCAAGGTGCTCAGAGCGGGCAGCGATTTCAAAGGGCCGTTGGCACATCTCTGCAAAGACAAGACTTTAGAACTTGTTCTGCGTCAGCAGAATGCACGGCTTGGAAGGGAAATCAGGTGAGGCACAGGTGGTTCAGGACGGCGGTGCAAGCCCGAGCAGCACTGTTTCCACACAGACGCGAGGGGAGAGGAGAGGCTGTGGTCTTGGGCTCACTCCCGTTCGCTTGGATGGTGCATTTGGGTGCCCTGCGACCTCCCCTTCCAAGCGCACATCGCTGACCGCAACTCCACATTTATTGCTGTGATTATTTGGTGATCCCCTCCCCCGTAGACACCCCAAGGGCCTGGGACTTTTCTCCAGCTCCCCATGCGTCTACAGTGTAACCTACGGTAGACGCGGGGTAAATCTTTCTTGAATGAATGAGTTTCTCCCTTCCGCCAGCTTTGCCATGTTGGAGAGGCCCTGGGATTTAATCCTGCATCTAAGACTAATTAATTGGGTGACTTTGAACTTTGCTTTCAAAACTATAAGGCCCTGTCGTCAGCCTGTCTGGATTTGAACCCACGCTCTGCCTCTTTCTAGCCTCATCACCTTGGGAAAATTCCTTAACTTTCTTTGTGCCTCAGTTTCTTTGGGAAACAGGGGCCCTCACAATGCCTGTGTCACAGGTCAGTGTGGGGGCTCAGTAGCTTAGCACATGGAAAGAGCTTACAGTAAGGACTGGCACGGAGGAGTCTAGATAAACATTAACTCACATTATTTTATTATTATTAAATCTACTTTATGGAGATATAACTTGCAAACAATAAAGTGCACTCATTTTAACTACACCGTTCGATGAGTATTGATGGCTACACCCACCCACATAAGCACCACCTCAATCAACCTAAAGGACATTTGCATCTCCCCAGAAGTGCCCTCTCCCCCTTTGGCCAAGCCCTTCCTTTTCTCTGCTCTGTTTCGCTGGTTCTAGAACTTGATATCATGGGATCACACAGTGTTCACCCTTTAGAGTCTGGCTCCTTCTGCTCAGTATAATGATTTTTGTTTTTTTTTTTTTAAAGATTTTATTTATTTATTTATTTATTTATTTATTTGAGAGACAGAGCGAGAGAGAGCGAGAGAGGGAGAGAGAGAGAGAACACGTAGAGGGAGAGGGAGAGGGACAAGCAGACTCTCCACTGAGCAGGGAGCCCGACTCGGAGCTTGATCCCAGGACCCTGAGATCATGACCTGAGCCAAAGGCTGACGCTTCCCTGAGCCACCCAGGTGCCCAGCATAACGTTTTTTGAGACCCATCCGTGTTGTTGCGTGTATTGGTATTTGTTACTTTTTATTGCTGTAACTCATCCTATTACCAATTACTTTCTCATCTGTAAAACGAGGGCAGTAACTCCCACCTCAGGGCAGGTGGTGAGGACCAAGCAGGACCCTGGAGCCACACCCAAGCAATGTTCTCTCCCCCCCACCAGCTGTCCCCGCAAGAGGGGGCCCCCTCCACTGCGCGCGGGAGCCCGGAGTGCAAAGGGTCAAGTGCTTTGCGGAGCAGCCCTCTGAATAGACGGCTGTGGCGAGATGATGGCTGTGTTTTTAAAGCAGATTTGTTATTTTTTAATTCTTCGCCTTGTGTCCTTTCCCCTACTTCTCTCTTTTAAGGATAATTAAAATGCAAGCAGGCACTCCCTGCAAGGAGACAGCTGAAGATTTAATTGCCCCAAGAAAAATTTTCCAGCGAAAGTTCCTGGGGTAATGGCAGCTCCTGGCCCGGCCGCCGCACCTCGGCCTCCCGCACATGACCTTGGCGGTAATGCGTTCATCTGCACGTGCACGGGGTGCATTTGCTGGCACCCCGGGAGCCGGGGCAGGACGAGCCGACAGCCTCTGTCGGGCCACAGCCCGCTCGCCATTAAACCCTCACCCCGCCTCCTTCTGCCATTAAACCCTCACCCCGCCTCCTTCTGGAGACAGGTCTGTGGCCCAGAGCCATGCGACCACGACCGGCTGCCACACCAGCTGACCCTGCCCGGAGCCGGCCCGCAGGGCAGAAGGCCCGGATGGCTGTGAATGGTACCTTCCCCCACGAGGGCTTGGCCTGTTCTCCTTGAAGTGGGGCCAGGAGGACGCGTCTGCCGGGCCAGCCCCACCAGCTTCGAAGCTGGGCAAGCTGGGCCGGCAGCCCTGGGGGTTGTGCCATCTCAGGGTAAAGGAAGATCTTCAAGATCTCTCATCATGTTTTCTACGTACGGCCCCGGTCTCCCCAGAGGAGGCATCAAAGGCTCAGACAAGGGTCACTGGCTCCTTGCCTGGTGGGGAGCACACATCCAGTTTTTAAAAAGTGATTGCTCTGAACCCAGGATCACGATGAAAGGCAGAGTGACTCCGTGCGAAAAGTCAGCTGGCTTGGGGTTTGAATCCTAGTTCCAAACCTGTCAGCTGGGGCACCTTCTGTTCTCCTAAGAGGCCCCGCAGTCTCCAGCTTCTGGGCTTTTCTACGTGTTCTCCTTTCCTCACCTTTCCTCCCTTCCTCCCTCCCTTCCCACCCACCCACATATCCATCCTCCATCCACCCAGTCTTCCTCCCTCCTCCCATCCTTCTCTTCCTCCTCCCATTCATCCAACAAGTATTTATTGTATGCATCCCCTGGGCTAGGCGCAGGAGTGTCCCTGGTGAGCAAAGCCAACACCCTCCAAGGCCTGAGGCAGCTCCCAGGACAGTGGAGGAAGCGGATGTTAATCAAGGAACCACAAGGTCGACACCTAGCTACAAACAGTGGCAAGGGTTGCAAAGAGAGGTTCTGGACAGGTTCTGGTGGTGTTTAACAGCGGAACTCAGCCCAGTCTTTGCATTGGAAGATAAGCAGGAAAGAGACCCAGCAGATGTTCCAAGCAGCGGGAGTAGCATATGCAAAGGCCCTGTGGTTCATTCCAGGAACTGTCAGGAGGTTAGTGTTTCCAGTGCAAGGAGTGATGGGGAGAGTGATGCAAGACGGGGTGGCCAAGCTTGGCAGGGCTGGAAGGATCGCTTCTGCTCAGTGCTGGTTCCAGCACACCCTCTTTATCTGGCTCATTCTTACTCATCCTTTAGACCTCAGCTCGGGGTTTCCTCTTCAGAAGGCCTTGATTGCCCTATGCACACTGAGTGAGGCCTGTGCACTTTCTCCTAAAAAGAAAAAGTATCCAGTACTTGGAAATAAGGCAAAGAAGGTGGAACTTTCTTCCAATGCCTACTGGGGCATTGTTTAGAAAGGCCCACTGAAGGATTGGTTAATTCTACGAGGAGTGTGGCTGAGTTTGGCTTTGCCATTCTGTATTTGCATCTATCCCATTTCGCAACTTCCTGAAAATTACACACGGACACCCCCTTGTCCAGATGCTCTGGCTCCCTTGCGCCTCATGAGCTCATAAGGGTGTGGCCTAGCTTTAGTCAGCGTGTTTTCCCCAGAGGTTGGCAGGGCCAGGTACACAGCAGGAGCTGGAGAAATAATTACTGGCTGAATGAGTGATCTTGTCTCTTCACCTCTCTGAGCCTCAATTTTCTTACCTGTGAAATGGACAACATTGTGCCCATCTTTAGAGGAAGTAAGAGGTCGGTGAAATAAAGAATTCAAGTGCCAAGATCTTGTCTGTCACATGGCAGGCTTCAGTCCCCTTTCTCCCAGGGGCTGGATCCCAAAGGCAGGAAGTGACGTTCTGGTGTTGGGGAGCTCCTGGTCTGGTTGGGGGGCAGGCAGGAGGGAGGGTGACTCACCGTGGGGCCAGGGCACTCATAGGTAGCTCCACCTGGTACCTGGTGGGACTAGGCTGGCCGGAGAGTCCAGTGCAGCCCAGGCCTAGGAGGAGCAGGAAGTATCCTTAAAGAGGTCAGGTGGGCTGTGGGGAAGAGGAGGCTGAAGGCCAGGCTGGGTGTTGGACTCCCCAAAGTTGGTAAGAGGGAGCCACCCCAGGCTAATGAGGCAGGAGGGAGCTGGTAATATTGCTTCAGCAGGAAAGGGAGACCCGCCACCGTTGAGCTCCTCTGAGAACCTGGCCTCGGTGTGAATGGGTGTGAATGTGTGTGTGAGTGAGTGTGTGTGTGTGTGGGGGGGTGAGTGTAACTGCGTGTATGGATGTGTGTGAGTGTATGGGTGTGAACGTACAAGAGTGTGGGTGGTGTGTGTAAATGTGGTGGGTGTGGGTGTGAATTGTGTGGGTCTGAATATGAGTGTGTCTGTGTGTGAGAGAATGTGTGTGTGAATGCCTGCAGGTGTGGGGTGTGAACGTGCGAGCATGTCTGTGTGGGAGCGTGAATGTGAGTGTGTGGACTGCTGTCTGCCCCACGCTGTTGCAAAGGGTCTGACGTCTATTCTCTATGCAACCTTCCCTGGAGCCCGGATGTGAAGAGTCCGTCCCATTTCCCAGGAGCACAAACTGAGGCTCAGAGGTGAAGCCACTTGCCCAAGGTCACAGGGTGAAGACCGTGCAGCGGCCTCCGTAGCCTAGGAGTAGTAAGGCGGCCTCAGTGGACAGGTGATGCCAGATAAATGGCTCACCCTGTGGCCTTGGCCTTCCCTGTGTTGCACTTTTTCTTTCACTGTACCCTGTGCTCTTTTGGTCACTGGGAGGCTATCGCTGCCAGGTGCTCAGCAGTGTTCCCAGGCCCTCGCCTGCGCCCAGTGCGGGGCTGGGCTCCGGAGTGTCAGGTTGGGGCGGGCGTCCTAGGTTGAGGGTGGGGGCCGAAGCCCCAGGGGGACAACCTGTCTTTTTTGAGGTGTACCTTACACACGGGAACATGCAGACATGTTCAACGTGCACTTGGTCTACACCCGCAAGCCCCCACGTAACCCCACTCAGACGGAGACACGGCACATCCTGTCGCCCAGGAGGGTCCCTCAGACTCCTCCCCATCGCTGCGTCCCTGCAAGGACAGCCGCCACTCCCCCACCTGTCACCAAGGTTTTGCCTGTTTACGAGCATCTGGGGCACATGTCTTTTTGGAAAGCATTTTCCATTTCAAAATCCTGTGTTCAGAAAACAAACCCAGATCCCCGCAAACACAGTGCCACGGTTAAGGGTGGGGGGGACAGTAGAGACACCAGTGGTGGCCAGGCTGAGCCCCAGGAAAGCTTGAGGTTATGTCAGCTGGCCGGTGACCCGGCAGGTAACTGGGGCCGCTTTCATACTCTGATGTTTTGGTGGTTGAGACCACATGGCATTTCCTGGCTCCCAACAGAGCCCAGTGCACGCTAACACTGTCTGTGCCCCCTGCTGTGTCTCCAGCAACCCCCACGCCCGTCCAGTGCCCACCCACACCCACACCCACAGTGACACCACTTCCCGGACAGTGGCCCTTGAACAAGACACACAATCTCTCTGTGTCTCCATGTCTTTATTAAACAGAGCATCACCATACTACCTACCTTCTAGGTTTGTTAAGAGGACACAGTGAATCGATTTTAAATAAGTTAAGATTTGTACAGAGTTTAGGAGACTATCTGATACATAAAAAGTACTTATGTAAAAATTAAATAAACAAACCTCGGTCAAATTTTGGCTGGTGGGAATTTTCTAGAACACGCAGGGTTTTTCACAGCTGGGCGTTAGAATCTGGTGGAGAAGGCAGAGATTTTCCTGATGAACATGTAAAAGGGGCCGGGAGGGGGGCTGCAAATGGCCTCTGGGTCCTCATGGAGGGGGCGGGGCGTGCGGTGGGTCCTGTGATTCTCCTTCGCACAACGCAGAACCAGAGAAGTACTCGATAAATGCCATATGCTTGACCGATTTCCTGGCGGGCAGGAAGAGGGTCACTTGGCTCCTATCAACTTTCATTTTGCCTGCCAACCGGCAGCCCACGGAGAAGGCGGGCCCAGGTGCTGCATGAAATACATCCCCAAGTCTCCTTGCCCGGACTCGCTGTCCGTCCTCCCCCACCTTCCCAGAAAACGCAAGGCACTTCCCCGCCCACTCAGCCTGGATGCTTGCCTCGAACACCTCACCCCGCCAGCAGCACCCAGGTTTCCCAGGTTGGGCCCCGAGGGAGGCTGAGAGCCGAGCTCTCAGTCACAGTTCTCTGGCCCGGCCTGCGAGGCAGGTGACTTCCCTGAGCCCCACGGGAGGCTCATTTGCCTTGGATGCCTTCGATCTCTGATCACGGGATCAGGCCGAGGGCTCAGGGATGATCCCACGTGGGCTTGGGGATCCAAGTGCGAGTCCCGACTCGACGACGGGTTCATTGCGTGAGCCTGGCCAGGTGCTCCGCGTCTCCCGCGCCTCCACCTTCCTTCCCTGCCAGATGGGCACAGCCACTGCTATCTGGCCACTCTGAGAAGTGAACGAGGGGGTAGGATGTGATGAGGAAGAGCGAGACTCTCTGGGGTTGAAGCCTCACTCTGCCATGGGACACTGGGGGAAGGACTTAGCTTCTCCGGGCCTCGGTTTACACATCCGTAAAATAGGGTGACAAGAGTTCCCGCCTCATCCGGTGGTTGGGCGGATTAAATGAGGGAAGGCCTGGGAGGCACTGGCGCATTCCTTCCCATCTGGCCTGGTCTGTGCCAATACGTGAGGTCTCAACTGTTAACTCGGGGTTAGAAGCTGTGCACCGAGGTCGGACAGCTGGAGCCTTGAGTCTCCGCGACAGCATTCGTCAGCTGTATGACCCTACATAAATTCGACCTCTTCCTTGTGCCTTATCTATTCCTGAGGTCAGGACTATTTCCTACCTCAGTTGTGAGGTTTGAAGGAGCTCATCAAGGTCAAGTGCTGACACACAGTAAGCACCACTTGCTAATATCATATGGCCGTCATTATAGAATTGTCATTAATATTATTAATATTCTAATGGAGGAGAGGTAAGGGAGCCAACATTTGTTGAGTACCTATTATATGCTAGCACTTGACAAGAATCATTTGGGATGGATATTCTAGGCCAAGCACCAGATTTCCGCATTCAGTCGATGGGGAAGTGAGGTTCCCAGAGGGTGACCCACTTGTCCAAGATCCCACAGGTGGGGAGGGGTGATCAGTCCCAGTTGTGCGACGTCTAGGGCCGGAAGGAAGGACCAGCACTAAGTGAAGGCCTGCCACGTGCCGAGCATGGCTCGGCACCCCCGGACCCCGTTCGATCTGTGCAGGAACCCTGGCTGGGGGTACAACTGTCCCCATTGTGTCAATGACACAGTGAGTCTGAGTCTCCGGGAGAAGGCGAGCTGTGTGAACTCTGCAAAGTGGCAGAGCTGGGATTCAAACACGGTTGTCTGTCGGAATTCTGCTTACACAGGTGTTTGGGGCACAACCTTCCACCGACTCCCTCTGAGCCAGGGAAAACAGTCGTTGTGTCTAGAAAACCCACGAGAGAGGCCCAAACCCTGCGGTCTCCAAGCCCCGGGGCCACACGCCATCCTCTCCCAGTCTCCCGGGGACAGGGGGTCACACGCGCAAAGACAAAAACACTCAACATCCAGAGGGGTCGTTGTTACCCAGAAATCTTTATTACAAAAATATTTTGCAAGCCAAAAAGTTTAAGTTGCAACTATATACAAAATGGGGCCTGTTTCCTTCCTAGCAGTCTTAAAATAAACTCCCGAAACCACGCTCCTTCCGCAGTGTTATTTCGACCTCTTCCTTTTCCTGGGGTTCGATACACAAGGTATGGGAATCTCCAGGCTGCCAGGCTGGAGCTAAGCTGCACAACTTCCTTGGCCTCATTCCCTTACTCCCCTTCCAAAATTCAAAATAAAATAAAATTAAAATGGCACCAAGAAAACATTCTCTTAAAATTCTGTGTGTGTGTGTGTGTGCATGCGTGTGCATGCTCAACGCATGTGCCTTCTCTGGGCAGAAGCAAGGGAGACTAAGGTTTACAAGCCAACCTTTTGGAATTTGGAAATGGCCCGAGCCAGGTGGCTGGGCCACTGTGCTCCCAGGTGCCACAGAGAAACTCTGGCTTATCAGGCCAAAGCTGCCCGCATGGCCTGTTGGCTCAGCTGATTCCTGTATGTCGTCATGTAGAACGCCAAATCACTGTCCCCAGAGAACTGGGTCTGAGCTGAGCTCTCCGTGTTCCACGTGTAGGACCTGCTGGTGGGCAAGATGCCTCAGCTCCTCGTTCGGATGGCCTGGAATCCTTGGGGCATCCACTGGCTGGACCCAGGGGGGCGGGGAAGAGGAAGCTCTCAGCTCGAAGAGTTGGTCCGTTCAACGTGAAGACTGAATAAACAGGGCTTGCCACACGTGCTGGCCCTGGGCCCAGCCAGGCCCCCAACCCCCATCGGAAGGGTGGGGGGGCCAGGGGTAATAGATCACAGCATCTGCCCAACCTCCTGGCTGTCTTGGATTTATTCCAGTTTGATCCCGAAAGGGTTTGAGAGCAGAAATAGAAGATTCCTCTTGCAAGGGTCAACTCAGAGAGCTGGAAAGGGGGCAGTCACTAAAGGGGGGTGGAAACAGCCAGCCATAGCTTCCCTCCCCTGCATGGCATCCAGTGCTTGTGAGATGCCAGGGAGCGGGGTGGGGGGGCATCTTTCCTCTCTCCTCTGGCTGGATGAGAAGACTGAGGCCTCAGGTCTCGCCAAGACTGCGCTGTGAAGGACGCAGCCCGGAGAAGTACTGGGCAGGTTTGGGCTTAGCACGCTGGGGGCACGGAAGGCAGTAGTACCAGCCACGTGGCTCGGCTGAGAGCGCGGCCACTATTGTCCTGGAGAGAGAAGGCTAAGCGTCTCCATGGAGCGGCCACACCGCAACCTTCCTCCCCATCCTCAGGGTCTGGGACGTGGAGGAAGTCCATTTCTGCTGTAAGAGGATCCCTCCAGGACCACCAACTGGTAAACCATAGACCGCACGAGACCCAACCAGGTACTTCGACACATGACAAAGAGCCAAGATAACTTTGCTGTCGTTTTAAGAAAAAACAAAACAAAACACCACAGATCAAATTTTCTAACACCTCAGTTTCAAGATTGCACATTTCACATTTCTCAATAATTTACAGGCGTCCACAGCGAGAGGTTGCTGAGTTAGTGCTAGCTGGAGGAAGCAAGCTCAGGTCTAGAAAGGACAGGAGGGGCCATGTGGAGTGTCACGGTTGGGATGGTGGGTCCTCAAGGAGTCTCGGAGGCCCACCAGGAGGAGAAGGGTGTTGTTACTCAGTCCTCGGTGGTGGTGGTGGTGGTGTGGGAGTTCCTTGGAGGATCCTCCCCTCCCCCAGGGCTTCCGCCTCACCAGTCCAGGGATGGGGAGGCTAGGACTGTTGGAGCAATCTCACCAAGTCTTGGGATGCGGGTCCCAGAGGGTTTTGTGGGTTTTTTTCCCCAGCTTCTCCATGGATGGGGCAGTTCGATCTAAAGGGAACATTTGCCCCAAGCCCCAGTTGGGTGGTGGTGAAAGGAGGTGGGGTTTTCTCCCTCCTCACCCCGAAAGATCAGGCTGCAGACCATCAAGGGGGCAGTCAGGGTCTCCAAGACCATGACCAAGACCCACATGTCCATGGAGACAGGCATGAGGATTCTTGGACCCCCGGCGGCTCTGGCCAGTTCCCAGGTTGGTCCCCCGGCTGGTCTGGCAACATCGGCCTCCATGTGTGGCGATGTGGGGGGACGGTGGCTGTCCTGGAGATGCTGGAGAGCCAAGTGGGTTGGGGAAACGAAAGCCAGCCTCATCCTGGGGTCCCAGGGCCTGTGCCATCCCGGCCCTCTGGGAACTGGGCTGGCTGTCCCCATCATGGCTGTCCCACGTGGGACAGGAAGGCTCGTGAGGACAGACCCTAGAGACGAGCACGGTCCCATTCACTTCCTCTGGACCTGGACGCTGGCGTACTCCGAGTAGGATGGCTCGGGCTTGGGGGCTGGCTGCTTGGGGACCCGGTTGAGGTGGACCATGTCCAGGTCCGCGTAGGTGAGGTTGTCCTCGGACGCGGGTGGCGGGCCGGTCTGAATGCTGGCGTACTCTGTGTGGTTGTTGGGCTCGGCAGCCCGAGGCGCAGACTTCTTCCCCTTGGGCAGGTTCAAGTCTGCGTAGGTGATGTCATTGTTGTCCTGGATCTAAATGTGGCGGAGAGACGTTCATTCTGGAAACCCCGAGCCACTTGTCCCCCCATTGGCACCAAGGCTGGATGCTTCTGTCTTCCCTTGGGCCCCACTGGCTCAGCCCTAATTCACGCCCCACTCTTCTCCGGCCCAGGTTACCTGCCTCCAGCCTTACCCTTCCAATCCCCACACAGCCTGAAGCAGCTTCCTGCACTCAGCCAGCCTGGTCCCTTCACAGCGCTGCCTCAGTGTCCCTCCTCCCAAAGCTCTGTCCTGCCTTTTCAGCGTTCTTCCCTCCACCTGCTGTCCATCCCTTCTCTCGTCATGAAACCCACTCCATCCTGTACGTTCTAGCACAAGCACCGCTACATCCTAAGACCCTGCCCTCGGCCAGCTCCACGGCACCCGCCCCGTGCTTCCTCGACCCATGCTTCTCCACGATGGCACCCTCCGCCCAAGACTGACTCCGTCGGCGGGTCCGAGTAGATGCCGACCCGCGGTGGGTGGAGATAGTCATTCACTTACTGATTTCTTCAACACATATCCACTAGGTGTTTGTTAGAATATAGGAAGTAAGGCTGGCATTGAAGAAGCCCGATCAGTGTTGAATGGATGGATGGATGGATGGATGGATAGCAATTTCAGCCTCACTCAGGGTGAAGCTGGGGTCCAGGAGACAGAGGAGAGGGGCGCGTGAGAATGAGCCCCCAGGGAGCAGATGCAGTAAGACGCCTGGGGTTTGAGTCTCAGTTGTGCTCTCTCTCGCTGACGGACTTTGGGCAATTCACTTAACCTCCCTGGGCCTCGGTTTCCCCATCTGTAGAGCAGCAATATGCTAGTGTCTATTTCCAAGGTCCCTGTGAAGATGTTATGATCACCCAGGTAAAGCTCTTAGAACAGAGCCTGGAACATATTGAGTGAACACCTACGTTCGATAAATGTTAGCCATCATCTACCACCGAGCAAACCTGAAAGTCTCCCACGTGCTCATCTTATCACTCACAATGGCCGCCTTAAAATCACTCATCACGAATTACAAACTCTGCTCCCTCTGTGCCCCGCACCGAGACCGCAGACAGCAACCACTGCCCCTGGTTGGTGCATGGTGACCACCGCAAAGCTCGGCTCCCGAGGGCGTGCCATCCCAGGAAGCACCTTCTCTAGGCCCAGCTTAGCCTCTTGTTGGAGTTACTTACCCCATTTTACAAGTGAAGAAACTGAGGCCCAGAGAGGTTAAATACTTTGGTCAAAGCCACACAGCTGGACAGGATCCAAAGTCTGGTGGACTCTAGCTGTGGTCTCACCACACAGCCCCTCTGTCTCGGACCCTGCACACTCTCCCACTTCTCTCTGGGAAACCCTCAGTAACAGCATTTAATTCCCTCCTTGGCAGGAGCTGGCACCTGGCTGGGGATTTGGGCTGCAAGCTCCACAGGGCTGGGTTGTGAGTGCCTTGCCCGCCGCCCAGGGCCTGGCACACAGTAGGTGCTCAGAAGTCCTGGCTGGCTGTGAATTCTGGGCAGGCTTCAATGACCAGTTCTCACCGCCATCCTTTCCCCTGAAAGTTCCAGAAAGAAGTCCAGAGGTAAAATGACTGGGGACAAGGCCTTGTTTTCAAGTTACCCCTGGAGCTTGAGGTCAGGGCCACTGGGGGCTGTCTGGATCAGGAGAGCAGGCCTCGGTGATCAGGCCGACAAATGCTGGTGCTGTGCCTTTTACCAGCCCCGACTCTCTACAACAGATTGTATCCAAAACAATGACAACAGCCCAGGAAACGTCAAGGACAGCTGGTGCTCTCTCGCTCTCGGGTTCAGGGCAGAGTCTGTCTCATTACAAAGTAAAGAGGAGCCCTCTGCCTCCAAGGTCTGACAGCATCGGGCTATGTTTCCCAGAATTAGGCCAACCATACTGCCCACGCAACTGCGTTCACAGTGTTGAGGAGAAGGCTCCAGAAAGTGAGGATGCCCTTGCACGAAGCAATCAGTGAGCAAACTGTGGACAGTGCCCCCTGGAGTTGCACAATGCGTGCGCTGGGTGAAGGAGGCTGTGACACTCTCCTGGCTGGGGCAGAGGGAGAGAGCGCACAGAGGACAAGGGGGACATCAGGAATGCCAGGCTCCCCCACTCTCCCCACCCCCCACCCCCTGCCCCACTCTGGGGAAGGAGTCTTAATTTAGAACCGGATCTGCAACTCTGGTTGAGGCAAGGAAATCACACCATCGAGATTCCCGGGAAGGGCATCTCACCAAGGACTGTACCTGGGTTATTTCTCTGGTGTTCTTCTCGGGCTCATGTAACCTAAAAAGGAAAGAGACGCACAGATAAAAATATCCTCACTATCTCAAGTGCTCATGCAAATTGGTAAGAATAACATTTCGTTCCATTTCCTATACGGGTGCAGCAAGTCACAACAGAAACACAAGTGTTTATCAAATGTTTGGACCAAAGGACCGATCTCACCGAGAAGGCATCTTGAAGCAGTGCACTCACTATCTTTTTTTTTTTTTTTCCAACCTACTTTTCCAGCAAGGATCTTTAAAAGTTAAAATACTGGGTGCTGGGGAAGGTATGGTGAAACAGACACATTCAGGCATTGCTGGTGGGAAGGGCAAACCGTAGAAGCCTTTTGGGAGGCAGCTTGGCAAAATCAAGAGCTTGGAAGGTGTCCTCATCTTTTGACTCATAAGTGCACATTTTGGGGGGAATTCAAAATATAGAAAAAGCGTTATGCACAGAGGCATTTGTCACAGAACAGGATGGGGAGGAAGGTTTATATGGTAGAGCTCTGCCAACTGGGACTGGTTAAGGAAATCAGGATAGGTTCACAGATAAAGACTTAAAAGGTTTATGAGATTTTTTTATTACAAATGATTACATTAAAATGATAAGAGACACAACAACATTCTCCGTGGAATGATCTCAATTCTAACAACGTATGGATAACACGGGAAGGAAACATAGCAAAATGCGAACAGCAGTGGTTTTTGGGAGGTTCCTTTTTTTTTCTTCCTTTTAGTTCCCCTATCTTCCACACGTTCTATATTCTACACATCTAGGTCTTAGCATTAAAAAGAAGAGAAGAGAAGGCACAGTGTCCTGGTTAACGAAAGAAGGTGTTCATGCACTTGATTCTGTAATGGGAGGCCATGGCTTGGCTCACTGCAGGGTCATGGTCAAGGTGGGGGGGGAGCACACCAGAGCCACGGTTCTGCAGGAGTTGTGAAAATTCTCAGGCCGGCAACTCTGGGGATGGGAGCCTGGATAATGTCAGAAATGAGCAATGGGGCTCGGCAGCAGGGTTATTAATGGATTTGGCACGAGATCTTGGCTCAGAAGCATTTCTGGGGCATGACAAGCCCCACGTGGCCACAGAAACAGGCCTCCGGGAGCAGGGACACCAGCTGCTAAGGAGGATTGCGAAGTCTATCCACACCCCTATCGTTCCAGGGCTCCCCGCTGCCTCTAGCTCAAGTAAAACCCATCACCCATCAACCCATCGTAAGCCCTGTGTGGTCTGGCCCCTGTGCACTGCCCCAGGCCCCTTCACTGCCTGACCTTATTTACCCACATACGCACCCACCAAATATTTCACAACGGCTACTCGATGAGACATCCTTTGCGTCAACAACAGCCTGGAAAGCCGCCCTCAACCACTTTTCCTCTTGGTTAACTTCCATGCATTTTTCAAGACTTAACTATGGTGTCACCTCCTTGGGAAAGCATCTCTGACAGCGCTGGGCTGGCTGGGCTGCCCTCCGTGATACCTTCAAGCCTCCTTGCCTATTTTCCTGTCTGCCATATGTATCCATCTGCTGCCTGCCTGCCGTGATTCCTCAGCACATGGGTACAGGTGCGTAAAAGTGACTTGGAATGAAGACATTCAGACTGCCCCAGGACCTTTGCACAGGCAGCCCTCCTTGCCTCTTCCTTTGCTCCACTGCTTCTCTTTCCTTGGATTCTATTTCAAATAGTCCTTTCTCTGGGAAACCTTCACTGAACTTCAAATTCCATTCTCAGAACACTGGGTTCCTCTCTTTCAGAACAATATTGCAGATGAGACGCAATTATCCATTTTGTTGTGTCTGTCTCTCTTATCTCTGAGAACAGCACTGCTATTACCCATCCGTATGCTCAGGCTAAAGAAATGGGAATCATCCCTGATTCTCTTCTGTCCTCCTTTACAAACCGTGTTAACCATCACAAGTCTTCTTGACTCTGCTTCCAAAATCCATATCAAACTCAGCTACTCAAGTCTCCTCCACCTTCCCAGCTCCCTAGATTCCTCAAGAGCCTTCTCCCTGGTGTCCCTGCTTCTCTTCCCACCCCTCAGTGTGCCATTCTCCACATGGAAAAGGCATAGGTGAGGTCATGTCATTTTCTGCTCAAAACCCTCAACCCCTTGTCAGCGCACAGCGAGATTCATCTCCGTATCCAGAAGGGCGCACGTGCGCAGTCGGCCCTGACTAGATGCTTTAGTCTCCCATCTCTTCCCCTCGCCTGCTCCAGCCTGGCTACCCTGGCCTCCTCCGTGTTCCATGAATATGTCCAACTGCTCCTGCCTCAGGGTCTTGGCACTGGCTGTTCCCTCCGCCTGACCCACTCTTGCCCCAGATATCCCCGCGGCGGGAGCCTTCCCATCCTTCAGCTCCCTTCTGAATGTCACCTCCGTACACCAGCTTTCCCTGACCGCCCCCTGCACCCCACCCCCTGCTCTGCTCCCTGCCTAGCTTGAATTTATCTAGCCAGCACCTGTATCACATGGTGTATTAACCTCCCACCCAACTTGTTTGATGGCCTGCCTCCTGATGGATCGTGGGCTCCACGCTGGAGCCCTGACACCCTCTAACGGGCTGGTGCACTGTCAGCACTCCCTATGTATTTGTTGAATGAATGAATGAATGAACATTGAATCAAAAGGGCCACAAGACCAGAGCTAGTGTCTTTTTTGCTTTCCTTCGCAACCCCCCAGCTTAAGCCCGGGCACTGAGCTGGGCTCAATTCCGATGAATAAATGAAAGAATCAGAGAAGCCCTAAATATTCCAAGAATAAACGCAGTGAATGTCTGACAAGCGAACGAATGGCCGACCAAATGAACCCCAGTGCCCAATTAAGGGAACAGAGACATATTTTTCTCTCGTCTGAGCCGGGGAAGATTACAGACCATGTTCTATCGGTACGTCCCTAACCCGGGGAGTTAGAGATACCCAGCTCCTCCAGCAGCCCTGCAACCTGAAGGGCCCTCTGAGCTCAAAGCGGTGGCACCCCCCGCTCGGCACCCTCTCCAAGGCCCTCAGTTGTTATTCACACCCGCGTCTTTCTGGGAAGTGTCTGATCCCAGCCAGCTGAGTGAAGCCGGCCGCTGCATGGGAACCACCATCCCCGCTCACCAGCTAGCGCTTTGGTTTAGGGAGATCAAAGGGAGCAAGTGATCTCACGGCTCCCTTGGTAGGTTCACGCTGGAAAAAATAAAACACAGGCAGAAAATGTTTGGCTTCTCTGGGGAAGAAAAAATAGGCAGCGGGACACATGAGAGCAGCGATGAGCCCCGCCGGCAGCAGCGTCGGGGAAATCTGGGCTGGAGCCGGAGTTCTGGCACTTGCCAGTGGTGGGGCCTTGGGAATGTCACACGGCTTCTCTGAGCCTCGGTTTCCTACGCATACACAGGGACAAGAATAACCTTCTAGAGCAGGGGTTCTCAAAGTCTGGGTTGGAAGCAGCAGCACCACCTGGGAACATGTTAGAAATGCAAACCCTGCATCCAAAACTCCCGGGCGGGGAGGTGTCCAGTAATCTGTGTTTTAGCAAGCCATCCAGAAGATTCTGCCACACACTTGAGTTTGAGAAGCTCTGTTCAATTCACATGGGGTGAGAGTAAATCAGAGGGGTTTTGCTATAATTAAAATGACTATTGGGCCACTAGAGGAAAAGACATAGATCGGTTCCCGGGACGCAGTAAGTGCCTCATAGATGTTAGCTGCTGACGCTGTCGTTACTATTATGGACGCGGTCCCTTTCCTTTGGGAACTTATTGTCTAACTGGGGAGATAAGACAAACAAAATAATGACAACAATAAAGATGAAGTAAAAAAGAATGATCCTCCCATATCTGAGGCCGTGAAGGCACTGAGAAGGAGAGTGTTGGATTCGGAAGAGGAAGAGATTGGGAGTTGGGGCCGTGGTTTGGGATGGCAGTCAGTCATTCCTCATGCATTTGGTTCACTCAACGAACCTTAACTGAGCACCTATTCCATTCCAGGCATGGTGCCAGGTTTACCAGAACCTGAGGGAAAGCTCCCTGCCCTCAACGGGGGGAGTGGGGGGTGGGTTATAGCGTGGGGCAGGCGCGGAGGCAGCCCGAATACACTGTGGTGTCAACACAGGGGCACCAGGAGAGCTCCCAGGATGGGCCCCTGTCCCTGAAGGGGGGTGGGTAATGCCATCGCTGAGCCTGGGGGAAGGGCGGGAGTTAAGCAGGTGAAAAGAGGGGTGCCCACCCAAGCTCCCGTGTCACACAACTCCAGGGGCCGCTGTTCGCAGAGCCCACAGTGACTGCTGCTACCCGCCCGCCCCCCCCGGTGCGGTGGAAACCCTGGGTGGTGCGGGAACACATCTCAGAGAGAGAGGCCAGCACGCGAGGGCTGGGAGGAGAGCGAGGATACAGCATGTGGGAGGCTGTGAAGGTAGTGCAGCGTGGCTGAGTCACGGAGTGGGAAGGCTGGGGCGTGGCCAGAAGTGAAACTGTCCAAGTCAGTGGGGGCCGGACCACGAGGGGCTTGAGGGCCTCAGTGGCGCGGGTGGACTCTGTTGAGGGCCGTGGGGAGCCACCAAAGGTTTTCAGGCAAAGGACAGAAGTGAAGTCTTGGGGTGCCTGGGTGGCTCAGGTCATGATCTCAGGGTCCTGGGACTGAGCCCCACATCAGGCTCCCTGCTCCGTGGGGATCCTGCTTCTCCCTCTCCCTCTGCCTCTCCCCCCAACCCCACCACTCATGCTCTCTCTCTCTCTCTCAAATAAATAAATAAAATCTAAAAAAAAAAAAAAGAAGTCAAGTCTTGCCCTTGGAAACGAGTGTACTTGGTGTGTGCGCACGGAGCATTCCCATTGCCCCAGACCTTGGGACTGTCCTTGACTCTACAATCCATCTGCAAGTCCTCTTGACTCTACCTCCAAAACATATCTAGAATTTACCCCTTTCTCAGCCATCCCACCGACACGGTCCAGGGCACCCACATGGGCTTGGACCACTGCAGCGGCCTCCTCCTGGACCTCTCCACGCTCACCTCCTACAGCTTGCTCCCCACACGCCGGGCAGGGTGGTACTTGTAAAACAAAAGTCACATCATCTCCTTCCTATGGCTCCTCATCCCACTGGGAGTCAAACCCTAGACGACTGGCCTCCACCCCGAACCTCAGCTCCTGTTCTGCCATTCTGAAATCCACAAAGCGCTAAAAAAAAAAAAAGAAAGAAAGAAAGAAAGAAAAAGAAAAAGAAAAAGAAGGAAAGAAAGAAAGAAAAAAAGAAAAAAAAGAAAGACCCGTGCAACCCATTTGTTAGCCAAACCTGACCTGAACCAACAGGAAGCTATTTATGGCTTTTATTTATGGCCCATGCGGGGCGTGCCCATGTAATTTATTTGTTGTTTCCAGGCAGGTACATTCAAGTGGTAGATTATGGGGTTCTGGATCTCTCCGCTGGGGACAAATATCGGGGGCTTTCCTTTAAAAGCTGGAAAGTCTGAATTAGTAACAAATCTGGCTGCGTGGCCTTGGGCTGAGACCGTGGACCTGCGTTCCCTGGCCTCATCTCCTGCCCTCCCCGTGCCTTCTGGCCCAGCGCACAGGCCTCCTCTGGTCCTCTCGCCTTGGCCATGCCCGCTCTCTCGCGCAGCAAACACGTCCCCCTTCACAGTTCCTTGGCTCAGTCCCTGCTCATGTCCCCTCGTCAGCGGAGCCCCCCTCCCACCCCGCCATCAATCTCCGTCCCCTTGCTGGGCCTGAGTTGTCACCACCCGACACGACAGGACGCATCCCTTTGCCTCTATGCTTACTGCCTGCTTCTCTCCCTGGGGCCTGAGCCCCATGAAGGCCTGGATTCCTGCTCACTGCTGTATCCTCAGCACCTGGAACAGCAGCAGAAGTCACTGAATACAGGAGTCAACAAACTAACGTGCGGTCTGTGGCGTAACATCATCACCTTAGCCTCGAGCAGGCCCTCGGCTGCCGGTGGGGGCGGGGGGGGGATGGGGGGACAGACGGTCTCTGCCCTACTTGTCCCGGCATTCCCGGATCCGCCCGTGCCAAGGTACTCGACACACACTGAGCGAAGGGAGGAAAGAGCAAAGCACACAGCTTGGATCTGGGGGCCGCGTGCGGGGCGGGGTGGCAGGTTTCTGCCACCATCCAAATGGGATCGGATGAGGGTCTCGCCGTCTGTGGACAGCAGGCAGGAAATCAGAGCCTCCGTGTGCCGAAGAAATCCCTTCAAATCCCCTCACTTGAGACAATTATTAAACACGGACCTGGCAGAGCCGCTTACAAAGGAGAGAAAAAGAAAGGCTGCCCGGCACGGGAGTGGATGGTGCTTCACAGTTTGGGGGGCTGTCAACCAACCTACCAACCAACTAACCAATCAGCCAGCCGACCACTACAAAGGCACCCTCGCCCTGCAGAGCACTCACCTGGTAGAAGAAGTGGAGCCCTTGGCTGAAAGAGAAAAGAAACCGAAACCAGTTATTTAACCTAGAAACACACTGTTCTTATGTAACATTTTGCTGGGGGGCGGGGGGCAAAGGTTTGCCTCTGGGGAGGTTGTGAGGAATTGTTGAAATCACCTCTGAACCACAGGAATCCCCCATGCCCACGCCAGTGGGGTGCTCCAGTATCTTCCATCAGGAGGACCCGTGGGCTGGGCCTTCCCCTTTCCCACCTCCGGGGGTTGCCACGGTCAGATCCCAGAGCAGCCTTCAGCCCAGGAGGGGCCAACTGCCCTGCCTCTGTCTGGCCTCACTTCCCTTCACCAGGTACCTTACACCTGAGACCCTACGGGAGCCGGGGGCCCAGTCAGGGCCCTTCACGGCTGAGGGACAGATTCTAGCAGGGCTAGAGTTGGGAGAGCAGGTGCAAATCCCAGGTGTGCCTCCAACTCACTCACTATACGACCCTGGCTGGGTCACTTGCCCTCTCTGAGCTTGGATTTCAGCTCTCCAGCTTGCAGGGGTGGGCTGGACATCCATTTCGTTTCATGTCACCACTTTCCAAAAAAGGATCTTAGGCGGGAAGAAAGGGTCCATCTGATTCAGAGACTTTAAGCCTACGATATGGGGCACCCCTCAGAGAAGCTGCTGGGGTTTGGCCACTGTTGGACTCCCAGCCCACTGTAAAATTGTAATTAAAAAGCACCCTGCACACCAAAGGTGCGCTGCACTGCACTTGACCGGGCTAGCGGCTGCCCCAGTGCAGGATTCTCCCCGCCCCTGGGCAGATAGCGGGTTTTTTAGGTGAGCAGGTAGCAGTTGGAAGGCCGCAGCTCAGCACCCAAGGTCTGAATGGGAGCTGGCGGGCTGCAACGTGCTGGGACACCAGTCACCCTCATTTTACAGCAGAGGGACTGGGGGCTCCCTAGGGTCCCACGGCTGGTAAGCAGGAGAGCTGAAATCAGGACATTCCACAGCAAGTATTGAAATAGAAGACGGGCAGACCCCACCCAGGGACCAATGACGAGAGAAGGGTCATCTCATTAAGGCGGAGATGATGTGCAGAGTGGTCTCAGACATAGTCTCTGGGGACCCACCATGTTTGAATGTTGGCCCCACCACTCAGCAGCTGTGAGGCCCTGGGCACCTTTTCTAATTTCTCCATGCCTCAGTTTGCTCCTCTGTAAAAGCGGGTCTGTGGTGAGAACAGAGCGCGTGGCACGTCGTTAGAACGGAGAGAGCGCTAGTCGTCCTTGTCACCGGAGCCTATGTGTGAGAGCTGGGCTCTGCACACAACTAGACCCGTCGCTCAGGGGCTGGGCCACCTTCCCCAGCGTCTGCAGCTCTCCAAGCCCCGCTCCTCTTCTGGAATACCCGGTTCCTACTGCCCAAGCCCACAGTAATGAGTGCACGTGTGCCAGACCCTGACATGGCGCCCAGGGATGAGCCGCTAAAGAGGGGCTGGGATTGCACTAATGGCCACCATGAATGCCATCCGATGGGCTGGCCCGTCACCCTCAGTGGGCAGGGGAGCCTGCTTCTCCTCCCTTCCTGTGCGAAGGCTTGGACTTTAGGGAAAAACCNTGGGCACGTTTTCTAATTTCTCCATGCCTCAGTTTGCTCCTCTGTAAAAGCGGGTCTGTGGTGAGAACAGAGCGCGTGGCACGTCGTTAGAACGGAGAGAGCGCTAGTCGTCCTTGTCACCGGAGCCTATGTGTGAGAGCTGGGCTCTGCACACAACTAGACCCGTCGCTCAGGGGCTGGGCCACCTTCCCCAGCATCTGCAGCTCTCCAAGCCCCGCTCCTCTTCTGGAATACCTGGTTCCTACTGCCCAAGCCCACAGTAATGAGTGCACGTGTGCCAGAGCCTGACATGGTGCCCAGGGATGAGCCGCTAAAGAGGGGCTGGGATTGCACTAATGGCCACCATGAATGCCATCCGATGGGCTGGCCCGTCACCCTCAGTGGGCAGGGGAGCCTGCTTCTCCTCCCTTCCTGTGCGAAGGCTTGGACTTTAGGGAAAAACCACCAAAAGATCAGTTGGCAGAACGTCTTCCAGATTCCAGAGAGGTGGGGCTGGACACCAGTCCTTCTGGATGAGGGGCTAAGGCTTGGCCAGTACTCACAGCCAAGTCCTGCCAGCCAGTCCAGGAGGGAGGGAAGCTTGGAGAGCAGAGGGGAGGGGGCGCAGAGGTGTGTGACCATTGAACCACATGCCCATCTGAGCCCAGCCCAGGGGTCCGGATGCAGAAAGGCAGCTCAGGACGGCACTACGCAGTCTGTGGCGTATGGTGGGTCACAACCAGCATTTTAAAGAGAATTTAGCACAGAATATGACAGAAAAGAAAATATCAGAGTTCCAATTTTATCTACAGGAGTGTGGTGTGCGTTGAGTGGAGACACGAAATGTATTTCTCTAACTCGGAGTCAAGTAAGTTTCAGAAACACTGGCTTAAAATTGTCTCCTCCAAGAGTGCCGGAGAGAACAAGTATTTTCTGAGGTCCGAGAACGTTATTTTACATGAGCTTTTTGTGTTTCGTAACTCTCCTCCGAGGGAGGCACTGCTATACCCATTTTACAGATGTGGAAACTGAGGCTCACAGAGGCTAAACTGGTTGTTTAGAACATGTAACAAGGCTGTGGAACCCTGGTTCGTCTGATTCTGAAGTCAGAGACCTTGTCACAGTAACAACTCCACACACGCACACGAACGAGGGCATGATGTCCTACATGTGCGCCTGGACCCTCCTGCTGTGGAGTCAAAGGCTGTGTGCCTGGCCGCTGCGACGACAGCTTTCCAGGAAGGCGGCTCCTGTTTCTGGGCTCACGTACAATACTGACAACAGGAGCTAACATTTACTGAGCACCTGCTGTGTACCAGGCACTCTCCAGACATTTTACATTATATCGCCCACTTAATCTTTCCCAACAGTCTTGGAGGAGGGGCGGGTATGATCCCCCCTTCCTCCAGCCTCCTGCCTAGGGGCTGGGCATGTACCTGGATGGATAAGAGGAAAGCAGACGTTTGCCGGGGGTTCCCAGCAAATACTGTTTCTTTCCTGAGACCCCCTTCACGCCCTGGCATCTCCCTGCTTCCCAATTTGGTAGTGGTCCCGGGAGGATGTGAGGCCTGGAACAGTGACGGCTATCTTGCAACCACAAGGGGAGGCCGAACCACACTGCAGCCTGGCGAAGGTGTTGTGCCAGCCTCGACACTGTTACCGCTGGCTTCTTGTGGAAGCAACTGGACTTCCTTACGGCTTCAGCTCCGTTAGCCCAAAGCACCCCCGTGGCCTCTCCCTCTGGGAAGGACAGCCCAGGGGCCAACTGTTGGGGAGGGAGAGGAGAACGCACGCACCTTTCTTCTGTCGGATTCGGAGGAGGTAGAGGGCTGCGATGAGCAGAGCCACCAGCAGGGCACAAACCACGCCCACCACGATGAAGATACTCCGGCCATTATTGTCTAGGGACCACACGGAACAGAGGCTTCACGTATGCAAATTAAAAACAGTGAAACTTACTACCCACCACCCCTTGTCGCCGCTAGGTAGGCGTCGTTAACTGAGAACATCTGGCCATACATGTTCTGAGCCACACGGGCACGTTCATGGGTAGGCACACACTTCCCCACGTGGGTCACCCGCGGGCCGTGCAAAAACCATGCCGAGGTGCTGGGAGGGAAAATGTTCGTTCCTGACGGCGACGGAGGAGCCCTGGCTTCAGGATGTGGGCAGAAATCTCACTCCCAAGGAACAGAAACATGTTCCTTCTCGTCTGGAATGAACCAGAGTGGCCACCATCGCGGCCCAGGCCGTCTGAAACTCTGAGTTGCAACTGGCTGTCACACATAGGCTGGGGGAGGGGGTGTCAAGGGCAGGTGTGTGCGGCTGGCTACTGGACTCCACAGAGCTCTCTGGAGCTGTCCACTCGTCTGCGCCCGGGACCGCGGCAGAGGAGCTCGGAACCCAGGACACTCGCAATGGACACTGTGGGGGTAGGGCTGGCACCAGGGCATGGGCGGGGGGTCCTGCACTAGAGCATTATGGGTAGTTAGGAGCAGGGCTCTGAGCGGCAGAAATGTGGGCGCCTGGTCGCGTGACCTTGAGCAAGTCATTCAAACTTCCCTCTACATACTGACTTCGACTTGTGCTGTTGAGACCGATAATAATCTCTCCCTCTTTGTATAGCTCTGAGGATTCACCTACTCCCTAAACAACCAACCAACAAACTCACTCCCTCTCATTCTTTTAAAAGCATTTCCTGAGTGTCTACTATGTGCCAGGCCTTGAAGCTACGAGGCTGAGCACGACAGCCCTGGTCCCTGGCAGCTGAGTCTCAGAGCTGAAGGTCAAGCGCACCTTCTTCAACACTGCCATGAGCAAGGCCCAGAGAGAGGCACTGACTAGTCCAAGGTCACCCAGTATATCTGTGACGGAGCCAGAGTCGAAATCCACACATCCTATCTCCTAGTGTAGGGCTCATCCTATGGAAACCAGGCATCAGTGACATCAAAGGGACACCCTGTGGGGCCCCAAGGCGCCTAGAGCTCCCCTGTTCCCTCCCAAGATGCAACAAGAAAAAGAAATGGTCTCTATTGTAATCCTCAGCCAGATGCAAGGCAGAGCCATGCTAATGACACGTGATGGAACATTCCACAGTGGCACCAAAATGCCAACGAGGTGCTGCCACTTTGCAGAGAGAAGAGAGAGGGCGACAACAGGTTGGGAGGGGCTGAGAAAATCACACCTGGCGCCTCTCCCTCGAACAGGGGAGTGGCAGGGCTCTCACCGTCTTAATCAGGCATGCACTTCGGCCTAGAAATGCTCTTTGGGAAATCACCCCCAGAAGCAGCTGCACATGTGAGAGAGTCTGTGCGAGGTCATTCATCACAGCACTGGTTCTGCTTCAGATAAGGTGCAAAGACTCTGAAGCCCCCACCCCATTCCAGGGGTGCAGGCTTGCGAAGGCAGCCGAGGTGAGAAGGAACAGCAGGAGGGGTGGCTGGCCTGGAGTGCTGACAGTCTCTGTCAGGCGCAGGAACAGGAGGCGGGAAGCTGGAAACAGGCCAGTGTCCCTCCCTCCCTTCTTTCTCGAATGCATGCTTCTGTCCAAAGATCTACAAAGATATGTACCAAACTCTTACCAGTGGTCAGTGGTGAGGTGTGGGCTTTGGGGGAGGGGCGCTCACTGTAAAATTTGCCTATCTACAGACCTCTAGATCATTCCACAATNAGGGAGGCACTGCTATACCCATTTTACAGATGTGGAAACTGAGGCTCACAGAGGCTAAACTGGTTGTTTAGAACATGTAACAAGGCTGTGGAACCCTGGTTCGTCTGATTCTGAAGTCAGAGACCTTGTCACAGTAACAGCTCCACACACGCACACGAACGAGGGCATGATGTCCTACATGTGCGCCTGGACCCTCCTGCTGTGGAGTCAAAGGCTGTGTGCCTGGCCGCTGTGACGACAGCTTTCCAGGAAGGCGGCTCCTGTTTCTGGGCTCACGTACAATACTGACAACAGGAGCTAACGTTTACTGAGCACCTGCTGTGTACCAGGCACTCTCCAGACATTTTACATTATATCGCCCACTTAATCTTTCCCAACAGTCTTGGAGGAGGGGCGGGTATGATCCCCCCTTCCTCCAGCCTCCTGCCTAGGGGCTGGGCATGTACCTGGATGGATAAGAGGAAAGCAGACGTTTGCCGGGGGTTCCCAGCAAATACTGTTTCTTTCCTGAGACCCCCTTCACGCCCTGGCATCTCCCTGCTTCCCAATTTGGTAGTGGTCCCGGGAGGATGTGAGGCCTGGAACAGTGACGGCTATCTTGCAACCACAAGGGGAGGCCGAACCACACTGCAGCCTGGCGAAGGTGTTGTGCCAGCCTCGACACTGTTACCGCTGGCTTCTTGTGGAAGCAACTGGACTTCCTTACGGCTTCAGCTCCGTTAGCCCAAAGCACCCCCGTGGCCTCTCCCTCTGGGAAGGACAGCCCAGGGGCCAACTGTTGGGGAGGGAGAGGAGAACGCACGCACCTTTCTTCTGTCGGATTCGGAGGAGGTAGAGGGCTGCGATGAGCAGAGCCACCAGCAGGGCACAAACCACGCCCACCACGATGAAGATACTCCGGCCATTATTGTCTAGGGACCACACGGAACAGAGGCTTCACGTATGCAAATTAAAAACAGTGAAACTTACTACCCACCACCCCTTGTCGCCGCTAGGTAGGCGTCGTTAACTGAGAACATCTGGCCATACATGTTCTGAGCCACACGGGCACGTTCATGGGTAGGCACACACTTCCCCACGTGGGTCACCCGCGGGCCGTGCAAAAACCATGCCGAGGTGCTGGGAGGGAAAATGTTCGTTCCTGACGGCGACGGAGGAGCCCTGGCTTCAGGATGTGGGCAGAAATCTCACTCCCAAGGAACAGAAACATGTTCCTTCTCGTCTGGAATGAACCAGAGTGGCCACCATCGCGGCCCAGGCCGTCTGAAACTCTGAGTTGCAACTGGCTGTCACACATAGGCTGGGGGAGGGGGTGTCAAGGGCAGGTGTGTGCGGCTGGCTACTGGACTCCACAGAGCTCTCTGGAGCTGTCCACTCGTCTGCGCCCGGGACCGCGGCAGAGGAGCTCGGAACCCAGGACACTCGCAATGGACACTGTGGGGGTAGGGCTGGCANCTCCCTGCTTCCCAATTTGGTAGTGGTCCCGGGAGGATGTGAGGCCTGGAACAGTGACGGCTATCTTGCAACCACAAGGGGAGGCCGAACCACACTGCAGCCTGGCGAAGGTGTTGTGCCAGCCTCGACACTGTTACCGCTGGCTTCTTGTGGAAGCAACTGGACTTCCTTACGGCTTCAGCTCCGTTAGCCCAAAGCACCCCCGTGGCCTCTCCCTCTGGGAAGGACAGCCCAGGGGCCAACTGTTGGGGAGGGAGAGGAGAACGCACGCACCTTTCTTCTGTCGGATTCGGAGGAGGTAGAGGGCTGCGATGAGCAGAGCCACCAGCAGGGCACAAACCACGCCCACCACGATGAAGATACTCCGGCCATTATTGTCTAGGGACCACACGGAACAGAGGCTTCACGTATGCAAATTAAAAACAGTGAAACTTACTACCCACCACCCCTTGTCGCCGCTAGGTAGGCGTCGTTAACTGAGAACATCTGGCCATACATGTTCTGAGCCACACGGGCACGTTCATGGGTAGGCACACACTTCCCCACGTGGGTCACCCGCGGGCCGTGCAAAAACCATGCCGAGGTGCTGGGAGGGAAAATGTTCGTTCCTGACGGCGACGGAGGAGCCCTGGCTTCAGGATGTGGGCAGAAATCTCACTCCCAAGGAACAGAAACATGTTCCTTCTCGTCTGGAATGAACCAGAGTGGCCACCATCGCGGCCCAGGCCGTCTGAAACTCTGAGTTGCAACTGGCTGTCACACATAGGCTGGGGGAGGGGGTGTCAAGGGCAGGTGTGTGCGGCTGGCTACTGGACTCCACAGAGCTCTCTGGAGCTGTCCACTCGTCTGCGCCCGGGACCGCGGCAGAGGAGCTCGGAACCCAGGACACTCGCAATGGACACTGTGGGGGTAGGGCTGGCACCAGGGCATGGGCGGGGGGTCCTGCACTAGAGCATTATGGGTAGTTAGGAGCAGGGCTCTGAGCGGCAGAAATGTGGGCGCCTGGTCGCGTGACCTTGAGCAAGTCATTCAAACTTCCCTCTACATACTGACTTCGACTTGTGCTGTTGAGACCGATAATAATCTCTCCCTCTTTGTATAGCTCTGAGGATTCACCTACTCCCTAAACAACCAACCAACAAACTCACTCCCTCTCATTCTTTTAAAAGCATTTCCTGAGTGTCTACTATGTGCCAGGCCTTGAAGCTACGAGGCTGAGCACGACAGCCCTGGTCCCTGGCAGCTGAGTCTCAGAGCTGAAGGTCAAGCGCACCTTCTTCAACACTGCCATGAGCAAGGCCCAGAGAGAGGCACTGACTAGTCCAAGGTCACCCAGCATATCTGTGACGGAGCCAGAGTCGAAATCCACACATCCTATCTCCTAGTGTAGGGCTCATCCTATGGAAACCAGGCATCAGTGACATCAAAGGGACACCCTGTGGGGCCCCAAGGCGCCTAGAGCTCCCCTGTTCCCTCCCAAGATGCAACAAGAAAAAGAAACGGTCTCTATTGTAATCCTCAGCCAGATGCAAGGCAGAGCCATGCTAATGACACGTGATGGAACATTCCACAGTGGCACCAAAATGCCAACGAGGTGCTGCCACTTTGCAGAGAGAAGAGAGAGGGCGACAACAGGTTGGGAGGGGCTGAGAAAATCACACCTGGCGCCTCTCCCTCGAACAGGGGAGTGGCAGGGCTCTCACCGTCTTAATCAGGCATGCACTTCGGCCTAGAAATGCTCTTTGGGAAATCACCCCCAGAAGCAGCTGCACATGTGAGAGAGTCTGTGCGAGGTCATTCATCACAGCACTGGTTCTGCTTCAGATAAGGTGCAAAGACTCTGAAGCCCCCACCCCATTCCAGGGGTGCAGGCTTGCGAAGGCAGCCGAGGTGAGAAGGAACAGCAGGAGGGGTGGCTGGCCTGGAGTGCTGACAGTCTCTGTCAGGCGCAGGAACAGGAGGCGGGAAGCTGGAAACAGGCCAGTGTCCCTCCCTCCCTTCTTTCTCGAATGCATGCTTCTGTCCAAAGATCTACAAAGATATGTACCAAACTCTTACCAGTGGTCAGTGGTGAGGTGTGGGCTTTGGGGGAGGGGCGCTCACTGTAAAATTTGCCTATCTACAGACCTCTAGATCATTCCACAATAAACATGAATTACAACTTTTAGTGTTAAAGATAAAATTTAAAGTGCCAGGACAGTTGGCATTGAGGCCTCACCCTGGGTTTTATGGGTTTCCTGGTCCTTCTGGTGGGCAGAGGCCACAAGGGTATGGTTTTTGGTGACTGCGGGCTGCCCGTCATGCTGCACCTGGCAGGTGAACACCACGTCTTCCCTGTGGGCGGACGAATTCACCAGGAGCCAGCTCGTCCAGTTAAATGTCCCATCCTTGTTCTCTATGAGGTTCGAGGCCATTGAGGCCATTTCTGTTCGGGACACGTTTCCGTTCTCCAACCAGGTCAGCTGTAGGTGCCGGGGGTAGAACTTCGTCACTTGGCAAGTGACATTCACCTGGTCCCCTGCCACGGGCTGCTGGGAAACCTCCAAGGTGGGCGGAACTGAAACAGCACAGAGCAGAAGCTCTGACCTTATGGAACAGACAGATCACAGGGGAGGGTTCGAGAACTTAGCTCCCCCCACACAGCAAGGAATCACCCAGAACAGGGCTAGACTATCCTCAGTGTTTGCATATGAATGAAGTCCCTAAGCACAGAGTCCAGCATACAGTAGGTGCTCAAGGACTGGTAGCTCCTATTAGGCTAAGAATGATTGAAATCAAGATACTCAGCCCGTGGTATGCAGTTGGAATAGAATAATTGTAGCAAAAGAAATGACATCACCAAGCACACGGTGGCTTGGATTACAGCAGGTGCTCAATAATTGGCATTGCTATGGTCAAGTAAATGAACCACCCAGCACAGTGCTTGGCACACGGTAGGTGTTCACCCTGCAGCTGCCATGAAAATAGTAGGGGATGATGGTACAACTAGGTGCAGGGTGACTGGGAGGGTCTGTCAGATGTCAACCCTAGGCAGTGGAACGCCTGGAGCAGGGAGTGGGAGAGGGGCTGGCCCGGAGACTTGGGGGCCAGACCGGCAGTTGGGCTGGGGTGAGGGACATCTACCTCGGAGGACCGCAGACAAGTTGGCAGTCCCACGAAGAGGAGGGCCCCCCTGCAGGGTCACGTGGGTCACCTCGCAGATGACCTGGGAGCGAACGTCCCCCGGGGCCAGCACCAGTCTGGTCGTGCTAGAGATGTTGTAGGAAGTGCTGTTTCCCTCTGCGTCCACGGTGGTCTGGGAGGCTGCCAGCTCATTCCCGTTTTTGAACCATCTCAGGGTGATGTTTCTGGGGGAGAAGCCGTGGGACTCGCAGGTGAAGCTCACTGTCTGCTCAGGCGAGGCCCTGGTCGCAGGGCCCGACACCACGGGGGGAGAGGGTTTGGCTAGAAGAGGAGCATTTATGATCAGTAAGCATGACTGTGGTCATCAGCAGTAAGGACACGTGTGTGACACCGTGGAGAACCCTCGGCCCTTCGGATAGTGTGGGGAGGGCGGGTGTCATCTGCTCATCGCACAGAGGAGGACCCCAGGTTCCAGAGCTGAACTCTGAGTCGGGGACAGGGCTGAGGTGCAGCTCCAGACCTGAGTTCAAGGTCCCCCTTCTCTTCTCTGCCAGGTGACTTCCCACCAATCTGGGCACAGGAACGACATTTCTGATGGGTGTGACTCTTGGCATCAACCATCCTAGCTGCCTCCCTGCAAACCTCACTGAGGTCAGAGAGTCCGTGCAGGGGAAGCAAGGGCAGAGCGGAACCCCCATGGAAGCCCACTGGAGGCGTGGCCGTGGCACAGCGTGGCTCCCTCTCTGTGAAATAAGACAGCAGGCATTTCTCCTTCCTGGGGTTGCAGTGAGGGGCCAGTGAGGGAATACAAGCAGTTTTGCTTTGAATAAAACACTGAAAATGCTTCTCAGAACTGAACAAACACAGATCTATCTTTATCCCAAACCTAATTCATACCCAGAACTCTCCGTTTAGGTATTTATGAATTTAATCTAGTTTTCACTCTTTCCATAAATATTCCATAGGATCTAATCTGTGCCATCCCTGAATCCAAGAAGGAGGGAATGAAGGGATGATTTTCTGAAACTGCGTTCTTCTCTTGGTGCCATTTCGGGTTGAAAACCAAGCTCACTGAGCGCAGAGAAAGCCCAAAATTAACCGTGAATTAATTTCAAGGACAGAGACAGGGGACTCCAAACAGGGAGAAACCGTCTGTCCTGAAAGCACACACATCAGTGAATCTAAAGGGGGGGGGGCATTTCATCCATAGAAGGTTCTATAGGGTGTCTCCAAACCTTTCATTATTACCCAACACCTTCTACAACAAACATAGGAAATACTACAAATATTTACATTTGTAAATATTTAACTTGCTTCCTAAAACACATGAAACATGTTGAGGTCACTTGAATAAGTGAAGTCATGAAATCACACAGCCCGGATGCCCCTGGAGGGATGAGGGGCTGAGCTCGGTTACCCCTCACGGGCAGCATCTTGGGCACCTGACACTGGGCTGATTCCCCCTCGCCCCTCAGCTCCTTCACCCCTCAGCCGGCCCTTTCAGGGGGCCCCCAGTATGGTCCCATTTATGGGCCAGGACTCAAGGAGGAACGCGGCTGGCCCAGGGCACGCAGTGAATAAAGGGCAGAGCTCGTTTCACCACACACACACACACGCATGCACGCACGCACGACGGGTTCCTTTTAGCTTCTCGGTTCTTTCTTCCTGCACCTCCGTGTCTGTTTTGGTGTAAAACGGATCAAAACACCGCCTCGATGACAGGTGAAAATGTATGTAAAACACAGAACCTGGCATACAGTAGATGCTTCATAAACAACACTGAAGATGATTATCCTAAGATCTGGCCGTGACTTCTGAAACTACCTATTTGTCCTTTAGGCCGTAAGAGGGCAAAACGAAAGCTTAGCAGACACACAAGAGGAGTCCCAAGGCCTGCTCCCCACAGCTGCCGTGCAAAACCCCAAATGAGAAAAGCAGCAGAAACCAGCAAATTATGATTCTCTCCCTCTTCTTTTAATAATCCCCTCAGGAAACAAGTTTGGCGAATTGGCTTTCAAAACACAAACGAGATCACAGGTGTATTCCTGCAGATTAGCTATTTACAGAAAGCTGGGAGCGTTTTGAAAGAGGGAGGACAGGTTTTGCCCGTGACATTTTGGGTGTGTTGAGGCAGGGAGGACTCTGGGACTGAGCGGCGAGTATTCGCGGGGATTCCAGCCCCTGTTCAGAGGCACGCGGGCTTCCAGATGGGAAGGTCCCCTAGCCTGGAGCTCAGATCTGAGCAGGGTGTCGGCTGCCCCTTCCCCGGGCCTGAGGGCAGGAAGCAGCTCGGCCCCAGGCCTGCTCCTTGGGACGGTGTCCTGGCCACTCCACTCGGGCTCATTTTCCCAACAGCTGTCACGGGCACAGGCTCTTCTGAAGCACCTACCCACCAAAAGCTCCTCTCCCAGCCCCAGGAGCACAGGGGAAGAAAATTCAGTGTTGAGCATCCCCTGGAGTAGTTAAAAAATTCACCTGCCCAGCCTCATGTCTGACGAAGTCAGTCAGAATATCTAGGGGGAGCCAGGGGCTGGGGATCTTTTTCTCCCAGGTGATTCTAAATGAGCAGTCCAGGGTGCAAGGCACCCAATATCACCCCCAAACCCCACTTACATTCGAGGCCTGGGAGGAAGAGTGACTTGGCCAAGGTCCTACGGCTCGGCATATGCTAGCTACATTCCTGGGACACAGACCACGTGCCAGGCCCTGCTGTGGGCGCTTTAAAGCATTCACTTGTTCAGTCCCTGCAGCGGCTCTGCGGGTCGTGCTGTCACAGACAGGCGAGGACAGCGGGCCAATGTGGGGATGAGTCATCAGCGGTCACAGAGCAGGGAAGGCAGAGCTGGGTGGGAGCCCGGGCAGTGGGGCTCGGCCACGCTCTCAGATGCTCTGTGTGGATGTCCAAGAATCGCCTAACCCCCACATCTGGGGCCTTCTGGACCTCCTCGCCAGTCCTCAGCCCCCTGACCAGCAGCCTGATGATCGCCAGGTCACAGATGGGACACGGAGGCCCCGAGGGAAACGGAGACTAGCCCAGGATCGCACAGTTCTGGGAGGAGTACCAGGCTCCCCAAGGGTCTGTGCCCTCATCCAGCTCCCTGTGTCCTCCTGACGTCCTGCCGAGGCTGGCGTGATGAACCACTTTGTACAGGTGGCCCCTAGCCTTGACATTCCCAACACAGCACCTTCTTTAGTGACCGCCACCCTCCTCGTCCCTCTGAAATTCTCCACCGCAAGCAGTTAGGGGAGGGGGTCCCTCTGGATGCCCAGACCTGCTGACCCTGTGGCAACAGAGGGAAGATGCGGGGTCCCTACAGCAGAGTCTAGAATATGATCTCTGGCTCATGGGGCCCCAAACACCCAGGAAGCACCTCCCCAGCACCATCAGTCTGCAGAGCCAGGAATGGGGTGTCCTGTGTTGCTGGGCTTGCAGGGGTCCCTCTGCTCTGTCCAAGCCGCTGCCCCAGGCTGCTCCGTGAAGGAGCAACATCGCACAATGGGGGACTCCTGATGCCCTTATGTGTGTGGAACTGTGTCCTCCAGGAGCAGGCTCAAGACTTCATGAGATGTTTGTGTATCTGTCGGATCTGGGGGTGCAAAGCAGCATCACCCCCCCCCGGGGACTCTTCTTTTCAATGCGTATTGCTGAAGAACAGAAGACAGTATTTTAAAGGAGAGGGTGGTAGCATTCTGAACCTTTGGAAAAATAATGACAAGGAGACACACTGGCTCCCTGTTCAGAGGGTCAGCGCACCTTGGTTTTATTCAGCACCTACTCTGTGCCAGGCTCTTCCACGGAAACAGTATCTGAAGCTCGGGCAGGGAGGAGCCCGCCCAGAATCAGATGGGTTCTGGAACGATCTCACTCACTGGATACCTGAGCATAAGCAAGAACCTGTCATGCCGTGACAGGCTCTGAATGTCTACATGGGGGCTTGGATGTGGCCTTCGTGTGCTGGCAGCCCAGCGTCCTGGATCCTGGGCCCCTGGCAGCAAACCCTAAATGATCACCTTTTGCATCAACGGGGCAACTTTCTTCACCCACGTGGGGCACCTCTTCCCTGGGCGAGGACATCTGGGTGCCCAGGTCTGCTCGGAGCCTGCAGTGACTGTGCGAGTCGGGCCCTGAATCACACGAGGGGGTTCTGGACGGACCCAGAGCAAAGCCCAACCTCGGGCATCTCGTCCCACCTGCGCTATCAGAGTAAATAGTGCGTCTGTGCCTCTCAGGAATGTCTTTTCCGTGTGGTGTTTCTAAAGACGAAATAAAGAAACACGTTCTTCCTTCTCTTTGCCCTGGAAGCGTTTATTCTCATTGGAAAGGAAGGGAATGTCCGCTTCATGAGAGAAGGGCCCTTGCTTCTTTTGTTCCCTGCTTCCCCAGCACTCAGAGCAGAGCCTGCATACAGTAGGTGCTCAGTAAATGCTGAGTAAAAAGCAGAGTCAGCCACATGGAGGGGGCTGCTCTCTGGAGGCAAGAGTGAGGTAGGATTTGTAACTGGGCAAGTCACCCAGACTTTCAGTCCCTCATCCCTGGAACCAGAGGGCTGGTCAGGAGTGGAAAAGGCAAGAGCCGTGGAGTCCACAGACTGGGGTTCTAGAGTTTCCCACGGTTTTCTAGTTGGGGGGGGCCTTGAACAAACGTCACAACCTCTCCGAGCCTCAACTTCCCTGATCTGTGGAAGGGGCTCAAGTCAAGGGCACCCACCACAACACCTGATTCTTAGCTGTAGCTCAGACAACGGAGGGCGTTCTCACTGACTTGTTGTCACCACCAGGGGATGAAGGAGGCCCAGGCCATACTCACCGCTCACGGTGACCTGTGTGCCGGGTCCAGACTTAAACTCCACATCAGGGCTGCCTCTCTGGAACTTCACACAGTAGTAGGCTCCCGTGTCTGCGAGTGATCTCACTGATGCGGATGGAAAAGTCCGTGTTGTTTCTCTTCGTGGCGTCTGAAACATTTGTTACTCGGGGGTAGTGGCCTCCTTTGAAATTGTAGACTGACTCCCGGGCTGGCCCTGTCCCCCGGAACCACTCAACCGGCCCAATGGGGTACAGGGAGGTCAACGGTGCAGCGCAGAGTGGCTGTCTGTCCGGCTGCGACAGACACGGAGTTGTCAGGCTGGATCACCTGCAGCTCTGGCTCACCTGCCGCACCTGGAGGGAAACAGAGCCCGCATTTATTGCTCCTGGTGGATCCTGTACGTCCCCTCAAGTGTTCATCCACAACAGCTCGTTGATGGAGTGCGCACCGTGAGCGGCCTGGAGCTCAGCACACCGCATGGATGCGCCATGCAGCCCTCCCTGCGAGCCTGTAACTGAGACCCCGTCACAAATGAGTAAACTGAGGTCAGTGACGTGCCAGGGAGCAGGCCAGAGGTCCTGAGTCCCCCTCGGAAGATTCATGTCTGAGCTGGGCTCTGAGCTTTCCAGGATGTGAGGGGCCCAGCATTCCTAACAGAGGGCACAGCGGGGCAGGGGCTCAGAGGTGGGGGGCAGCACGGTGTGCGTGGGGCTCTATGGGGAGCCTAGGTTCTCTTTCGGGTCTGGCCTGGAAGCAGGCCCCAAGCAGGGACGCCACACCCAGCAGCTGGGGCTCGTCCAGGCTGTGCAGTCATGAGGCGGGAGGACTTGGATTTGAGTTCGGGCTCAGGCCTTACTGATCCGTGACTTTGGCCATCACTTGAGCCAAGAACATCTGACAGGATGTGGATGTGAGTACTGAGCAGGTCCCTCCATGGCTCTCGAACCTCAGTTTCCTCATCTGTCCATCAGTTACTGTGAGCCCATCTCGATGGGTCTCTGGCAGGACCAAACAACAACCCCGGCCAGGGACAGCATCAAAAAGAAGCATCTGGTCTTTGGAGCCATCTGACCTGGCTGAAACCTGGCTCGCCTTTTATTCACACATGACCTGAGGTTATCCATTGGTTTTGAGACTCAGTTTCCTTATCTACAAGATGGGTAGAGCAGCGCCTAGCCCTCTGCTTTGTTCTGAGAAGAAAATGCAATGACACCTACAAGTTACTTAGCACCACGCGGGGCACAGGGAAGCTACTGTCATCACACAACAAAGAAATGAGTGTGTGGGGATCTGTTGTGTGAACTTCACTCCCACCCTTGCTGATGTGCCTGCAGGCCACGTCGTCCTGGATGTCGAGGACACACAGGGGCTGGACAAACGTCAGGCCTCAAGGACTCCCACGCTGGGGAGCTGGAAGGCTTCCTAGGGGTGGTGGAGGTGGTGCCTGGAGAGCAGTGGGGCACGTGAGACAGGGACTCCGGGCAGCGGACATGGTGGTGGGGGGTCGGAGGGACACAGCCAGGAAGGTGACCAGGCGGTGGGAAACTGTCGAGAGAAGCCGCTGAGATACTCAGGTTGCCGTGCACCCAGGGTCCGATTCTGAGCAAGATGGGGGTGGGGGAAAGAGGAGGGATCATAAGCCCTTGGAGAAACACAGAGGCGGGAAGCAGAGAGAGGGGATGACAGACATAGGCCGAGGGAGAGGCAGACAGGCAGGAACAGTGAGCGAGGGCAATGGAGTGGGGGAAGAGAGAATAAAAGACAGACTTGGGGTCGTGCAGTCGCATAGGTGCTGATTGGCTATCGGTCTCCTCCTGGTCACTCACTGACCCACCATGTGACCTTGTCCTATCCTGACACCTTGTCCTAGGACACCTTTGCCTTGTACACCAGACAGGGTGCAGCCGATGGCCTGAGCAGCGCCCTCTGGCTCTGGCTGGGCAGGAGAGAGAGCTGGGACTCTGCCACCTGCCCCTGGCCTGGCACCACCCACTGGCAGGGGCAGGGCGTCCAAAGGCTGGGAAGCCCACGGATTCCAGCCTGCCCTTGCTGCTGGCAATCCCAGGGCCTCAGAACAGGCCTCTCCACCTCTGTGCCCATTGTCCCGGGCCTACCTCCCAGGCTGGGGGTCACCCAGTTCTCCTAGCGAGTGCCCGAGATGCAGAGCTTCAGGCAGATGGCGGCCCGACCCTCCCTGTGCAGGGAGGAAACCAGAGCCCACAGGGGGCAGGGGCTCAGGGCAGAGCGGGTGGCCAGGTGTGGGACAGGCACACGGACGAGGCCCCCAGAGGCAGCGGGCCACCCCGACACACCACAGGCGGCTGTTAGCAGCATGCAGCCAAGAACCACCCCAACGGGTCTGCGTTCCAGCATGGGACCCCGGAGGAACGGGAAATGCCCCTTGGGGGAGAGCGCAGGCGCTGGTTCCCCTCTTACCCAGCTCAGCACCTGCCCTCCCTGGGCCTCCATCCCATCATCCGCAAAGTGGGGGTACCGGCATCCTCCCCCCAGGACCGTCCTGAGCACTGGGACACAGTGGGACATAAGCGCATACCTCGTAGGGGCTGGGTAAATTTCAGTTTCTGTTCCCATTATTATCACAGGTAGAACATTTATCTACTTGATTGTCGTGTTTCCCCCCAACCAGGAGGTAGCATCCACACGGCACCGCTTCCAACCCCCTGCGGGGAACAGTGTCTGGCCCACACCGGGCCCTCAAGAACCGCGAGCTGAATGAACACACTCATGAATGAAGGAGGGATTCCACTTGTTCCCGGGCAAAGCCCCTCTCCAAGGCTCTGCTCGGCTGTCTGCCGAATGGAGCTGCCACGCGCATACCCAGGAGGCAGGAGACGCCTGAGCTGGGAGCCCGGGACCGCGCCCGGCCCCCAGGCACGCGGAATAGATGCCAGTTATTATTATCCTTATCAATAACGCGGCACAGGGCCGTGAGTCAGCAGCTGGTGAGGGGAGCGGCGCGAGCGAGCGGTGGCTGCAGAACCAGGCGTGCAACGTGTTGGAGCAGGGCTATTCTTGGGGTGCAGCCGGAGGCCTGCAATCACACCCCGGGCAGGCGACAATAAAATCTGGAGTTGGGGAGGGCTGCCCCCCCCCTTTTTTTTTAGCTCCTCTTGAGCTCTCTCCACCAACTGCAGCCAGATTTAGGCAGCTTAATTAATTAGCTAGTGTTTATAAAGCGTTTGAAGAATTTTAAAAGTGCGACGTAAGTGCCAAATATTATTTTAATCTGTGTATATGTGTGTTTTTTCCAGCAGAGAGGGTTTTTTTTTTTTCCTTGCTTGCTATGCTTTTCTTTTTCTCGGCAGGTTCTGTGCTGGGAACTGGGCTTGTTAAAAATCACTCCTGCGGTTCTGGGCCTGGGGTCATCATGCTGGCATCATGGACAAAACCATTTCCTGCTCTGTCCCTGCCCTCGCTGGCAAGGGAGAGCCGCGGTCCAGGGGCCTGAACCGTCTCCAGGAGAGGAGGGCGGCTGGGCAGGCATTCTTGCATGCTGCTGGTGGGAGTGGAAATTGGAACATCGTCTCGGGAAGGCACTTTGGCAGGATTTAACAAAGGTGTGAAAGCTGTTCATCAGCCTTTGCGGGGCTGTTCCGTGAGGACATAACCCCACACGGGGCGTGGGGTTCCCATATGACGATCTTGAAAACGTTGGGGGAAAAAAACCCCGGAGCGGCCCATGAGAGGGGATGGCTAAGTGAATTACGGCCTATCCCCTTCGTGGAGTTCCAGGGAGGCCTAAAAAGCCACCACCACGAAAACCGGTAATCTGGACATTTTTTTGCAGGGCATAATTACAAATGATATTGTGATTATGCAAATAAAACCTGTCCGTTGCAAAGCATTTAAGAGAAAAATGAAAAAGTATAAAAACACAACAATCATCTCATAGAATACCATCAAAGGTGACTGCAATCCACATTTTGATGTTGTTAAAATATGAGTAAAAACAATGGAAAATCATACTCGGGTAACTAAGAATATGAGCGAACATTTAGCTTCGTTCACTCAGGTGTTCTTAGAAAAATAAAAAATTGGAGGGGCGCCGGGGTGGCACAGCTTAAGTTAAGCGTTTGCCTTCAGCTCAGGGCGTGATCCCGGCGTCATGGGATCAAGCCCCACATCGGGCTCCTCCGCTATGAGCCTGCTTCTTCCTCTCCCACTCCCCCTGCTTGTGTTCCCTCTCTCGCTGGCTGTCTCTCTCTCTTTCAAATAAATAAATAAATAAATTTTCTTTTAAAAAAAGAAAAATTGGAAATGTCCTAATGTCCAAGAGAAGGAGACGATCGATCCTGTGTTGGTGAACCCCCACGAGGACCCACTCTACAACCATTAAAAATGGTGGTGTAGAATGACAATTATCAACGTAAAAATATACTATGAGATCAGAGTCCGTTACTGAGTGACACATTCAGCGTGATCTCAGACTGCGAAGTTAAAAAAAAAAAAGTGCATATTCAAGACTAGCAGTGCTTAATTCTGTAGTAGATTTACAAGGGATTTTGCTTTTATGTTTTCTGTTTGCATGACTTGTGCAATAAAAAAATAAGAAAAACTGTGCTTTTGGTATGATTATGACTTTGTAAAATAAAATAAAATTATATTTAAATAAACAACGGCAAGGTACTATATATACAAGGCTATAAAACGCAACTCTCTCTGGATCATGAATCTGAAACTGAGGGGTATTTCCTTCTATTTTGGGTATTTTTCAGATTTCCTAAACTGAACGAGTATTAACTATTTACAACATTCTATTTTATAATAAGAAAATCTATACATGTAATACGTATGTTACATACATGTTTACTGTTTAAATGAGCCTCCCCTCCAGGAACCTTGTCTGTTTTGTTCACTGCTGCTTTCCCCCAGCTCCCGACACCGTGCTCGGCACAGACTAGACTCTCGAGAAACGTCTGCAGATCCTGACTGACCACTAGAATGTCTCGAGAAAAAGGGTCTAGCACGACAAACACAGTGATGCTGGGGGGCACTGTGTCCGGGAAACGAGGCCAGGCATTGGCCCGTTTTCTTTTTCACTTTGGAGTTAACAATATATTGAAATCTTGTTATTTCAGCCAACACTGACTTCTTTGGAAAAGAATTAAAGTCATGAAATAAAACCTGGGAGTCAGTTTTCTAACAGGCGAAGTCAGCGCAGTGGGTGGTGACGGCCCCCTGTACTTGTTGTAAGGCAGGCTGGAGGCCAGCCTCAGATTTCCACAAACCCAAGGAGCCCAGGAACCTGGGAGTCCATGGCCAGAGCTCTGGCCGTGCCTGGGGCTCAGGACCCTGCTAAGGTGCAGACAACACCCGACCCCCCCCAGCAGGGGAGCTCAGTGGCCCATTCCGTGACCACGATCATTCCTGGTCATCCTGGGGGCACAGGACAGTGCTAGTTTTAACCCCCCCCCCACACCTTGTCAGGGGCTGCCTTTGGCATCTTATGGGTTCTGATTTAAGGGTGGTGTGTGACAGCGTGCAATGCAGGAGTGTGGATGAGTGTGCACAACGGAGTGAAGGAGCAGACGCGGGAGTGTGTACATATGTGCATGACTGTGCCAAACAAAGGGGCGCGTGCACGAGGAAGCATGGGCAGGACACGAGGCATGTGTGCAGGCGAGTGCAACAGTGTTGCTCAAGAGTGTGCACGAATGGCGCCCAGCAAACGGCGGCACAAGGGGGTGTGAACTCTGTGTGGGAGAGTGTCCGAATCGTGAGTGGTCTGGGTGTGCGTGAACGCAGCAGGGCGCAAGAGGTGTGTGAACAGATGTCTGGGAGGGGTGTGAGCACGGGGCTGCCTGTGAATGTGTGTGAGGGCAGGGGAGCCCAGGAACGGGGTGTGTGCACTCGTGTGTGCACGTAAGTGTAGACAGTCTGCGGGAGCAGGGCGGGGAGCCTGAGTGCGATGGGCGTGGTGTACACTCGAGTGTGAATGTGTGTGTGCACTGGCAGAGGGCTGGCAGTGTGTGTGGGGAGCACTGTCGGCATAACATCCGTGTGTCCACGTGCCCAGCTGCGAAGGTGTCTGGCACGCGTGGGCTTCCACACACCAGGGTGGTGAGAGAAGGGGCGGTACAGGTCTGCCACCAGCTGCTGGTGGGCGAGGCCCGGCATGGCAGCCGGCCCAGGGCACCTGCTTACTATGTGCTTAGGCGGCAAAGAGGCCAGACCCAGATTCTGGCCCCCACGCCCCAGAGCAGGGAGCAGACAGCCCCTGGGGCTGATCCACAGGGGGCTGTGTGGGTGGAGGGCTTGAGGATCCTGCAGTTTCCAAGAGAGGGGCTCAGGGCTCGACGCAAGCGTGCCGGGGCTCCGACAGCCGCAGCGAGGCACCGACTTTCTCTGGAGGTGGCCTGCTCCATTCGTGCCCTCTCGAGCCCCACACCAATGCCACGCCCAGTCCTCGATGCCATAGGACACAAAGCTGAGTATGATGGGTCCTGGCCCTTGTGGAGCAGAGTCCCGGACGCAGGCGCTGACCATCTGGAGGGAGATCGAGTGAAGAGGGGCTGGGGGACGGAGTCCCGGGAGAGGGGTGGTGTGTGGGAAGACCAACTGAAGGTGGTGGCCGCCTGAGCTGGGTCATGAAGGCTGACAGAGGCTGGGGAGACGGGAAGGCATTCCAGGAAAGGGGAACCACAGGAGCAAAGGTGCAGAGGACAGGAAAGGGGTCTGCACAATCTGGGGACCAGGGTGCAGGTCTTGGGACATGCTCGCTAGCCGGGAGCAAGCTGGGTTGGGGCTAGCCTGGGACTGGGCTTCGGGGGCCATCTGCACAGGAGGCCGGCACTGGGAATGGTCTCCTGGTGCCGCCGGACAGACCCATCATGCTTTAGACACTACCAACCGCATCGGAGCCAGCGCAAATGGGGATGCACGTGGCCTTGTAAATAAAACAGGGGTACTCTCTTCTCCACCTCCACTCCTGGCAACTCTGGGAACTGGGCACTGGCCCATATCCTTGCAGGGAGCGAGCAGACCCTGGCAGCCCCTCCACGCAGCAGGGAAACTCCCGAGGGGCCAACAGTCCAGAGCTTGGGCTCTGGGGCCAGAAGACCCATTTGTCTGTCTCATCCCCAGCGGGGACACTTGGCAAAGTCACTCTTTTCTGAGCCTCCGCTTTCTCAAACCTACAAACAAGGGGGTGCAACGGTCTCTCTCCCCAAGGTCAGATGTTAGTGGTTAGAGGAACGGGATTGAGGACTGTCCCTCTCCCCGCCCTGTCCTACAGCCCATTGATGAGCAGATCTTGCCAGTTCTGCTGCCAGGATTTGGCCAGACTATGATCTCTTCTAGCCACCTGACTGCACCACCGGCCCTGACCTGGATCTTCACCTCGGCTTTCCAACTGGCCTTCTTGCCTCCACCTTGTTTCTCTACCATACACACTCTCCTTGCAGCCAGAGACGCCTCTGAGATCTAAGCCTGATACCATCTCCTTTTGCTCAAAACCTTCCTGAGGTCTTCACTGCACTCCAAGGGAGACCCAGAATCCTTCTGGTGGCCGCCAGGGCACTACAGCTTGCTCTCAATCATGCCAGATGCTCCATTCACCTCAGGCCCTTTGCACTTGCCACTGCCTCTGCCTGGTACTCTCATCCCCTGGATATCTACACTCTGGCTCCTTTACCTCCTTCAGGCCTACCCGAAAGGCCTTCCCTGGCCACTCTCTATCAAACACGACCCCCTTCATGGCCCTTGCTCTGTTTTATTTTCCTATATATCATCACCCACCACCCAACATATCACACAGGTATCTGTCAGTTTCATTAGTGCCATCTCCCTACCCTAGACTTACCTATAAGCCCTTGGAGAGCACACACCTAGTTTTGTTCCCTGCAGTCTCCTCCAGGTTTACGTGCGTGCCTGGTATTCACTGAATGTACTTTCAGGTTTAGATTTTAACTCTGCCACTTACGAGACTCCAGGAAAGGTCTTAACCCCTCCGGACTTGTGGTTTCCCATCTGTAGAAAGGATGATAATAACCCCAGGGTTGTTCTAGACTGAAACAAGCTAATGCATGCGAAGAGCCCAGTCCTGTGCCTGGCAGAGAGGAAGCATGTAATGCTGGGCAGCTGTTACCGTGCGACAGACACGTAAGGATGAAGAGGATGATGGACGATCACAGCTTTAAGACTGAGAAGCTAAGGCTTCTCGCCAACGCAGAACCAGATCTGCCCGACATACGCACTAGACCGCTCATCGCTGCATGGGTAAGCAGGCTGAGCCCACCACTGGCTAGGAGGCCCGGAGGTGGGGAGAGTCAAAGGCCCTGGTGAGTGTTTGCAGGGTGTAGGAGGGACCTGGAGGTGAGGAAGCAATGCCTGCAGTGTGGCCCTGTTTGCAAAGCAGCAGGGAACAAACTACCAATATGTGTGCTATAAACACGCTTTGTGTCGACCAAGGCCTAGGCAGCCCCGCTGAGTCAGGGAGGGCATACAGGGGACACCACCCCATCACCCACTGTACTTGGTGCCTCAACGACCTAAGGACCTTCTTCTCACCTTCCCATTTGGCAGACAGAGAAACTGAGGCTCAAAGGTGGGGTCTGGAAAGGTTGAGAACCCAGGTGCGTCCTTCCGACTGCAGACCGCACTGCTCCTCTAGGACAAGCCCGGGTGCTCCCATGGGTCCCACATGTGCATGAGGTCACATCATGGGGGGCCCTCACTTAACTATCATGACGACAGCCTGGCAAGGGGAGTGCCAGTTGTCGCCATCCCCTCTTCCAGGTGAGGAAGCTGGGACCCTGAGAGGCAGAGCGGGGCCAGAGGCAGGGCTCAAACAGACATCTGCTCCCGGAGCTGGTGCGCAATCGCTTCTCCCTGCGACGATGGGGTCCCCTCCAGCTCAGGCTTCTGGATTCTCAGGCTGCCAAGGACGCGCACACATTTTCCCAGCTGAGATAAAGGCCCCCTTAAAAGAGACACGCATTTATTAAACGGCATTTGCCAAGGCTCCAGCACACTCTGCTGTCGACAGCAGATAGTCTCTGGATGAGATTTTTCCCCCGAGCTGACACTACTCACTGATGCCTTTTATAGCGCTCCTTGCAGCTCACAAAGCACTTTCCACAGCTCTTAATTCCCTTAACCCTCAAGAGTCCCCGTGTGAGAGGAAACGGGGCCGAGGTTCCATTTTGCAGATGGAGAAAGTGAGGCTCAGAACAGGGAAAGGCCCATGCTCCAGAGCACATGCTTACAGACTAAGTGGCACATGTTGGATTTGAACTCAGGAATGGGCCCCCGAGCGGACGCCCATCCCACTGCCTCCTGTGCTGAGAGGGGGCCTGGGGTGTCAGCAAGACAAAGGGTGAGAAGGGCATCTGGGTTGGAGCATCGGCCCTGGCAGAGGCCTGCGAGAGGGCAACCAAGGCGAGCCTCCGCTTCATAGAAGGAGAAACTGAGGCTGAGAGGGGCAGCCTATGGGTTTCCAGTCTCCCCGCCGGTGAAGGATGGAACGGAGGTCCCACCTGCTCTTTCCAGCCCCAAACCAGGACACGATGACCATGCAACAATAACAGTAATAGTAACCACAGCTGGACAGCACCATGCGCCACTACTACCAGGAGCACGACGGGCCTCGCCGAACCGCCACAGGGACCCAGGAGGACAGGGCTGTTACCACTCCCGTTTCACAGAGGACAAGACTGAAGCTCGGGGTCATGGGCTGCCGAGCAATGTGACTCCGCCTGTGTCCTCACCCGCGGCACCGGGCAGCCTCACGCAACGAATGGATCTCTGCGAGCGGCTGACCTCGGGCTGGGCCTCCAAACCAAACCCGGCTGAGAGATCAGAGCACTAATTGCATCACGTTTCATGGTTTGCCAGCTCATTCATCACGGTGTCTACACCGGGGCAAGCCGTTTTGGACAGCCAGAATTTTAAGTACAAATTCTGGGGTCTCTTGGCTACCTTGCTCCACCCGGGCTGGCCCTGATATTTGTGTGTTTTAGGGATCCCTGTGACAGCAAGATGGGCGGGGATTTGTGTCGTGGCCACGGCCCCAGCCACAGAAGTGGGACTGTGTAGTAGCGAGGGCAGGACTCTGCTTTCAGACCAGGGTTACTGCCTGTGTGACCTCATGGCTCCGAGCCTTCTCCTTGGGGAGAAAATGGGGATCTCACTAGCCACCTGTTCCTTCATTCAGCCGTATGTATTAGGCTGCCTACTGCTGGCAGCCCCTGTGCTCAGGCCAGGAGGCTCAGTAGTGAATAAGACAGGCACAGTCCCTACTCTCATGTAGCTTACATCCTCGTGGGGAACACAAATATAGAAATGGCTAGGAGTGCTCAAAAACAAATTTGTCGTCATGATAGAGAAAAACAAGGGGACCCGCTTTCAGAATGGGGTGCCTGGGAAAGGCCCCTCTGACAAGACGAGATTACTACTGAAACGTGAAGGAAGCAAGAGCCAGGGATGGTGTTCCAGTAGGCAAGCAGAGCATGTGCAAATGTCCTGAGGCAGGAAAGAGGCTAGTGCGTAAGAGGGCCAGAAAGAAGGCTGCTGTGGCCGAAGACCACAGAGAAAGGAGACGGTGGTATGAGATGAGGTCAGACAGACAGACGTAGTCCAGAAAATGCCATGCCCCACGGATCACGTAAGAAGTTTGATTTTATTCTAAGGGCAGTAGGAATCACTGAGAAGTTTGGAGCAGGAACAAAGAGGATCTGATTCAGAGAGCAGCTCTGGGTGGTGAGATGGGAGGGGTCAGGAGTGGAAGCAGGAAAGCAGTGACGAGGGTGCTGCAGCATTTAGGGCCAGGGCTCAAATCCTAGCTCTGCATTTAGAAGCTGTGCGACCTTGGGCAAATCACTGCACCTCTCTGAGTCTCTTTCTTCACCTGCACAGTAGGTATAATAATAGTTCCCATCTCACAGAACTGTGGTGAGAATTTAATGAGGCGATGCACAGAGTAATGATTCTATCAGAAGGCCTGACACGTTCAATGTTGAGGAGCTCAGGGAACCAGATCCTATTTTGTCTGGCCCTGACCTCTCCCAATTGCCACACTACCTGTCTCCCTTGACTCCAGCTTCACTGGCTTCCTTGCTATTCCTGGAACATGGAAAACTCATTCCAGCCTCTGGACCTTTGCACTTGCTATTCCTTCTATGTGGCTCATTCTCCTGATAGTCCCATGGCTGCTTCTTCAGTGTTATTCAGGCCTCCACTCCTCAGAGAGGCCCTCCCTCTGTCCCCACCCGACCTTCTTTTCCCTCGTCCTGCTTTACTTTCTTTATAGCACCTGTCTCCACCTGATGCAATATTTACTTGGGTCTATTTTTCTTCCCCACCAGAACGTCAGCTCCATGAGAACAGGTGTTTTTGTCTATCCATGGTTGTACCCCCAGCAACCAGAGCCATGCTGGCACATAGTAGATGCTCAAAAGTATTTGTTGGACCAATATTTATAATTAAAATGATTACACCAAGAATAGCGAAGTGGTTAAGAGTAAACCGAGGCTGGGATTGGCTTTAACTCTCACTGGCTACGTGGCCATGGCAGGAGCCCAACTTGGCTTTCGGGAGCCTCAGTTTCCTTATCTGTGAAATGCGGATGAAGGACTCCATGCTTTTCGGCACATTGTGAGCGGCAGACAACAGAGCCCATCGAGGGGTGCACGTCAGACTAGTAATGGTTGATGTGACACCTGATATCAAGCATTTGTTTTCCAAAACTCCCCCACCCCTCCGCTCCCAGTAAGGTGGGGGGCAGGCAAAGCAAGAGTGATAGATCATTCTGGAAGCCAGGGGTCATCCCACCAGTCCTGCTCATTTTTGTGTATGTTCGAAATCTTCCAAAATAAAAAGGTAAGCATGGAGAGCACGGTTCAAGGCTCAGCTCATCCCTAGCGCGAAGCGCACTCTTTCCTTCCACCGAGGGCTTCCATTTCTGGGGGACACGGTCGGCTCTGCAGAATGGTGGCAATGGGCCCGGGCCTGGGAGCCCACCCCCTGGCCGGCTCTCCAGGTGGAGGCTCCCCATCTCCGTCCTGATCCCCTCGGCTCCTGGCACCAATCTGCGGCCATCTCACCGCCTGCGCCCCCAAATGGATGTGCCAGGAAATCTCACAGACACAAAGACCCATTTGTATGGTGGCCTGACTTCCACCTCGGCTGTTTTGCATCCCTCTGGACCGAGGGCCTGGCCAGACACCTGGCAGGGAAAATCCATCTTGCGGAGGGCTCCGTGAGAAGACCTGTCCCAGCAACGCCCAAGGGAACAGGAAAGCAGTTTCAGCTGTGAAAATAGATGCTTCCTTAGCCAGTATGGGACGGAAACCCATCTTGGGAACACCCCCCACCTCCGCCTCCTGGGGGGATACACTGATTGAAAGAAATACAAGAGGAGCACCAAGAGAGCAGGATGACAGCCCCACCCCCGGGCCTAGGTTTCCCCACCTGTCGAACAAGGCTAAGAGAGATCTCCCTAACAGCCTGCCCTCTGCAGTCAGGCCGATCTGGGTTGTCACCCCGTCGCTGCCACTTACTGTGTGGCCTTGGGTAAGTTGCTCCACCTCTCTGAGCCCAGTCTCCTCATCGGTCCAATGAATCTGATCACCGAGCACACCATCCAGGCTAACTGTGAGTACTACCGGGATCATACAGGCCAAGTGCTCAGCCCAGTAAGTGGCTGGAAACAATGGTTCCCATTATTATTACTTTAGTATTTTTCCATGGAATCCAGGATCCTGTCAGATTTCTGGCTTTAACGATGGAAACTTCCAGCACAGCCCAAAAAAAGCCTTGGCCTGGATGAGAGGGCGCCTGGCGTCCCACCCTGGCCTTGCAGTGGATCTGCTGTGAGCCTGCGAGTGCGGGGCTCTGTCCCACAGTGGGGCACAGTGAGGCGCGCAGTGAGACCACCAACCGCTCTCCCAGGCTTCCTCTCTGGCTTTCTGGGTCTGGGCACACACAATTCCACACCTGTGGATCCGGACAGAGACACCTAGAGGCAGGCTGCGCCCACAGCCTCAGTCCCAGGAACAGACAATTAGATCCCACTGGCCTGGGGTTCCGCTCAAGCTGTCCAGCCCCCAAGGGCCCCGAAGCTACAGGGAAAAAACTCCAAACGGAATGGCACGCACTCCCATGAGAGCTTTTGCGACTTTATGAAAGCCGTGCCACGTACTCTACAAAAGTCAGCCCCACTTTGGTAGAGAAGGAAATCCAAAGAGAACCAAGCGACGGTGGCTACGAGGCTGGGGGGCACGTGCCGGGCACGGACTCCTACTCCATGCCAGGCATAGCTGCGAGCTTCACGCGTGCAGGAGTGGACTTGATCCTTGAAACGGAGTTTGCTGATGTCATCTCTGTCTTACAGAGGAGGGAACTGAGACCCACACCGAGGGATCCAGAACCACCACGCCCACCAGGTGCTAACCACGTATGCATATGGCGAGAAACCACGTATGCATATGGTGAGAAAACAAGGCGAGAGCAACAAGTAGCCTCAGTCAGGGGTGGAGACAACCCTGGGGATGGGGATGGTTTGGAGAAGGAGGAGCTCCCTTGGATCAAACTGAAGGAGGAATAGGTTTGGGCCTATGAAGATAAGGAGGTACAGGGAAGGGCAGCTCTGGTGGCGGGAACAGCGTAAGCGAAAGCAGAGAGATGAGAGAGTTTAGCTGAGGGCACGGATGGGTACAAAAGCGTTTACCAAACTGGGTTAGGCCGCATGTTCGCAAGCATTACACCAGCCAAACGCCTCGTGTTCATATGTTTGGGGAACGCTGGAGTAAACAGGGTCCAATTTGGGATTCTACAACTCTGGGGCTTCTCGGGTCTTGGGTGCTCACGTGCTCGAGGGGCCGGGCCAGCTTCGGTCTACAGGGAGGCAGCCCTCGCATCTGGCAGCTTCTCAGGTCAGCTCTCGGGAAAACATGTGGCCGAGGATTAAGGCCTGTCAGGGAGGGAGCCCGAAACACGCTGCTGCACTTTTCTTTTCTTTTTAAATGTTTTTGTAGAAAACTTGGACCCACTCAACAGTTTTGAGCCGGGGAGTGACATGATCTGTGTTGTGTTGACAGGCCAGAAATCTGAGCACATTTAAAAAGGGGGGGGGGAAGAACCTTCCATCAGTCCAAGACTCTACAAATAAGAAAATAACCTGTCGCACGGAGCCATTGGAAGCAGCGAGCGAGTGTGTGTGGGCTCCGTACAACAGTTTTAGACTCCCTTCCTCTCACACACCCCCTCTCCATCTGTCGCAAAGGGCACCGGGAAGATGCAAGGAGGAATATTCCAGCTCTGGGGGCCTCCAGAGCTCGGCAGCCCAGATGGGGGGCTCTGGTAGAAGCCACATCGCTCCCGTGAGCTGTCACTTTCAAGGGGCCGTTGATGTTTCCATCTTCAGTGTGCCTTCCGAGAAACGACCGTGACTCAGAGAAGGGCTTCTGACCCAGAAGGAACTCTTGACACACCTCCGTCTAAGCCCGGAGGGCTCCCCTCACTCCCTCCAGCCTGGACTAAGTCACTCTGATTAAGTCTGTAAAGTTCTTCTCTCAGAGGCTGGATTCAAAATCCCGGCCCCCTGCCACTTACTCCTGAGACAAGTTACTTCTCCAATTTGGGACTTGATTTTCCTCATCTGCAAAATGGGGCTAATAGCCACCTCATGCTTTGCTTTGCTGATTAATGAGATGACACAGGCAGGCCCTCGGCGCACAGTCTGGGGTGTAGCTGCCTTTCAAAGATGGGGTTCTCCCTCCGCTCCACGTGTGGTTCACATCAGGACTTCAAACGTGCTGCCTGACTACAAATACAGGAATGAATCACACCGCAGGTCTCCAGAGAATCGGTAAAGGAGTACTTCATGGCCAGAAAGTACCCGGAGAACACCATGGCTTTAAAAGAAACTTCCAACAGCCTGAGCCCATCGGGGCCAAAGTGCCCCCCACCTCCTTTGTCTTCTTGAGAAAGAGGAAGTGAGATTAACTTCACCAATTAGGAAAGTACATGGGAGCCACCAGCTTGTCCCCCTCTACGAAAGGGTCAGAAGGTCGCTAGGGAGCCCAGCTGACCCCCAACACCTGAACCCCAAGGTGGCCTGGCCTCCTCCAGGCCAGAGTGAGGAGCCAGCGGAAGCTCACCAAGGTCTGCCCAGTGGGGGTCCCGGAGGTCCGTGACCTCAGTGGGGCCAAGCAAGGAGCCTGCAGGCTCAATGCCAGGTGCCACGACCTGTTGCGGAGTCCGGCTGCCCCAGTGTCCCCGAGCCCCCTGCCCTGCTCCCGGCCTCCGAATCTCCCTCAGCGAGGTTGTTTTAGGAGACAGGCCTCACGTTGGCTCCAAGAACACAGGTTGGTGACTTCACTGGCATCTTTTTAGAATTTCCCTTTGGCAGCATTCGTGCTAAAAGCAATCTTTAGAAACTTCTTCTCCTGCCTTCCCCAACCCAGATAATTCACATGACCAGCCCCCTGCAAACAGCGATCATGTGACACCTCCCGGGCTGACAGTTCTGCCTGAGACACTAGTAGTCATTCAATCTAACGCCACCTTCCTAAGCCTGACATTTGAGTTTCTCACTCGAACAAATCTATTTTCTTGGAAAATTGGACAACTGCCTCCTTCTACCTTCCTGTCCTTCTGTCCTGCCTCTCTCCTGCTTTGTCATAAACTCCATGCTGGGAGCGGCCGAGGGAGGGGCCCGAAGCTCCATCCTGCAGCCAGACCAGGTGAATCCCACGCAAGGCCCAGAGTGTGACCAGGAGCCCCGAGGACACAGAGTGAAGAATGCTGGCAGGCTTCAGCTATGACGGCGACACCCCACACCTGCCCCACCACCCCCAGCCAAGAAATTTATTCTCACCTCCTAAGATTTATTTATTTCAAAGTTAATCTTGGCCCCTCTGCTGCTCCCACTTTTTCAGGCTATTGATGCTGAATGGATTGGAACGGAAGTTTTATGGCCTAATCTTTACCATTTTATAGATTGTTTTTATAGGCAAAAAGGGGAGATTTGCTCACAAGAAGGGTGTCAGTGTTCCCAGCCAGCGCCCCAGGAAAGGCAGGCTGCCCATCCGAACACTTGTTAATCGGCGTCACTGGTCATTTGCCAGAAACTGAACCACAGGGTCCTGGTTGAAGAAGGGTCTGGAATAGACATTTAGAAATTAACTGGCCCAGTTCCCTGTTTCAGGAAAATTAAGTACTTGTGAGGGACACTTGTGCATTTCCAGGCCAGATCCAGGAAGGACGTGGGGCAGGAACTAGGACTTTTGCAGGGTATAAATGGCTGGCTCGGGCAGGAAGGAGCATATCAGATCGGAGATGCCACTCACCAGGCAGACATGAATGTATTAGTGCTTCCTTCCACCCAGCCAGGACCCAAACGTAATGGGAAGACCCGGAGTGGGGTGGGGGGGTGCCTACGTAGATTCCTGGGGTTCTGGGGAAACTGCAGGGCAGCAAGAAGCTGCTGTCCACCCCCACTTCTCCCTCCACCCACTCTTTGCTACTTCTCCCTTCCTCACTGCTATCAGATGGTTACCAGTCTCTAGGCAAATGCAAAAGGCGGGGGGGGGGGGGGGGGGGCGAGGAAGGTACTGAGCTCATCTTTACCTTCCTGCTCGGGGAGGGTGGTGCAGACCCCCTCTGCCTACAACACAGCTTCAAGGAGCCAAAAAACAAGATTGCCCATTCTTCTCCCCCACCCCAACTCCTTTAAAGCTGTTACTCTGCCGCCTATGCCCTCCCAGGAGACCCACGGTTTTGCGAAACCCCTTTAAGAAGCAGGACTCCTGAATGGTGACCTCACCCCTTGGCGAACACACACGGTAGCCTTCAGAGCCCGCCTGCTGGAGACAGCCAGGTGTTTGATGTAGGCCAACAAAAAGACATGCTCAGAGCCACAGGTAACAGCCCCACAGAGCACCTGAACTGCAGGGAGCTGCCTGGAAGCCTGGGGAAGGCAGGCAGGAGGAAGTGGGGGAGCTGGGAGAACAGCAAGGAGCAGACCATCCAGCAAGAGGCTTTGGCAAGCACAGGGACAATCCGCCGTGCTTTCGTGCTTTCGCATCAGGATCTGTTGATCACAGCAGCTCACCCCAGAGTTACTGCGGCCTCCCTTCCCCTCTCTCTCCCATACACACGCCAACACTGTGCCACTCAGCGCACCAGAGGGAGAGCTCACTCTTCCCTAACTGCAACAGCCTGTTTCCATTCCCTGCCAGGCAGTACCTGGGGGGCCTCTGCCCCGACCCCCTCCTCTCAGACCCTGAAGTCAGACGACGTGTGGAAAGAGTAAGTCCAGGGAAAGAGGTTCTAGAGAAGGCAGGGGCACCCAGCTCTGAAAGCTGCTGACAGCCTGCCTCCCCCATCAGATTGGGCAGGGGCTGGGTGGACCAACTCAGCTGGCTATGTCCCAGTGCCCAGCACAGTGCCCAGCACAATGCCCACACAGTCAGAGTCAACAGAGAGAGGGAGAGTGGGTCCTATCCATGGCTGTGTGACCTTGGGCAAGTGGCTGGCCCTCTCTGGGCCTCAGTTTCTGCATCTGTAACCCCGGTTACAGACATGTCTCCCCTTACTACTGCTGGACATTAGCCCAGTGGCTCCCAGTGGCGCTCTCACAGGCCTGGGCCCGCAGTTTGGGGACGGCCGCGACAGGGGGCAGGGGTGCTTACCTGTCCAGACGCAGGACGTGGCGAGCAGCAGGCACAGCAGCGGCCCGAGGCGGCCGGGGGCCGGGCCGGCGGGCTCCATGGGCCGCGGCTGCGGAGCGAGGAGGGAGAGCGGCGGTGAGTGCGCGCTCGGGCGGGCGCAGGCTGGAGCGGGGAAATGACTAAGGCTCCCCCCTCCACTCCCCCCCACCTC
>NC_048230.1:73191397-73254203 GCF_002007445.2 Ailuropoda melanoleuca | reverse complement strand
CGCGCCCGGGGTGGAGGGGGGAGGCGAAGGGCTGCGTCGCCCTCTTGCCCGCTCCGGGGCCCCAGCTCCCCCGCCCGGCCCGCGGCTGCAGCCTGGGGAGCTGCCCCGCGATCCCCACCGCCGGCGCGCCCCGCGAGCGCCCGGGACCGGACGGACCGCCGGCTGCAACAATGTGCCAGTTCGTGCGCCCGCGCCGCTCCCTCCCAGCTCCCCTGTCCCCCGTCCCCGGCCCACTCCGCTCCGCCCGCCCGCCGCGCTCGGACCTGCGCCGCTGGCGAGGTCTGGGAGGCAATGGGAGCGCCGCCGGGGCTGCCCAGAGGCCAGGGCCCCCGCTCCACTTTGCGCAAACTTGTTTTTCTAAGGTCAGCGCCGCGAGCTGGCTACATCGTCCTCTTAAGGTGGACTGGGGAAGTTGCGGCCGACCTCCTTCCCCTCGCCTCCGGACTCGGGGCCGCGGTTAGTCCCTGCTTCCCGCCGGCTGGCGAGCAGCTGGAGGCGGCACGGGAGTGGGGGTGGACGGGGGGCGGGGGGTGTCTGCCTTCTGCCCCTCCCGGAGTGGCCCTGCCCCTGGGCCCCAAAGCCGAAGGCCCCTCTGGGGGGGTGGGCGCGCGCCGGAGGGGCCCGGTTCTTTCAGAGCTGGGCTGAGGTGAAGGAAAAGCAGGAAGTAAGTGAATGTGGGGGGAAGGGGGAGAGGAAGGAGAGAGTGATGGTACAAAAATAGCGTGTGTGTAGGAAGGACTTCAGTACTGCCTGGAAAAGAGGCGCAGGGAAGCAGGGAGGAGAGGGAGCGAGAAGGGGGGCTGTGGCCGAGAAACCAGAGGGGAAGGGTCCAGGCCTCCCCCGGGGCAGTGGGCTCTAGGCCAGGTGCCTCTCTGTCAGGCAGGGCCCATTCAAGGGGTGCAGAAGGCCCAGGCAGGGGTGCGGGGAAGAGATGGGGCTTGAAGGCCTGGGCTCCCAGAAAATGACAAGCAGGGGGGAAGATTTGAGTAAAGGAGAGCAGAGGCAAGGGGCCTGGAGACAGACAGAGCCTCCTGGTGAAACCACTCTCTCCGCCCCTCTGTCTCTGTCTCTCTTTTTCCTTGAGGGAAAGCTGTGTTCCCAACAGCAGCCAGGTCAGTGATAGGGAGTGGGGATGCCCTGGTCACCTGGCAAAGGGAGGGAGCAGACAATAGGCGGTGGAGGAGTCCAAGAGACCCTCTGCTAATTGGAGGGATTGGGGCTTGGAAATGAGCTATCACCAACTTTGCTTCTGAAGGCCTGTAAGAGGGTATGAATGAAGCAAGGTGGAGGAAGGGCCAGCCCTATCAATAGAGAGGCACTTGAGGCCTGGTGAGGGAGTGGACTTGCCTAAGACCACCAAGCAAGGCCTGGGGTGAAAACAAGATTTTAATTGTTAATGAGGGGTCACAGTCTGTGTGTACCCTGTGGGGAACGCTGAAGACCTTTGCCCAGTGACCCTACCCCCAGCCCCACCCCAACCTCCCTGTTGAGGCCTGGTCCTGGCTCTTGTGCTAAGACCAGGAGGCAGGCAGGGTACACCTGTTGAGAGGAAGGACCAGGCTCCCTGGGTTCTAATCCTGCCCCCCTTCTCTTCTGATTGGCTAGACTTGAGAAAATACCTTACCATTTCTGCGCCCCAGCTTCCTCATCTGCAATGAGGCTAACAGGAGGAGCAACTTAAAAAGGCAGGTGCAAGGCTTAGATGAATTCACGTTTGTATCGCTTGTATCGCACTTCGAGAAGTGCCTAGTGTGTACCAAGTGCTCCGTGGCATTTGATAAATAAGTAAACTGCTTGGCAACCATCCTTGGGAGCCCACAGGGTTCTGAGCAGTATTTGAAGTGCGGGGGGGGGATTTTCTTTTCTTTGGGTGTGGGAAGTACAGCAGTGACCCACACAAGGTCCCTGTCCACAAGGAATTTACATGCTAGCGGGGAGACAAGTAGAAATAATTCATGAACAACAGAAGACTGGGCATAGAGAGTGAGGAGTGAGGGCTCATTCAGATAAACATAGGGCCTTCCTGAGACCCTGGGAGCCAAGATGCCAGATGGGGCAGCAAGGTGAGGATTTGGGGATTTGCCATTCCAGGAGGAAGGAATAGCACATATAAAGGCCCTGGGGCCAGCCTGGCCAGAGGGGAATAAGCGAAGATGGGGGAGAGTGGTCCAGCCCCAAGACCTTGCAGACCTTGGTAAAAAGCCTGCCTGTATTCTACAGATAGGAAATCATAGGAGCGTGTTAAGCAAGGAAGCGCCATGGTCTGATTTACGTGTTTTAAAAAGGCCATCCTGGTGGAGACCGGAGGGTGGGCCTGAGGGAGAGGAGCATGGAATCAGGACACCAGTGAGGAGGTGGTTTTGGGGTCCTGCTCATATTTGAGGTAGGGGCTAGGGAGTCTCCGACTCTGCCAGCCACATCTGGCTGAGACCATGAAGGTGACCCACTCAGGCTTCCAGGAAAATCCATCACCCAAATCCTTCTGGGGTGCAAGGAGGGGGCAGGAGCCACTGCTGAAGGTCAGAGATGAGGCCGTCTCTTGGCCCCGGCTTCCAGAAGGCTCTGCCATTCACCGTTCCCCAGCACATACACACAGACCTGCCCAGGATTAGGAAGCCCGGGATTAGGAAGGATAATAATTGACCACCTGCTATTTATATAGCGCACCTTTGGCAAAGGCGGCCAGCAGGGCCGCCCCAAGAAGGGGCCCCCTTCACCCTCCCTTCTGCCCCAGGAGCGGGTCTGGCCTTGTTCTCCTGGTCCAGCCGCCACAGAAAAATCGCCCTTCACGGTCGCCGCTGGGAGGTCATTGAGACCAATGGGCAGCTGGGTATGCTGAGGTTGGGGGACAATTTGCCCGAGGTCACACAGATTATGGCAGATAACCGAGGTGAATCAGTCACCTTCAGAGAAGACGTCCTGGGTTGCCCTGGATTCAAATTGAACTGCCCTTCATTCATGCCCTGCACAATATTTATTAAGTCCCTACCATGTGCCAGGCACGGTGCTCTATGGGCCCTAGGGGTATAGCGGAGTGGGGGGAAGCCAAAGATAAGCCCCTGCCTGCAAGGAGCTGACCGTGGCTAACAGGGGCAAAAAAACAGCTCAGTTCATAAGGTGGGCATGAGGCTACAGGGGAGAATAAGCAGGGAAGGAAGGGCCCAGGAGTGCCCATGAGAGGAGACCGGTCAGGGAAGGCCTCTGTGGACGTGATATTTGAGGGAAGGCTGAAAGATTCAAGAAGGGAAGCCAGAGGCAGCCCCATCCCTGCTCTTCTCTGTCACTCACTCCCCATGGGCCACCTGTCCACAGTCCCCGGCTCCGCCTTCCTATCACGTCCAGAACCAAACCACTTCTCAGCGCCTCTACCGTCTCCCACCTGGGCACCTTCTTGCCACCCCCAGTCCCCCTTCCCCCAGCCGCTCTCCACTCAGCAGCCAGAGGGATGCTTCATGGAAGTCAGGTGGCATCCTGCCCCTGTTGTCCAGGGTTTGCTGGAAAGAAAATTCCAAGGAGCATGGGGGAGGGGGTGGGAGGCGGTGGGGATCAGCGGCTTTGAAGTCAGATTTTGCCAATTTGACTCATGTGACTCAGGGAAATTTTTTTGGGTGAGCCTCAGTCTCTCCATCTGTGAAATGGGAACAACCACGCCCACGCTGACATGAGGGGTCACAGTCTGTGTGTATCTCGTGGGGAAGCAGCCGTGGTGGGAGCGAGTCTAGAGTTCACCTCTGCAGGTGCGGGGACCCTCGATGTGCGTCATCTCACTGAAGCCCCAGCAGCTGCACTGTGTTCCCACAGGCGGAAAGCAACCAGGCCAGGGTCACTCTGCCGGCTGGGGCATGCCAGGACCTGCAGGGACCCAGCTCCGCCTGGGCTCTGCTCCTCGCTTCCCGGAACCCTGGGCTGGCGTCAGCAGGCAGGCCCGCCAGGCTGCCTTTGTACGGGGCCTGTCAGGAGACTACGCTGCCAACCACCTCGTTTTCTGGGCAACGGGAGCCATTTGGAGTTAGAGGCCTCCGCTGTGAAGCCAAAACAATAAAAATAAAAATAGCGAGGACTCCCCAGCAGCCTGGACCCCGAGCCGACTATCCCAGAGAGGAGCTCCTGCTGAGCTGGTGAGAAAGCGTGGTGGGGGCAGGCGGTGGGGGTGTCGGCGCCGTGCACCTGCTCTGCTCCCTGACCTGTGCTTGGCTATGGCCAAGGCTCCCAGCAGCCAAGTTATAGCCACAGAAACAAGCTCACAGGGACCGAGTGACTTGCCGGGGATGTGCAGCTAGCCAGTGGCCGGGCCAGTTAGGATTCAAACTCGGTTCTCTGGATAGTAACAGTTCCCCTTTGTCCGGCAGCTACTGTGCATTACAGGCATGTTCTTGCGACATGTTCAGACCACACCGAGGAGGGGTACTGACCATGCCTTCATTTTACAGACAGAAAGCTGCCTTAGAGAGGTCTCTGCTCACAGGTCACCTGGCCCGACCACCCTATTAAAATTTTGAGTCACCCCTCCAAACCCCAAAGCACTCGACCCCCTTCCTGACTTTATTTTGTCTTCCCGGCACACAGCATGACCTGCCAGGGGTGGGGGTCTTTCTGGGCTTTTGTCCATCTCCTTGACTGGCCACAGGTCAGCCCAGCCCAATGGCTCAATGCCTGGTTCCGGAGGCACGTCCTGTGGCACAGACCTCTTCGCTGCTCAGACCAGCCATGGGGCAAATTAGCTTGACCATCTGTGCCTCACTTGCCCCGACTGGGGACTAACAGAAGCATACCTAAAACATCTCTTGCAAGGGATGAGTTAATATAGGAAAAGATATTGCTGATTGCTGTCGTTTTCTCTTCTTTCTGCAGCCTCAGGGCCTTCAACAGTAAATAGTAAGTTGTCAGTAAATATGCATTCAGTTAAAAAGTGACCTGCCCAAGATAGGGGGGTGGGGGGTGGGAAATCGGCAGAGCCTGGATTTGCGGGTGTGTGTGTGTGTGTGTCTCTGAACCTGTACTTCAAAGCACCCCACTCTTGATCACCTCTCCACAGCACCCCACTTTTCCACCATAGCTGCACAGGCATCAGAGCTGTGGTTTTCCTACTGAGCAGGCATCGTCATCATCTGGAGGGATTGTTAATACGTGGATCCCAGGGCTCCACCCCCAGAGTTCCTGATTCAGTGGGTCTTAGGTAAGGCGGGAGAATGTGCATTCCTAATAAGGTCCCAGGCGATGCTGATGCTGCGTCCGGGGACCACTGAGCCTAGTCCAGCATTCCCGTCGGTGGGTTCTGTCTACCACGCTGTTTTCTGTTCTCCGTGCCCGGGAGAGAGCAGAGAGGGCAACGGCATGGCTCAGAGATTGCAGCCAGTGCCCCGGAGCTGAGGGGCTGTGACAGATCACGGAGCCAGGGCCTGGGGGAGCCGTGCTGTAATTAGTGCTTTCCAAGGGAAGTCAGCAACTAAGTATCTTGGCAGGCAAGCAGGCAGGCAGCTCGCCTGAGCTCCTTAGGGGTGGGACCAGGCTGTCAGGCCCTAAACACTGTTCTCAGGCTCTGGGGTTCTGGCTGTGCCAGGAGCTGAGCCCAGCTGTGCAGAGCCAAGCCTCCCCCAACACCTCTGGGTGGGGGTGCCCTGCAGGGTGGTGACGCAAGGGCTGGCGTCAGGACAGAGAGCTTATTGCTTTGGCGCGCACCGGGAGACCTGCGTTCAAGTGCGGGCTCTGCCCAATAATCATACTAACACAGCCAAAGTGTAGGAGCACCTACTGAGCCTCCGGCTTGAAGGACTTCAGTGGATTCTCTCGTGCTCCCTCCTCCCGACTCACATGACCACAATTCTTATCCCGATTTCACAGATGAGAAAACTGAGGCATAGGGAGGTTAAGGGTAAGCTTGTGAGCCGCAGCATTAGACTCTGAAACCAGGAGTTCTCATTCCCCGGCCCCCATTCCCAACCTGTGTACATTCTGACTTCTACTGTGCTGAGAGCCTGGGGCCCCACGGTGCTGCTATCTCGGGGTCTCCCTCACCACCGCAGGGCTGGCTCCATGATTTCCAGGCCCCTCTCTCGCACCTAGCCCCAGGCCTGTTGACTCGTTGTAGGCACACGAGCATCTGAATGACGAATGAAATAATGAATGAACAGAGGCATCGAACTCTTCCCAGGGGTGATGGGACAGTATAGCTCAGGCTGGCATGTGCGTTCAACTCCAGGTGCCAGCCAGCACCAGCTGTGTGATGTTGGGTGCCTCCCGGCCTCAGTGTCCTTATCTGATAACAGGTCGCCGGCAGGATTAATAGATAACCTGAAAGAGAGAGAGAACATGCATGAGGAATGGCCTCTGAGACCCGTGTTTGGTTCTGGCTTCTGTCTAGACTTTATCTCACCTCCGCTCATGCACCTACGTGCTCAGGTGTCCTCAAGCCCCCCCTCTCTCTCCTTCCAGTCCTGCCGGTCGATCCTCTTGGCTCTACCTTCAAAACAGACTCAGAATCTGACCCCTCCTTGCCGCCTGTGTCACCCTCCAGCCCCACCACCTCCGGCTCTCACCTGAATTCCAGCAGTTACCTCCTCCCTGGTTTCCTGCTTGCTTTCCGGCCTCCCCATCCTGTTCCGTCTTCAGTCTAAACTTCCCAGTAGCCTTCCCTGTCCCTGTCACTTGCAGTAAAACCCAGGACTCAGTGTGGCCCCAAGTCCCCACATGATCTCACACACTACCCCTTCTCTTGCCCAGGCTCCCTCCACTCCAGCGGTACTCCTCCGCATTCCTTGAACATGCTCAGCATGTGTCCACCCCAGGGCCTTTGCACTTGCTGCTCCCAGGGCTCTGAACCCTGTCTTCCCTCCGAGAAGCCTGTCCCAACCACTCTATCTAAAAGTGTCCCATCGTTTCTTATCCCCTGACCCCACTTTCTTTTTCTTGATAGCATGTAACTATTATATACTTCTGGGTTGCTCTGGCTTTCCCTGGTCTCAAACTTGAGCTCCATTCAGGCTCTCTGTGTCTATTCTCCAGTGCCGGGACCTTGTGCCCACACAGAGCAGGGCCTCAGTAGATGACGCAGACAGAGTGAAAGAGGGCGCTGAGCAGCCAGCAGCTCTGTCCATGAGGCACTGGTCGCTCTACCGAGGGGTGTGGGCTCCCCTGCCCCGACAGCCCTGCTTGGCCTGGGATTCTTTGAGGAACAGATGTCCTCATTGAACGTCGGTTTCCTTCCCAGGCAGGGAGGCCAGGACTCCAGTTGGCCTCATTCCTGTTCCTGAGAGGAAGTATCTGTCCCTGGGCAGGAACTGGCCTGGCTCTCAGGGAAAGCCAAAGCAACACACACCACTTTCTCCGCTCAGCTTTGGTGGCCTCGGGGCAGCAGGTGGCCGTGCCAGCCTCCACACCACCACTGCCTCTGGAACAAGGAGGTCCCCCCACCCCGAGCTCGTTAAGTCACCAGAGCCTCACAGCCATGCAGGGTGAAGGCTGGGCTTGCAGGCAGGCCTCTCCTGGCAGAGTTGGCTCCTCTCACGCCCCCGCACCCGTATAGCCGAGTGAACAGAGGCTCCTTGAGGGGCAGAGACTACTTGGGTGATGTGGGATCAGTGGCAAACGAGGTGATGCACCAGACCCTTTGGTACCAAATCCCTTATGTGTCTTCTTTATCCCCAACCCACCCACCTCCCTGTGCCACTCCCAGGTGCCTGAAATCTGCCACCCGAGTTTCCTCTCTCCTTGGTGTCCTGCCCTGTCCAGCCAAGAAAGTAGTAACTGTCCCCTGGAGCAGAGGAGACGAGGCAAAGAGAGGGAGACAGGCCAAATTAGGCAATGTTAGCCTGAGTTTGCGCCCCCAGGCTTTCCTCTCCCTGGCTTCAAGCAAATAACTGGGTTTAGTCGTTAGGAACTGCCGGGATTTGGGCAGAAGGGTGGCCCATATTTAAGACCTTCTGTGTTCTGGTCAAAGTCTCAAACAGAAGAAATTACCAGAGCGTATCAGGAGTGGCTGGGGTGGGGTGGTGAAGGTTGGAGGGGGTTGTTGGTGGAAAGGAAGAGCGTGCTGGAGAAGTGAGGGCTCCCAGACTAGTGAACACTGCCCCTCACTGAGTGGGACAGGGGGCCGGGGCCAGGGCCTTGGGGTGAGCATCAGGGTGGCCCCAGGAAGCCAGACCTGGGTTGCAAGACCTGGGACCTCACCACAGACCCCAGGGCCGCAGGGCGCTGCTGAGCCAGGGGGGCCCCTTGAGCGGAGGACGGTTTGGCCATCGCTCGGTCACAGATCCGGACCTGCCCTGGGCTGGGGGCTGTGTGGGCCCTGGGGGCATTCCCGTTGGAGCAAGAGCATGAAGATAAACCCTGAAACACACGGAGTACTCTGTAGGTAGGGATGGCTGCTGAGAAGTGTGGCCAGGAGGGTCTTGCTCAGGGAATGGAGTTTCCGGAAGGAAGTGAGAGGGAGAACCACACCCGAATATGGACAAAAGGAACAGCCCTTTGACTTTTACAGCAAGATGCAGCCCGGGAGCGACAGGAAAGCAGCGTAGACAGATTCCTGGAAGCCACCTCAGATTTTCTGGGACTCGCTATGACTCCGGAGCTGAGCCAGCTCTGGAAAGGAGGAAACCCCCAGAATGACCAAGGCTGGGCTTGCTTGCTTTGGTTGCAGTGGGATGGGACCACAGACCACAGGAATTTCATGCAACCCAGGGCTTCTCAAACTTTAACCTTGTTAAATGTGGATTCTGACTCAGCAGGTGGACGGTGGGGCCTGAGATTCTATCATTTCTAACAAACTCCCAGGTGAGGTCCAAGCGGCTGGGCCGGGGACTGCACTTTGAGTAGCAAAGTATGTGTCTTGACCGTGTGTCCTGGTGGCCTGGGAATCCTGCCTGCTGCTCAGTTTCAAGCCCGAATCCTTCAGGGGTGTCATTTGAGGCTCTTGCCACATTTTACAGCCTCTTCCTCCCAGCCTGAGGGCCTCACATTTGCCACCATTTGCGCAAGAACCAAATGGGTCTCCCCCCGCCCCGCAAGCCCCACCCGTCCACTGCTTGATGCCCAAGCTTCAGTGGGAAGCAGAAGGCTTCAGAGCCAGCCTGCTTGCGTCCCGATTGCGGCCCTGCCAGCTACAGGTGGCATGACTTTGGGTAAGAGACTTCGCCTCTCTGTGCTTCAGTTTCTCATCTGTAAAAAGGGAGGGAAAAAAAAACATGATAGCCTCTTTACAGGGCGATTCTGAAGATTCAAAGAAATAATATATATCAAAAGTCTGGCACACAGGAGGCACTCAATAAATGTTCTATCACTTTCCCACCAGTTCTACCTGTCCTTTCAGGTAGGGATCTATGTGTTTTCATCTCATTATTTCAAGTTTTTCTATTTTTGTGTCTGTGGGTCTATGAAGAATATAACATATTATCCAAAAAGGAGATAAACATAAGTTGGGGGGGTGTATGTTTAAAATATTTTTACTGAAAAATAAAATAAAATAAAATGTTTTTGCTGATAGGGAACATGATAAAAATGTCGAAGATCACTATTTCGAAACCCCGTGGAATTGACAGAAACAGAATATTAGAGCTGGAAGGATTTTAAAGGCTTTCAGTTCCCTCCAGCACTCCTTCTCCCACCTGATGCATAAACCTCTCTGTTACGCTAGATTGCCTCTAGCCACGGGGAGCTCGTTACCTGTCTGGGCAATCCATTTTGTTCAGCTCTGGGAATGATTTCTGGAACTCAGTGCCTACATGTGTTTCAGCCGCTTCTGAGCTCCGCTCCCCTGTGTCACAGCTCTGGGGTCTCTCTCTGAGGGCCCAAAGCCAGGCTGTGTGCAGAGCAGGCCTTCAATAATGTCCCATGAATGAGTAGGGGTGGCAGAGGGATGAGAGGGGGATGGGAAGGATGACGTTCTTGCCAGTTATCCTTTGGACACAACTCAGTGCTGTGTCCCTCTGGGAGGGTCTCGGTCTGACAATATGTGTCTTTGGGTTCGTTTGCTTGTGTGTGTCTATACATATGTGTGCGTGCTATTGTGTTTCCCTGTGTGGCTTTGTCTCCATAGATGTGTGTATGTTGCACTGCAAATACCCACGTGAGCTGCGCGTGTCTTTCTCTAGGTCTTTGTATATATGTGTGTTGGGGGGTGTCACTGTAGGGGTGTGTGTCTGCTTTGATTTGGTTGAATGTGTGTGAGTGCGTGCTGTCTGCAGATGTCCACGTGTGATGCGCAAGTCTCTCTGTGTCTTTGTGTGTCCGCTTCTGTGTGTGTGTGTGTCTGCATGAGTATGTCTCCCCTCCCCAGCTCAGCCCTCCTGGGGAGCCAGGAGTGACTCCCCTGCAGCCTGGTCGACTGAAGACCGTCTGACTGGCAGGCAGCAAGGGCTCCACACCCCTCTTCTGTGCTCGGCGGCTGTGCTAATCACTGGGTTATATGCAGATGGCAAATGTGCGGCTGCCAGGCTTGGAGGAGGGACTGTGGAGGGGGTGTGCAGATGAAGAGACACCAAGGAGCGAGAAGACAATTTAAAGGCAGAAAGGGGAAAACACGCCTGCTTGGCTTTGGAGTTAGGGGTGTAGGGTTCTCTCCCGAGGCACGGATTTTATTAAGAAGATGTGAGGTCTATGGTATTTTCCTTCTACTCAAGCTAGCGTCTTAGAATCACAGGATTCTGGAATTCTAGAATTGTCGATCTCTAGGATTCTGGAATCTCAGCCTCATGTAACTCTAGATTCTTAGAACTGTGTTCAAGGACCCTAATCCTGGGATCTTAGGATCTTCAAACAGAGTTCTTCTCTTTCTGCCTGTTCTCTTGCCTTTCTTTGTATAGAATCATGGCCAAGGAATGACCTTGAAAGTTCATCCTGTCCACCCCCTGGCTCTGGGCTGGGCAGGGGAGAGAGGCTGGCCTACTCAGCTGGGACATTCTTGGGGATGTTGAACTGGAATCTTCCCTTGGCAAGGACTTGTCTCCTGAATGGTCTGGGCTCTCGTATTACCCCTGCCACCTTCCGTGAGGACTGCGATCCCCTCAAAGACAAAGTTGCCTATGTTCATACGTTTTCAGCCATTCGGGAGCTGACATAACAGGTATGAGGGGAGCCAGGGCGGGGATCCTCTGAGGTCCTCGCTGTGGAGGCTCAGTAACCCAGCCTGGGGTGGATGGGGCAGCTAACCAGGCAGCCACATTCCCCAGGTTGCCCACTCGGGTATCTCCTTCGTCTCATGGCTTCTCAGGACGGCAGCTTAAAAGGCTAGTCCTATTGCAGGGGTCCTGGGAGCCATGGACTGTCTCTGAGGGAGGTCACTCTACTGTACTTTGATCTCGTCCAGGACTTACCCAAACTTCTGAGCATGGCAGCTTTTCAGACCCTGACTGCTAACCGTCCCATTTCTCCCTCCACATGTGTCCAGCCAACTGAAACCGTCCCATTTCTCCCTCCACATGTGTCCAGCCAACTGAACTCCCTACTCACCTTGAATCTATTGTAACTTCTTCATGCCTCTAAACTACATGGGCTTGGGGCGCCTGGGTGGCTCAGTGGTTAAGCATCTGCCTTCGGCTCAGGGCGTGATCCCAGCGTTCTGGGATCGAGCCCCACGTCAGGCTTCTCTGCTGGGATCCTGCTTCTTCCTCTCCCACTCCCCCTGCTTGTGTTCCCTCTCTCGCTGGCTGTCTCTCTGTCACATAAATAAAATATTTTTTAAAAAGTAAAAAAATAAAAATAAACCTACATGGGCTTGTTCCTCTCTTCCTCTTGGTCATGATGCAAACTCTTATCCATCCATGGAATGCAAGGTTTCACTCAACTTTAAGTGCCACGAGAGAAAGAGTTTGATTTATTTAATATTTTATTTCCCAGAATCTACAGCAATGTTTGGCACACCGTAGACCCTCAATCAATGTTTGTTGAATGACTAACTGATCAAATAAACCCCTCAGCATTTCCCCTCTGAGGCCTCTATTCCCCACCCCCTTATAGGTGTCTCCCTGAGCCCATACCTCTGCTAGGATTGCCTGTGGCCCTAGGTCATGAGTGTTTGCTTACTGCGCTTGTCATCTTTACCAGACCAGGACCCCCTTGAAGTTAGGACGGTGCCCAATCAATCTTTCTGCATATAGCGTCCAGTTCAGAGCCTGGCACCCAGCAGGTGCCCAGTAAACACAGAGCAGTTGCCAGCAGCCCAGCGTGGTGACTTGAAATCCCCCGTTGGCCCCAACTGTGAGCACTGGTCCAAGCTGTTGGCAACATCTGCTCCAAAGTCTCATTTGCAATTATACGTTCCCAGTCTCTAGCCACTTAATATTTAATAACCAGGCGGCTGGCCTTCTCTGGCACCCACTTAAGCCCCTGATTGCCTCTTGTCTGAACTTGGCCCCGGGTGAGGCGGAGACCACACTGGGGTTAACTATGAGGCCCGTATCCTGAGTCTGGGGCCAGCATCGGGCCAAAGCCTTGGGGACAGAAGGAAGGAAGGCCTGTCAGCTTGAGGCTCCTGGATGACCTTACCAGGCAAGGCAGGGGCTGCATTTGCTCCAGCTGCCTCCTCTTCTCCTCCCCACCATGTAAGTCTGTGCCTGCTCCATGCCCTCGTAAGCCAGGGAGGAGGAGAGAGGAAAAATGTCAATGGGACCTTCCCTGACTCACATCCGAGCTGGGTGAGGAGGAAGAAAGGGGGATTCCGCCTGGGCTGTCTCCCAGCAGGAAAGGTGGGTCTATCCTCTGTGGCTTGGCCCCCAGGAGCCAGGGCCAGCCTGTGGGGAGGGTGGAGGGGCTGTGGCGCCATGGCGTGGGTGTTGGCAGCCATGCTGGCCTCTCCTGGCATAGGGCTGGGGAGTTCTTCCAAGTCTGCTGTGGAAAGAGGTGAGGCAGGGCTAGCGTGATCTGCCCCTCAGGGTTGCCCGAGTGGCTGCCCTGCACTGGGAAATCCTGCAGGCCTAGGGAGCCGGCCTCTGCAGGACTGCTAGGGGAAAGGGTGGGGAGCAGTCATGGGAAGGTTCGAGAAGAGGAAACAGTAAGCGTGAAGGCTCTGAGGTGAAGATTTTTGGCACGGCTGAAGTCTCGGGGTCGGGAAACAGTCTCCAGAACAAGTTTCTCAGTGGATTCTGGAGGAGGGTGCTGCTGGACTTCATGCCTGGGAAATCAGAGACTTTTCAGATCCCAGCGAGGATTTTACAGGAGCAGGAGACTTGGTTTCTGGGTCTTGCTCTGCCCCGAACAAGCCCAGTGGCCTTGGGCAGGTCCCTGCCCAGCGCTCATGCTGTCACTGCATGCGCTGCGTGTTTCCAGTGTGGAATCTTCTGTTCTCCCCTCAGAGGTCATCTGGCCCAACCCAGGAACCTGAGACCGAGTATTTATTGAGCGCGTATTATGTGCAAGGTGCCTTGCTAAGCAAACCCTTTACTGAAATAGAGTCTCATTTAGTCCCCTGTCACCCTCATCCTCTCTCTTCCCCTCACGCCCTCAGCCATTCACAGGGCCTGCTGACAGCACCTTTAAACCCTGACTCTAGTCCATTTGCCTCTTTCCACCTCGCCCACACTTCTGTCCCCAAGCACCACCTGCCCTCCCCTGGACGCCATGCTGTCCGCCTCTTGGCTCTCCTTCTCCCACCCTGGCCCCTGCAATCCTTCCCCAACCAGTAGCCAGGAGGCCTTTGAATGATCTAAATTGGGTCATGTCCCTCCCCTGCTTTTGAAAACCTCCTGGCCTGCCCTGGATGTGCTGGCCAGATCCAACCCAGGGCCTCCGTGCTTGCTGTTCCCTCTTCCCGAGACCTTCCTGGGACTGCTGCCACTGTGGTATCAGGGATGTGCTTCTCGATTTTGCCCTCAGCTGGGCCTCCTGCCGCCTCGAGGCTGGGGGCTGAGGGTCTAGGATGAAGCCTAGCTTCACCCACACCCCTCCACCCAGAGGCCACCCCCTGCAGCTCCTGGAAGCCCCCTGTCTGATTGCTGGGCACTGATCTTAGCCTCCTGACCCCGCTGTGGGTTTCCAGCACCCTTTCTCTCTGCTGCAGTCATCGCTATGCTAGTTAATGGAATAACAAGGCACTTTCCCCATCGTCTGATGCAAATACCTTTTTGTTGCCAGCGCCAACTCTACAGCTCTGATCTCCCTGTGACCTGGCCCATGGACCTCCTGCTCCAGGCTCCAGCGCAGGTCAGGATCCCTGCCCCACCCCCGCATAGTCCGCGCAGGGCCAGGGCCCTGGAAGTCACCAGTCCTGTCCCAGCCACCTTAAAGCAAGGCCCACTGTGTGCAGGCCTTTTGCCTGTTCAGTCTTCACATGACTGCATACAATTCAGACACCCATTGTCCAGACTTGGAGATGGAAGCCTGTGTACTCTCAATTGGGGGTCTAGCGGGGTCTAGACATGCACTCCAGGCCTTGACTCCTTCCCCCATCCCTTCCTTAGGGCTTTATCCTTGTGACCCCTTGAGACCCTATTTCTCTATCATTTACATACTAGCATCTCTATTTACAGATGGAGACGAGGGTGGTGACTGGATCACGGGCACACTGCAGGGGAGTGGGACCCTACGCCCTTGCCAGGGAGCCCAGGAAGGTGGATGTATGAACATGGGGAAGAGTGGAGTAGGAGAGCTCCCAAAACTTGCCCCCTTGGAGACTTCATCCTGGGACCCCACACCACCGAGCATACCTGGCTGGTTCACATTTAGTGCCTCGAGCACACCCAGGGCACCTGGAGGTTGCTGGGGTCACCCAGAGAGAGAAGATGGACCTCCTCCAAATGACTGTGTGTACCTCGGAAGACAGCAGGACAAGCAGAAGCCCCCCAACCCCTGGTCAAGCATACGGGGAGGGAAGAATGGGCGTGACGCTTTGCAGGGGAGAGGGCTGGTCAAGGCGGGACTCCCAACATGGGAAAAGGTTGGGAGGCTAGGACTTGAGGGATGTCCCAAAGGAGGCTCCCCCCCTTCCTGCATCTCCCCTCAGCGGGTCACCTTACTCACCTCAGACTGAAGGTTTGACCCGTGATGACTGCCAAGGATCTCTGACTCTTCCCGGCACCCATCCTGGATGTCCCATGGGCCTTATGAAGGAATTTACCAGCTACCCATCCACTCTCAGGCCATGGCTCTTCTGTCTGGACTACACACAGCATGGGTCAGCCTTCCTGCAAGTCAACACAGTTCTGCAGCCTTCAGGTGCCTCTGTCTTCCTCAGGGTGCAGTCCAACTTCTTGGCCAGTACTTTGAGGCCTTTCCAAGCCACCAAGGGCTCCCCCAGCCCCATGGAGCTGTCACATGGCATTTCTCCGCGTATGCCTCCAGGGGTTTGAACAAGGGCGCCATCTTGCCACATCTGCCTGGCAAACTCCTACCCCTCCGTCAGAGCCCAACTCTCCAGGGCCTCCTTTAGGAGGCTTTTCCAACAAGTTCCCCATTCCGGGGCAGGGGTCCCAGGCTATGCAGCTCCCTCCCTTAGCAAATGTCCCCATGAAGCTTACAGACTGTGCAGACCTCTTCCTTTCCCACTAAACTGTGGGATCCAGGACAGGGGTGAGCCGGTAGCAGTGGGCAGGCAGAGATGGATGCTGACTTGAGCTTAGCTCTAAGAGGCTCTGGAGCTGCCACCTGAGGGGACCTGGGTTCAAATCCCACCTCTGCCCTCTTTTAGCTGCACAACCTTGTACAAGGGAACTTAAAGCTCCCTGTCCTCCACTCTCATCTGTAAAATGGGCAAAATCATCACATCAGCTCCTCTCTGGGGCTGCTTTGAGGATGAGATGAGCGTGGGGTGCTTAGAAGAGGGCCCAACACATGGTAAATGCCAGTTCTCATCGTTGCCTTCGGATCCCACAGGGGCAGCCCTTCGAAAGGTCTATTCGCCCAACAAATAAGAAACTCGTTCTGTCTAGGTCAGCATGGTCTCTAAGCCAGCGTTTCTCAAACTCAGGTGGGCATCAGAATCGGTTAGGGTGGTGTGGAAAAAGACAGATTAGTCAGCCACAGCAGGTCCTGGGTGGACCTGGGAATGAGTATTTTAGCAAATTCCCTGTATTCCAGTCTGGTTTTTTTTTTTTAAGATTTATTTATGTATTTATTTGAGAGAAAGCGAGAGATAGCATGAGTGGGGGACGGAGAGAGGGAGAGGGAGACAAGCAGACTCCCCGCTGAGCAGGGAGCCCGACCTGGGACTTGATTCCAGGACTGGAGCTGAAGGCAGACGCTTTACTGACTGAGCCACCCAGGAGCCCCTCCCTGTACCCCATTGTGATGCAGGTGGTCCAAGACCACCTCTGGCAGGGGTCAGGGAGGTGTTTGTTTAAAAAAAAAAAAAAAAGGAAGGCTTTGTCATGGAAACCTGACTCCAGTGACCAGCTCCTCCTACTGCCAGCCCCTGCCCCAGTGAGGAAGGTTCATGAATGAGGCAGAGTAGTCAAGGAGCTGCCTCTGCAGACAGGAGGCCTGGGTTCTAATCCCGACTCGCCTCTTCCAGGCTGGGGGCTTTCCCTGTGTCCCGTTCCCCTCTGTGAGAAGTGGAGCTTCCATGAGCTCCCATCTCCCTGCCGCGAGGGTTGATGAGTCTTCATTCAGAGACACCCCTGAGAGCAAGACAGAGCGAGCACTCAGCAGGCAGGGGTGTCTGTTACCTTCGCCCTGCAGCCGTTTGTCTTCCGAGGCCTGCTCTCCCTGAGTGTTTTATTTTCTGGTGATGGATTCCAGCTCATGTTCGGGGCCTGCACCTGCATACAAATGGCAAGAGCATAGGCGGCCCCGGGATCTGTCCTCGCCTGCTCTCTGCCAAGCACCAGGCTGTGAGTTTCCAGCAGGCCCGGAAGTCCCAGGGCCTCTTATGAGGCCGGGACCACCATGCCCTGTGGTGGCCGGAAGCAGCCAGACTGCCGGTCCCTTTGAGAGTAGTGTCCCCATGAGAGAGTGACGGCTGGGAGGTCTTCGGGGAGTTGGGAGCTGCCGGGACAATCGGTCGCTGTTTGGGGGAGTGAGGTTGGCAGGGCCTTGCCCCTCGGCACTGAGCCCCTGCCAAGCCCCTGCCAAGCCCCCGCCAAGCCCCTGCCAAGCCTGGGCCTGGTTTCCCACTGCCTGCCCGTTCCAGGGTGTTCTGGGAGGGGGCCTAGTGGGGACTCACTGCCCCTGCCCCAGAGCCTCAGCTATGGTGGAGGAGACCAGGCAGGCTTGCAGAGCAGCGGACAGGCTCTGCCTAGGCCCTGTCATCTGCTGGGCTGGGGCGGCTTGCTTAGAACCAGCCCCACACAGACACTCACTGGGCTGCCAGGGTCCACGTGGGCCACAGGGATGCAGAAGGCCTGTGTGCTTGGGTGGCCCCTGTCACGTGCCTTGGTTGGAGAAACAACAGGGAACAAAACAGAGGCTCTGGCCTCGTGCAGCCTGCGTTCTCCTTCAGGGAGATGGGAGCAAAGCTGGAGACGGTGCGGGGGGGAGAAAAATAAAGAGCCCAAGGGGACACAAGGTGATGGTGCAGGGCTTTTCTTTTCTTTTCTTTTTTTTCCCACTTCTTTTTTTAATTGACATATAGCCAACACACGACGTTACGTGAGTTTCAGGTGTACGACATTGTGATTTGACGAATCTGTATGTTCTGCTGTGCTCACCGCAAGTGTCGTGCCACCTGTCACCACATAGACTGTTACCATACCACTGACTATATTCCTTGGGCTGTATTTTTTTTTTTTTAATTGCAGAGGCCGGTTTTGCCAGAAGGATGAGTAAAAGTCTTTTCAAAAAGGTGACATTGAAGCAGAGACTCGAAGGGTGTGGTGGAGAAGGAAAGACACGCGGCTCTCTGGAGGAACGGTTTTCAGGTGTAGGGAACAGCATGTGCGAAGCTGTGAGCAACGCGAGGAGCTGGCCTGTTTGAGAAGAGTCCAGAGGCCAGAGCAGCCAGAATGGAGGGGTGGAAAGGAAGAGGGAAGGCCGAGAGGCTGGAAGGGTGAGACCCCTCTCAACCACCCCAGTGCTGGTCTCTCCATCACCCCACCTCACAGATGGGGAAAGGGAGCTCAGAGAGGTTGGACAACTTGCCCGAGGCCACACAGCTGGGAAATGGAGGCTGGAGACTTACTCATTCTGATGCCGGTGCCCCTTCTCCCTACGTCACTCAGATCCTCTGGGGTGAAGAACAAACAGGTGGTACCTTGTAACCAGTAGCCCTGGGCTCCCTGGGTGCTGGTTACTCGTGTTCCTTTTCCCATTCAGAGGGGCTGTGTGCTGGGCACCCAGAAGCCTGGCCTTCTCTGAGGACCGCCTGGAGATTTGGAATCTGACCGGCCTAGGTTGTATCCCTGCTCTGCGCCCACTACTCAATGGGCTTTTCTGGGCCTTGGTTTGCTTATCTGTACACTGGGGCTAATTCTCCATACATCAGAGGCTGGCAAGTGGGGGGTGGGGTCAGGATTGGGTGGTGATAAGAAAATATTCCCCCCTAGCCCCCAGGCCTCTAAAGCTGTGCTCCTTACATCTCAGAGCAGCCTTCCCGGGGCCTGTGTTCAGAAGGAAGCACCCATCCCCAGGGAGGCTAGTCTGCAGGCCTGGGGGCCTTAAACAGGTTCCCCAGGGATTCTGATGCAGGGGGCTGGAGGACAGCTCCAGGGGCGAGGCTGCTGTAAACCCTTGTACAGAAGGGAACTTCAGTGGCCCCCTCGTCCCGGGGTTCTCTCTGCTTTCCCTCCGTGGCATCCATCACACTTGTAATTACTTGTTTAGCATCTGTCTGCTTCTCTGGGCGGCGCGTTCTCATTCTCGGCTGGCCGTGTTCATGGCTGGGTCCCCAGCACTGAGCAGCCTGCCTGGGGCGTCATAAATGTTTGTTGGGAGAACAAACAAACAGACGCCTGGCTGGCTGAATGAATGCATGGATGCTCTCCGGAGCAGCAGGACTCAGTGTCCCCCCAAGGATCACGGGCTCCGCAGCAGAATGCTGCTTCTGTGATCTTGGGCAAGTCACAGTGTTCTCTGAAGAACTGGATTAGTGCGGGGGGGAGGGTACAGAGGATCCCAGAGGGTTCTGGACAGACATGTGGAAACAATTCCAGGGAGAAGGGGATGATGGGAGCAAAGGCAAGGGAGCAGCCAGATGTCCGGGGAACCAGTGGTCTTCCTGCCCCGTGGCGTGTGTGGGAGTGTGCTGTGTGTGCCTCGTACCTTGGTGTGTGTGAGTGTGTGAGGAAGCCAAGGCACAGAGAGGAGGGAAGCCCTGGCCTGATGCCCATCCAGGGTGGGGGGGGCAGGTAGCTCCCGCCCTTTCATAGGGAGGGACCAGGTCGAGGGGGGCTATGCTGTGCAGTGGGGGGACAGGGCAGGCCTCTTCGGGGAAAATTTCAAGCTAGTGGTGGGAGCCTTGAAGGTCAGACTGGTGAGCCCAGAGGTGGGTCTGGAGGCCCGAGGAGCACAGGGAGCACAGGGAGCCCAGGGAGGCTTTGAGCACCGGCAGAGAGGATCCCTGGCGGCCAGTGCTGCCGATGGGGGTGCAGGGCACCGGACATTGCAGATGGAGTCATCACCCAGACCTCCTGCTTGCTTCTCCTTTCTCACGGAGGAACCTCAGCGAACGTTTCTCAACTGGGGCTGGGGTGGGAGGGAGCACTGTTTGGGCAGCTTAGCTCAGTGGCTGGTGTGTGTGTGTGTGCGCGTGTGCGCGCGTGCGTGCGTATTCCTTAGAGAGTGGCTCCGGGTGGACCCTGTGCCTCTACAAGAGGGAATTCTATCACGGAAATCGTTCGGTGGCCCCCGGGTGGCACAGGGTCGCACAGCAAGCTGGCGCTGGAATATTTTGAGCTTGCAGTAATGAAAGCAAACGGCAATTTGGCGTGTCTTCAGGCTCGAAAGCCGCAGCCTGGCGTTCAGTCATTGGCGGCCGTGATTACCCACTGCTAATGGGGGCTGCATTCCCGGGCCGGTGAGGGAGAGAGGGCTCAGAGAGGTTAAGTGACTTGCCCAGCGTCACAGGGCCCATAATGGGAGGGCAAGGTCCAAGGCGCAGCGTGTGGCCTCTCCCCCTCCCCCAAGGCCAGGCCGCTCCCCAGAATGGATCCTCTCTCTGAGCGGTTCCTAAGCGCTGGTTTCCATAGCAGCAGGGCCATTCCTGCACAANGGGACTGCGGGTGTGAGGTGGAGAGGATTCATATGGTCATGGGGCCCCCAGCCCTTCCAGAAGGGCCACACCTTTTTTTCAGTCTTGCCATTTCGGCTCTGGGGTTGGGTTCACTTATAGGCAGAGGGTGGGAAGAGAAGAGAGAGAAGCATGAAAGCACCAGAAACAGAGAATGGGAATGACAGAGACAAAAGAAATCATACAGAAGCCAAGAGGGAGAAAAATGGAGAAGCCTGCACCGCTTTGCAGACAAATCACATCGTCTTTACCACCTTGGGAGGTGGGTTCCGTTTACTCCCATTTTACAGATGCGGAAACTGAGGGCAAATGCAGGGCTTCTCAAAGTCTAGTCCAAGGGCCAGCCTATCTCACCTGAGTGGTGTCGGGGAGGGTGCTGGGTAAAACACAGGTTCTCTGACCTTGCCCTGGACCCATGCCTTCGGAATCTCTGGAGTGGGGCCAGGGATCTGCACTTAGGGATTCCCCAGGAAAATTTTCTAGAGAGTAAAGTTTGAGGGTGTCCACTGCCGGGATGCTTGCTCTGCACTCTCCCTAAGCTTATGCAGCACGGAAATGCAGAGCCAGGATTTAGGACCCAGGAGGGCGTGAGAAAGAGAGGAAAGTGACAAAGAGAAGCTTTTCAAAGCCAGAAGGATATGCCTCAGAAGAGAAGGTAGAGAGAGAAATCGAGTAGAAAGAGACAGGCCGGGAGGAGTCCGCAGAACTTTAGGGAAGGCGTGAGCTGGAAGGGCTGCAGCGAGCGCAGCTGACCATCTGCCCTCCCAGCACAGCCCCTCGCTCCTGTCTTGCAATGAGGCGAGATGGGTCCTGTTGCTCTCATTTCCAGATGAGGAAACGCAGGGTGCAGAACAAAGGTGCAGACCCAGGCTGGAGCCCCAGGGCCCAGCTTGGGAAGAAGGGCTGGCTCTTACCGTGAGCAGGCCTCCTCTTAAACAGAAAGCTTATGGAGAGAGGGGCAACGAGGTGAGAAGAGTCAGCAGAGCTCGCCCCTATCCCGGGAGAGGACCCCCCGCCGACAGCCCCAGGCTGGAGTCTGGGTGGGCAGAGGCCAGGACCATGAGCTGGTGGCCTGTGTGCTTTACCTCCCCCACCAAGCAGACAGAGAAGGGGTTTGGACCTGGACCCAGATCTTGGCCCTACTACCTGCTACCTGTGTGGCCTTGGGTGAGTTGCTTAGCCTTCCTGTGCCGCAGTTCCCTCACCCCCAACTGGGGGATACCACGGAGACCCATCTCAAGGTGTTGTTGTGAGGCCCCCTCTGCCGAGGCCAGGAGCAGTGCCTAGAGCAGAGCCCATGCTAGCGAGTGTTCAGGAACAGCTTGCTCTCAGGAAGTATCTAGAAGCACAGGGGTCGTATAGAAGGTCCTCACAAATGGTGGGTTTCTTGCAGCTCTCTTGGTCTTGAACTGGGGCAAAGGAGGGGGGAGGCTCCTAGGGAGTTCTGCTTTTCTCTGAGTCCAGGGCAAACCTACCCCACACAGAGTCACTGATAGAGTGGAAACAATGACCTCACCCACCCCAGCACCTGCTGCCCCAGGACCCCGGCGTCAGCGAGCCTCACCGGACCTTCCCGCGGAGCTCTCAGCCTGTGACTCACGAGACAGAGCTCGCACCCCGGTCTGCTCTGCCCAGATGCCGCGGTGGCTCTGATGGGCCCCACCGACTCCACGGGGCCGCTCTGCCAGGTAGCCTTTGGGCACCTTTAGTGAGGCACCCGGGTGAGACACGGGAGCCCCGGGGAAGCCCCCTTCACCCTGCTAGGAGGAATGAGTCATCCCATTTTACAAATGAGGAGACAGAGTCTCAGAGAAGTAGTGACTCTCCCCAGGCCACAAGGTAAATGGGACAATGGGGACCCACACCGGCCCCTAGCTGTGCTCTACTTGCTTCCAATAAGCATTTATTTGCCTCTGCTCTGTACCGGGCATGTGTGACAGATGTGAGCAGGTCCTTACCTGCATCTGTCTCACAGGCTGGGACCACGCACAGGAGGAAGGAGGTCCTTCCCATGTGATGTGATGGGAGCTGTGGCAGCAGGTGACATTTCCCGAACACGCCAGGCGCGCTTCCCAGGACGGTTCACATCGGGACTCTTTACTCCTCTCCACAGGGGGTGGCATCCCTCAGGTGGTGATGAGCAGCTAACCTTGGTCCAGCACCTGTTTTAAAATGTGGACACTCTTGGGTTGAGTGGGAAGTGGGGTGGGGACGATTGGGAAATGAGCCTTGTGACAGCTGGGCCTTTCTCCAGCGGTGCTGGGCACTGAGTTTCCTGCCTTCACTCTTCTGGACATGCAGACCAACTAAATGCTCTGGTCTCACTGCACTCGGCTGCACTGTACACGGTTGAATCTTTGGGACTCCACTGCCTAGGTGAGGGTAAGTCCATTATCACCACTCCAGTTCTGGATGGGGAACACTGAGGCACAGGGATTCCAAGGAGGGAGGATTTGAACCTGGTACATGGATGCTAAAACCGGTCCCCTGCCCCTGCTTCTCGGTTCTCCGGGAAGGGAGGGATGAGGGCAGGTTAGGTGGTGGGACACAGGTTAGAGTGGAAAACAAGCGGGAGTTAAGACGGAGGACAGGGTGCAGGGGATGGGGGTGTGGGGTGCCAGCCAACTGGGCTGCGGGGCAGAGTGAGCGGGGACTGTCCACCATGGCAGGCAGGGCCTGTGAGCCCTTCCAAGTACTCTCCTGCAGAGTGGTGACCAAGGCAGCCTCATCTTGTCAAGCCGGTGATGCTTTAGTAAAATGCAAGTCAGGTCATGCCTTCTTCTGCCCAGAAGCTCTCGCGGCTCCCTGCTGCATGCAGAAAAAAGCCCAAGTCCTCACAGTGGCCCTGGAGGTCCTGCCCTGCTGGCCCCGCTGCTCCCTGACCTTGCCTCCAGCCAGTCTCCCCGCGCTCACGGGCTTCTGGAAACTGCCTGCAAAGCTCTTCCCTGAGATATCTGCGTGGCCCTCTCACCTTGCCAAGCTCTCTTTGAGGGAGGCCTTCCCTGACCACCCCTCTCCCCTCCCCCTTTCTTGGTTTAATTATTACTTCCCGCAGCGCTTATCATCGTCCAGTACATCATCTATTTTACTTATTGGTTTGGTGTGTGGCAGCCCTGTGATAACATCAGCTCCATCAGGACCGGGATGTTGTCTGTTTGTTCACTGCCATGTCCCCAGAGCCTAGAACGATGCCTGGCACATAGTAGGTGCTCAATAAAAGCAACTGTGGAATGAATATAAATAGCCGCAAGAATCTTGTTTCGTCACCGTCTTCCCTCTGCAAGTCACTTTCTCTGAGGCTCAGAGAAGGCCAGGAACTTCCCCAAGGGCACACAGCAAGTAAGGGGGTGTGGTGGGTGCCCAGTTCCCCCGCAGGAAGGAAGGACTTACTGCCTGGCTGCTGGGATGTGGTAAGTGGAGTCTCAAAGATCCAAAGACCCTAAAATGCAGGATAGTACAATCACGGGGTGAGGGAACGTCAGAGCTTTTAAGTGGTCTGCACTGTCACAAGAGTAAAGATATGAGAGTCACGCTGCCCACCATCCCCAGAGAGACGCGGGGGCCACCGTGGTGTCGTACAGCTGACTCGCATTAACTCCTTCCTGCCTTCCCAACACTCCTCCAGGGTGCTTACTATTATTGTCATTCCACTTTGTAGATGGGAAAACTGAGGCTCAGATAAGCTAGTAGTCCAAAGTCTCAGAGCTAGTAAGGAGCCCGAGCCAGGATCCAAACCCAGGCATTCTGGCTCCAGAGCTCAAGCTCTCAACGACTGTGTGATGCTGCTTGGACACGCCACCCCCACCCCCAAACCCCCGCCCAGGCGTGCAGTTTGGACATTATTTTGGAGTCTTGGGCCAAATCCCTGGAGCCTGCCTTGGACAAGTAGGACTGAGTACAAGGAGTTAACGTTTCCTGAGACGAGATCTCAAACTGCTAAGGGAAGCTTTACCCCAGAAGCATGTCAGGCATCGCACACCCACCTCCACACGGAGACAAAGGTGAGAAGTCTGCTCCAAGGCTGCTCGCACAGCAAAAGCCTTCGGAGTGAGGTTTCCTGAAGCGTCTCCTCTCCCCAACCACAGCCCAAACCCCCTGGGACCAGGGCTCCCTGAGAGAAGCGTTGGTCCCCTCCCCTGGCCACTCTGTCCCCCGCTTCTGCTTCCTGCGTGGACTCTGGGGCCAGCCAGGGACCAGAAAACTGATTCTGGAGGGTGTGGCCTAGGACAGTCCTGGCTGATGTCTGCCCTTCCTCTGAGAGCCTTGCCCAGCCCGCAGGTGTCTTCACTTAGCTCCGTTTACTCTGTATTTCCTGCAGAATTGCTGTGTGCCATGTGGTGTCACAGTCAAAATCTCACTTAAGCCTCAAACAATTCTGTGCATGTAATCCTTTCACAAAGCAGCTAATCAATATTTATTGAGCACTTACTATATGCCTGACACTTAACTAGACCCTGGGACGCAGCATAGAGGAAGAAGACAGATCAAGGACCTGGCTCTTGGGGGAGCTTAGTGTCCAGGCGGATAAGACAGATAATTGGGGAAGGAGGTCATTGAGACCAGAGTAGGATAAAGAGAAAGGCAGCGGGGCTAGCAAGCACAGAATGGGAACTTAATAAATATCTTTGGTGGAAAGAAAGCTCGGAGACCCTCAGGGTCATAGCTCTTGGGTTTGATCCCCTAAGTACCACCCTATCGTAGTGATCAGGGCGGGATAGCCCAGGTCGTAAAAAACGACCCCCAAATCTCAGTGCTCAACCCAACAATGTGTGTTTCTCACTCATGATATAGTCCTACGTGGGTCAACTTGTCACAGTCATTGGGATGCCCCACTTTCCACCCAGTGGCTTTGACATACCTTTGGGGGTTGGAGTTCCTTTCTGGACCTTCTGCCTCCCCCAGTAGAGGAGAAGAAATAGTAGGGCTTGGAGGACCAGGTTGAAGGTTTCGTGGGCACACTTGGAAGGGGCTCATGGCCAACTCACCTGGTCTGTTTGGGATCCAGGTAGTGACCTAGCAGTGATGCAGGGGTGGGGTCATGACCCAGGAACTCCTCCTGATGTTTTCAGTGAGGGTGCGTAGGAAGGGCGTGTAGATTCGGGTGGCCATCAGCTTCCACCCAGTAGATGTCTGCTCCAGTATGCTGGTCAGGATTCCTTCAGTTTCAATAGATAAAATCCCAACTTGCATTCACTTAAGAAAGAAAAGGAATGTACTGGTTCTGGTCTAGAAAGGCCATTTCAGGAATGGCTGGACGGAGAGATTCGACAGTCATCTTTTCTGCTTGGCTTTATCCTACAAGCGGCTCTCCACAGGTTACAGGGAAGGGGGCCACTTGTTAGCAGACCAAGACTCCTGTGCCCCAAGATCAGCCATCTGGCCAGAGAGAGTTTCTCCTATGTGTCGTATATCTGTGTATATGTCCATACATCCATCCCAGAAAATCACTTTGGTGCTCCATGATGCCCATGACCACCCTTGTTCGAGTGCCCTTCATGGAAGCTCCGAGAAGCCCACATGATGTGGCAAAAGGACCATTTTCCCAACAAGGGACTCAGGTAATACCATCAAGTTCACCACGGGGGCCTTATGAGAACCTCCCATGAACGTTGCGCATATCACACTGTCCTAGATGTCAAACTGGATAGGAACCTTGAAAAAAATCTGTGGCTAATATCCGTATGAATAGCCCATTTCTAGGATCCAGGTGGAGACCCTGTGATTTGATGGTGTCCATACAATGTTCCTTTATCCCCCACTCAAATTCGGAAACAGTAGAGGGGCCAAGGAGCCTAGAGATGAACAAATGTCAGCTTATAGAAAGCCATCTAGACAGCGTGGCTTGGACAGGAGGGCCCGTGGAACAGCTTGCACCGACCCACAGCACTGGACAGCTCGGCCTCTCTGGTCACAGGCTGATGGGCGAGCACAGAGCATGTCCTCAGGCCCCAGGGGCACAGCCCATCTTCACAGGCAGAATGACAGGGAGCTCAACTCTTCCTCCCTACTCACGGTCCGTCAGTCTGGGATCAGAGCTCTGTTGGCTGCCCTCCAGTCCTGGCCCACCGCGCCCTGTGCTGTGGATGAGGCCAGGCCCCGGGACCCCTGGCAAGCACCAGCAAGCCGCCCCTAGAAGGGGGAGCTCCTGCTTCCCCAGAAAGCAGATGAAATGCGCGAGGGGTGGGAAGTCAGGGAAAGAAGCATGTTTGTTTTCCTTTCTTTTTGCAAAATGGCTATTTAAATAATACAATCTACTGCGGAATTTTGAAAAGAAAAAAAACAGAAAAGAATTGTAAAAATGCAAGCCACCTTCAATTCTACCATCTAGTGTTAAGTATCGTTACACATTGCTGTATATCCCTCGGGCCTTTGTGAGTGTGTGTGTTTAAACAAAATTAGAATCAAGCTTTATGCATAATTTCCTATCTTGCTTTCTTTAACATTCTATATAAAGCAATTCAGCATGTCCACGAGGCTGTGCGCCGCACGCGAGCAGGGGGCAGGAGCCGTGTGTGCGCGATGACCACTGTACCCCCGGGGGCCTGACATGTGTGCCATGCTCAAAACTCTTGCCCCAAATAACAAGAATAACAGGTCACACTTATAAGGTGACTCCCAGGCATCATGAAGCAGCATCTAATGACGTCCTCACAACAAGCCTGCACAGCGAGCACTTCCATAAACCACATCTCATTACAGAGGGGGAAACTGAGGCCAGGAGAGGGGAAGTCCCTCGCCCAAGGTCACACATCTGTGCTACATCTGTGCACGAATACTTCCCTGCACATGCATTTTCCCTGTTGGCGGATTTTCTTGCCCCATTCCACATTCCACCAGGGATGTGGGGGGCGGGGGTAGATCTGCGTCCCCGAGACTAGAGGCTCCCCATCCGGAGAGGAGGTCTAGCCCACCCCATGTGGGCCCCGAGAGCTGCTCTGATCAGTCTCCACTTAGCCAGCTTTAACCTGCCTGCATCCAGATGGCCGTGGGTCCATCCCTACTTGGGGCATGTTGCCCTGAGACCCCGTACCAGGCTGCCCGGCTGGTGCGTCTGCCCATCCCCCCCCCCAATGTCAGGGCCCATCACGCTCACTTGTTACCTCCTACAACTTCACTCGGGCAGACGCTATTTATTGATGCCCCCTCCATAACCCGGTGGTCTCTCTTTCCTAGTTCAGGGCATTCTGGCCCTGCGTCCAGCTGTGTGGGGACTTTGGCCACCAGGGCTGCTCTGCTCCAAAGCCCGCGTGGCAGGTCAGACGTGCCAGGGAACGGATGCTTCCTGGGAGCAGCCCTCACCCAATTAGTATAGAAATCGGCATTTAAATACTCCCGGTCTTGGCGTCAAGGGGCACAGCCCTGGAATCTGGCTGCCAGGGCTTCCCAGCAGAGGCTCCGCTCCAGCCTCTACTTACTAAACACTCAATGGCTTCCTCTCTTTTCTTTTCACTTCCCCACCCGCAATCAGTGCTTCTGGGGATCGCCTCCCACATACATTTGAACCCTTGGCTCGGGGTCTGCTTCTCAGGGACCCCAAACTAAGACTTCCACCCTCCTTTCTGCCCTGCAGCCAAGACCCACTGTAGGCTGCTCCCCACCGCATTGCCCACAGGCTGTCTCCACTCTGTCCGCTCCAATCCATTCCCCACACTTGTCCCCAGCGTCACCTCTTAAAATACGTTTTGTTCACCCCCATGACTTTGCTGATTTCCCCTTGCCTCCGAGTGGAACTCCTCAGCAGAACGATCTAGGCTCTGTGTGCTTGTATCCACCGACCTCTCCAGCATTCCAGCCACCGAGGCACAACCCGCGTCCTGCGTGGGGGCCCCTCCAATCTGTCTCCCCTGTCTCTGCCTTTGGACTTCTTTTCCACCTGCCTGGCAGGCCCTTTCCTATCTTAGGCACTCAGAAAACTTCTGCTCATCGGCAAGACCCATCTCAGAAGTCGCCTCCTCTCTGAAGCCTTCCTAGACCCCCCCTTGATACGGAAACCTCTTCCTTCTTTTGTGCCTCATTTGTATATATGATTCACCCTTTTATCCAAGACTCGTCTTATCTTATTGCAGCCACGTGGGTTTAGGTAAGCTCCACACTGGGAGCCCAAGGCAGGGCTTGAACTCATGACTCTGAGATTAAGATCTGAGCTGAGATCAAGAGTCAGCCACTCAACCTGACTTGAGCCGCCCGGGCGCCCTTGCAATGACCTGCTTATATGTCTGTCTTCCCCACAGGACTTTGGACTCCTTGAAGGCAGGCTGAGTCCTCCTCAGCTCTTTCGCCCTGGTGCCCAGCCCTGAACCCGGGACAAGTTTGGCTTCCAGTGAATACAGGGGTCCCTTGCTAGCCAAACTCTTAACTCCTACCCACTCAAAACTTAGGAACCAATGCATTAGGTAACATGGTGTCCCTCAAGATTCTGAACCCATTGTCCAACAATCTGCAGCCTGAACCCAGGAGTGGTGTGGATTTGGGTGGCAAGAGATACTCGCATATGAATGAATTAATTGCTTAATGAGTAAGGGAGTTCAAAGCTGAGAACATTCATCCACTCTGGGCACAGACCTGCGTGAAGTTGGTAGAGAGGAGGGAAGGAGGGAACATGGAGATGCCAAGCCAGAGCCAAGAAAGTTGTTTTGCTTTGGAATATATTATTTTTGCAGGTTGCTATAGTTACCGCTGTGAAATTAAAAATTAAAACCTTGTGAAAGAGAGAGGGTTGACTGAGATGAGGCAGTTCCTTGACAGGCTGAGTTATTTATCTTTTCCCCATGTAACATCTGGTTATGTGCTTGCAAATTTATTTTTAATTCAGGGCTCTAAAAAGGATTTCGCGGTGGTGCAAGGTGCCCGGATGATCGGCTCTGGAGGGGCAGGTGAAGGGGGTGGTAGCCCAGGGTGATTGGTGACCTCCAGCTTGTCCCCTGGAACCTTGCTCCTGCTTCTGACACAACCTCTAGGAACCAGGGGTGGCTCGAAGGCGTTCCGGATCCCCTGCCCATCAAGGCAGCTGTAACCATGGTTCCCAGATGCTGAGCCAGGTTGGGGGCTGCCTTCTGTGGGTTCCTGTGGTTCTCTGAGCAGGAGCACAAACATGGCTGGAAGTGGAGGGACACTTTGTGTTTCTCTGTCTCCAGATTTTCCGTGAACCCGTGCAGCCCTCTGCGTCTCCTAGGTTCTTCTCGACCCCTTAGTGTGACATCCAGAAAGGCAGTGAGTAGTTTTGTGACCACAGCACTGGCTGGAGTTAGGAGGTGTGCCCTTGCGGGCTCTGTGACCTTGGGGAACCCCCTTCCCTCTCTGTTCCCCATTCTCCCAATTCTTCAGAGAGGGGTTGGAGTCTGAGGTAACCTCTTGAGCCCCTATTCTAGGAGTCTGAGTAAGTCCAGGGAGTCGCCAGACTGATGACCAGTGGTGGCTGGCTGGGAACCCAGGGCAAGCTACCCTGTGGGGTTCAGATGTCCCCTCTGCAGTGACACCTTCCCTCAGCAGCCCATTCGGAATGGCCCTTCCACCCCACCCTCTCCTAGCACCCACACCTTTGGGTTCTGTGTACTTGTTGCCTGTCCTCTGTCTTCCCTTTGAAGATGGAGACTCCACAAGGCAGGGCTTTTATCTGTCTTGGTCGCAGCAGGGCCTGGCACCCTGTGGGACTCCATGTAGTTTGTCTAGTGAATGAACGGATGGCTGAATGAATGAGGGAATGAGGGAACAAAAGAGTCCCTGGTCCCTGCTCAATGCCGGACGAGACCAGGACAAGTTAGCTTTGAGACGGAGGGGAAATGAATGAGACAAAAAACTCGCAGGGTAGGAAATACGAGTGTCAAAGGCAACTTTGGAGGAGGACATAAATTCCCTCAAAATGGCTGGCACGGGTGTGTGTGCCCACCTGTGTGTGTGCGCCTGCATGAGTGGCAAAGGGGTATCTCCTTCTGCCGTGGTAAAAAATGATCATATGGGGGTGGGTGATAGAAAAGAATTGGGTATATAAAGCCCAAATTCTCTTATAATAGCAAGAGTCATACTGACCAGGCATTGAATCCTTGTTAATACGGGCCATGAGGCTACTTATGTCCCCCGGTCTTCACAGAAGCCCCACTCTGAGAGCGGGGTTTCTTCATTATTCTCCCTGCTGTGTCCCGAGTGCCAGGTGCAGGCGAGGGACCCAATACACATTCATGGGATGGATGAATCTCCATTTTATACTCAAGGTACCCGCTCAGAAAGGGTGAGTGACGTGTCCAAGGACACACAGCTAGCCAATGCCAGAACCAAGATCGAAGCCAGGTCTGTTGGGCTCTGTCCAGGTTGAGAAAGGAGATCTTCTTCTCAGGTGGCTTCTTCAAACCACTGAGCTACTGCCTTCCCCCAGGTCCCCTGAAGAAATGACTCCCCCACCCTCACCCCTCACCTGCCCTCACAACTTCCTCTGCTTGGCTCGAAGTCTGAAAGACCTTGGGCTGGATGGGATGGAAATTGGGCCAAGAGGTTTGGAGCCCTCGAAACAGCGAACGCAGCCCGGGCCCTGGTGTCTTTGAAGCATCCTGGCTCGTTGTCATACTCTGCTCTGCCTGATGGGGCTGGTGTGGGAGGACCAGGGAACATGTCGTGGGCAGACAGATTCCAAACTTCTTGACAGGTCTGGACTCATTACCCAGGCTCCCCCATGGGTAAGCTCCAAAAGCATGGCTGAGGCCCTGGGCCTGTGTTCAGCGGGGATGAATAATTAAAGAACCATCAGGCACCAACAGCTTGATGGGGGGGTTGCTGTGTAGCTGGCAATACTGCGTCCCAGCCTGACTCTGTTTTTGGGTGGAGACCTTTTATTTCTGACGGTGGTTCCGTGGCCGCCGGGAGCAACAGATCCCAGTGGCAGAGGGACCTGCTTCGATTGTTCTAGTGACAGAGGACACACCCTGGGGAGGGCCATCGCGGCCAGCCTGACCAACGTTCAAACCTTGTTGCCTCCTGGATGTGGCTGGGTGATCTTGGGAAAGTCGCTACTTAGTTCCCCATTTTGTGTCTTTGTTTCTTCCGTAAAACCGGAAAATGGCCCCCGCTTTGCAGGGTCATTGAAGGGACGGAGTTAGATAATGTCAACTGTAACGTGCTTTCTTTATAGAGGCGAGGGGTGCTGTCCAGCGGAATGTAGCCACGCGCTTGTTCATGGTCGGCCCTCCCTGCTAGGATGTGAGCTCTGCCGGCAGGGACTTGGCTGGCTTTGGTCACCTGAAAGCACCTAGAACTTGACATGTCTGCAATAAATATTTAATAGTCAAATGAACGGTGGGGGCATTGGACAATCGTGGGCAAAGTCAAATGTGGTGCTGGAAGGTCTACGTTTCTGGATACTTGGTACCCTGGCATTTTCATGTCATTGGGTTTAGGGCAAGACCCCCACTCCTTTCCTTACAATTCTCCAGTGGGTTTGTGTCAGGGGGTCTGGTGACTGGTGACAGTGTGGCCTGAGGGCCAATTAATTCCTCGGGAGCCTTTTCTGAGCCCTGATCCAGGTTGAGGCCTAATGCTACTGCATTTGGGGAGACAGGCAGTGGGAAAGGGCTGACCCCTGAGAGGCAGTGGGATTCCACAGAGCATGGGCTTGGGGTCACTTGGGCCTGTGGTCCCATCTTGTCCCTACCATTAGCAGAATCAGTAACACATTCAGCTACAAATAGCAGAAACCCTACTGTCGAGGCATAACCTGGCTGGTGCTTACTGTCCAAATGGCAAAAAGTCCAGGGTAGGCCCCCGGAACCAGTGTGGTTCTTGCTGATGCCCCTGGACCCTGGGCTCCACTCACCAGAGTCTTTGCCGTCTTCTGTGTGTAGCCCTTTGTCCTGTTTCCTGGGGCTTCGTAGTTCCAAGATGACTGCCAGGTCTCAGGCGTTGCGTCTTTGTTCCATGGAGGAAGAAGGGGAAGGACTAAGTAAAAAGAAAGGGCTTTCTAGTTGTGGAGAAATGCTGTCTGGGAGGCGTCTACCTAAATCTCACTGACTGTATCATTGTCACCTGCTACTCCGGGCCACAAGGGAAGCTGGGAAAATCACGTTTTTGGCTTTCCTGTAGCTGGTGTGAGAGGAATATTAGCTGTGTGGAAGGCAGCTGTCCACACATGGCTTCAACAGCTCTACGGTGGTTCCCCAAACCCTAAAGTCCCCTTCACCCATATTCCCTAATGCTTGAACTTCCAGAAAGAAGGTCCTCTCCCCACTGACAGAGTAGTGATCAAGATCTGGGGTGTGTAATCCCCACTCTACCGAGTACCAGCTGCGTGCCTGGCATGTTCTGTAACCTTGATGGGTCTCATCTGTGAAACGGGGATCATGGTCCTTCCCCATGGGGTTGCTTTATGAGGACTTAGAATTGTGCCTGCTTCTTCAGTTGTTGTTATGATAAGCTTGAATGCCAGTGAAAGCGAGTGAGGCCCCGATGTCAGGGGCCTGGTCCCAGCTCAGCCTCAACCTGCTGTGTGACTTTGGGTAAGCTGCTGCCCCTCTCTGGGCTGGTGTCCCCTCTGTATAGGGAGGGTCTAGAATCCGACGGTCCCTACAGGCCTCTCCTGATGGGACTCAGACAGAATCCTACCAGGCAGGACACCTCAGGTAGCCTGTTGCCATGCCTTCCCTGAGAGCCAGGCAACGGGCTCCTGGTGGGGGCAGTGAGGGGGAATCTGGGGGCTGGTCTAGCTTTGCTGACTGCATTTTCCTCCCTCCCAGGCTTGGCGAGTGGGGCTGGGCAGAGCCTATCTCTGTCCTTGGGAGGCCTGAGCTACCTTCCCACCCCATCCCCCCATCTCAACCTTCTCTCCTCTTGCCACCCCTCTTTCCTTCTCTAAATATCACTTCCTCTCGCTGACTTTCCAGCAGGCCGCAACTGTTCTCAGAAGCCAGCTTCCTGCCATAGGGAGGCCCTGCTTTGGGGAGGAGGTATTAGGAGGCTCCCCAGGCCCCTCTGGGACCTGGTGTTTGGTTTTTTTCTGGGAATGGGGCTGAGAAGCCCCTCTGCCCTGTCAAGGGAACTTGTCCCTCAATGGCCTGGTGACCCAAGCAAGCTCTCGCTCCTCTCTGGACCTCGGGTTCCCCCATCTGTAAAATCCCCCCAGCTGAATGTCATCGTTTTGAGAATCTTGACTAGATTGGATTTCGATGACAGGGAGCATTTCTGTGCCTTCAAGATGGAGAGCCTCTGGCGGCACAGGCTGCGGGTGGCGCATCGGCCACACGGACCCTTGATGTGGTATCGAGACCATTGCAGGAAGGGGGCAGATTTGGCAGGGCTCCCATGCCCCTGCCCCCCCTTCCTCGGGCAAGCGACTTCTCTTTGATCTGTTTCTTGTATCAGGATCCACTGCAATTGGGTTTGGAAGATTGGGCTCCGAAGTTAAAATCTGAAGTTTGAAAGTAATAACTAATACTTTAAACATATATGCTGTAAACTTGCCACGTGCCAGGCACTCTGCTAAAAGTTTCTTCACACATATTAATTTGTGTAATCTTACAGCCGTGCAAGGAGATAGGTCCTATTACTAGTTCTGTTCTAAAGGCAAGGACGCGGAGCAAAGAGAACCTTAGCAACTGGCCCAAGGTCAGATAGCAAAGCAAGTGGAGTTTGAACCTAGGCAGTCTGACTCCTCACTTCTGTTTTCTCCCCAGAAAGCCGCTGATTTGGCCCATCCTCTGTCTCCGCATCTGGTGTTGGAAACTCTATTACAACATTCCCCCAAATTCATTGCCTGGCCATAGTTTGCACACCTGTAAGGACGGGGAGCTCACTACCTCCCTGGGGATTGGTAGTCACCTGGACCAATTTTAAAACTCTTCCCCAAGTTTGTGGACTCCTTAATAGGTCCGCAGGGCTCAAAATGGTTTCCTGGGAAATAAGGGCAAACTGCTCAGCCCCCAGGGATCTGGTGTGGTTCCATTTGCAGATGGAAAAATGTAGAAGGAGCCAACGTGCCTCATGTTTAGGGACTAAGGGAGAGGGTGCAGGGTGGACGTCGGAGTGATGGCTCAGAGCGTGTGCTCTGGAGTAATTTCTCACCCTGGGCTTGAATCTCGGCTCTGTAAAACAGCACTTAAAATACCGCCTTGTCTGGAGGTCTGGCATGAGGCTTGAACAAGAGAACCCACGTTAAGTGCCTGGCTCGTGGGTTGCATGGAAACACTGTTAGCTGGTATCTTGCCATCAACCTCATCACCACCGCCATCTACAGGGTGCATCTTCTTGCTCTGGAATTTAGGAATCACCTTGGCCAGTGACTTGATCATAGAACTAACGAAGTGAAGAACTCGATTCTTGGGTCTAAAGAGTCCTCTTTGGCACATAGAAGATATCGAGTCCCAGGGAAGGATAGGGTCTTGTCTAAATCTTGAGGCTAGTCAGTGGCAAAAAAAATAACAGCGTTCTGTAGTCAAAGTGAGAGGCAAAGGAAAGCAGCAGGGAGTTAGTTACCTCTAGAAGCACAGCATAGGTGGGTTGACCAGGTGTTCGAATCTAGACACCTAGATGTGTTGTCTGACTAGGGATTTCTATGCTAGACCTGCGTGTGAGGCGCAGTATGGACGAGGGTAGCCCGGACTGGGCAGTAATGGTAAACTTTCTGGAATATATTTAGGTGGTTTGGGGACACAAGGGGCAAGACACCTGGGTGGTCCAGTAAGACTCAGGAAGTACATGTGGGCTTGAATCCCAGCTCCTCCACTAACTTACCATGCCAGTGACCACTCTGAGCCTCAGTCTCTTCATCTAGAAGATGGAGATGGGGTTGTTGAAAAGCTTAAGTGGGACAATGGCAGCTGAGTAGCTAGAAACCCAGAATTTATTTTAACCGCATTTAAAAATGAGGAGACTTGACATCCCAATCCGGTTTGGCTCTGTCTCTCAATCAGAAAGATCCAGCCACCTTGAACTGCTTTCTCAAGAGGCTGAGCTGGGTGTCTCGGACCACCTAGAACTGGGCGGAGGAGCCCTTGCTCTCAGATCTGTCAGTCCCCCCATGACTGCAGGCGGGTTAGAAGTCAGCTGGTCCAGCCTCCTACCCCAACAACCCTACCCCAGGCCACGGAGCCAGCTGCCCTGCTCCAGGAAGAGAGATCCCTGGGAGAAGGAAATCCCCCACCCCTGGAAGTGTTTGCTCAGGGCTGCTACAGGATGAATATTTCCTTTCATAATGTGGCTAATCATTTTCCCCTCCAGGCAGGAGTGGAGGCCGTCCCACGCTCCTGCAGCCGCGGTGCCCTGTGGGCTCTTAATCAATGTTACATGGTAATTAATAATAAATCCTCCTGTGCCAGCACCATCACTCCCGGCTCTCTGCTCCCTCTGACAAGCTGGCATCTTCCCCACCAGATGAGGCCAAAATCAAAGGCCTGAAATGTGAGCTGAAAACTTTTCCTCCAGTAGCTTGTGGGAAGAACCAGGAAAGCTTGTAGCCCTGCCAGGTCTGGCACTGGGTAAAAGTTTCATCCTGCCCTCACGGAGACCCTACTGAATGATCAGCCCCTTTAGGGATGGGGCAACAGGTTGGGGCTTCTGTACCTTTATCCCTGTGGTTCTGACACTCTAGGTGTGACTCGGTCACCTGGTGTGACTTGGTCGGTCTGCTTCGGATGGAGTCAGTATTTCGAACAAGTTCCCAAGGCTGCTGCTGATCCAGGGACAACGCTTTGGGAACCACTGATTTATTTAACTAATTCTCACCCGGAGCAAGTGAGTGCCAGGCACGGGGAACACAGCAATGAATAATGCAGAGGCAGCACCTGCCTTCTCATTGGGTGGAATGCACCCCGCACATCACCACGTGGTAGGTAGGGAAGTAAGTTCTAGAACCAGACGTACTCGATTCAAGCTTGGCTCTGCTGGTGATGCTGTCTGATTCTGGGCCATGTAGCTGACTGTTTGGAGCCTCGGCCTCTGCAGCTGTCTAATGGAAACAGGTCTCCCTCTTGCCTCAGATGGTCGATGTGAGGGTTAAATGAGGGATGTAAAACTACGTGCTCAGAAATGTTAGCTGTAATAATATTAATAATGCACCATTAATAATTATGCTATTATTATTGTTGTTAGGTCATGTTCAAGCTTGTATAGCTAGGTCCAGAGGGAGTTGGGATTCGTTTGTTTACTCATTAATTCATGTGACTCTTGTGTCTTGAACACCAGGTATGCACCAGGTGTTGGAAACACAGGTGAACCCCAGCGCCGAATGCCCTACTATCAAAGAGCACACTTGCTTGCCATTAGCGAATACATACAGGAGAGAAGTGGTAAGTGCTCTGAAGAGAAAGCAAGCTGGGCGGGGCAGGGCATAGACGTCGGGTGGGTTAGAACAAGCCGGTAGACATCAGTGGGGCATTTCTGTGAGAGGGCACAGCAGGTGCAAAGGACAGGNCTTCTCCTCTCCTCTCCTCTCCTCTCCTCTCCCCCCTCTCCTCCCCTCCTCCCCTCACCCCTTCTCACTGGAGGACCAGAGATGCCACATCCTGTACCCCAGGACTGTCTGGCCTGGTCACAGGTACCACCTGCTTCCGACTCAGCTGGTCCCTCTGTGACCTTGCATAAATCACTTCCGTCTCTGAGCCCCATTTGTCTTAACTGCAAAGTGGGGACAATCATCTCACTTACACCTCAGGATGTGCTCAGGGGCAGAGGAGCTCAAGGCTGTGAAACTGATTTGCAAGCTGGACACTTAGTAGGTGCCCAATGAACGGGGGTCATCACTCTTCCATCCCCTCCCTCCTCTCCTCACCACCCAGCTCAGTGAGACCCAGGAATCCAGGTGGGAGCTCAGGCCCAGAATTCTCACTTAGCCAGGGACCGCATCTCATTTGCATAGATTTGCATAAGGCCTGGAATGGTGCTTACCTCTTCTTGTCTTTAGTTCCTGTAAGCTTACGTCAGCATTTAAAAATAGGGTGTTGATCTTCCCCTTTCCCCACCACTCCCTTTCCCTGTTGAAAGAATTTCAAGCTATTAATCAAATATGCCAGGTTTGGAAGCTTGTTTTTATTTTGGCTGGTGCAGAAGGGGTCACCCGCTCTAGGAAGCCCTTGACTATCTGCTTTACTGGAGGGGAGATGACAGTAATGATCTCATGCAGTGGAGGGTCCTGGAAGCTTTAAAAAGAAAAGTCAATTTTGTTCTTTCAGCTTACCAAAGTAGAACGTACAGGCAAAATGGGAAAATATAGAACAGTAGGGAAAATACTCCCCAAAAGTACCCATAATAACTCCAACCAGGCACCACTGTGGCTAACGTAACAGGGAAAGAATTCCTCCCTGGCGCAGTTTTGGTATAATTGAGATCATACCATTTATATAAGAGTTTGGAGTTGGCTTACTTAGTAACAAATATAACGCATATTTCCCTTTGGTATTACCGATTTTAGAAACATCATTTTCACGTCCGTGTAATATTCCCTCAAACAGTTTCGTAATCCTTCCCTTGCGATAGGACATTAGATTTGTTCTGGGTTTTTTGGCTACGGTGTAGCTGGCTGTGATTATAATGTTTGTGTTCTTGGCTTTTTCTCTCCTTAGTTTGGGATATTTTCTCCGGAGAGACCCCGGCATGACTGGGATGGAAGGGGGAATAAGTTTAAGGCTCTAGAGAGATTTTTCTGAACCCCAACTGGTATCTGGAATAAAGAATGTGCTTTTGTGTTGGCTTTGCTAAAGCCCTCTGAAATCAGCCCCCAAGCAACCCTGGGACGCCCTGGGATGGGAGCCGATGAGCCGGTGGCTGCCTTCTGCGGCCCGCTGCTTGGCATGTGGCTCCTGGCACCCCACTTGGACAGGGAGCACTCGACCCTCTCCTGGTGTGGATAAAGGCTTGGATAATCTGCTTTCTCACAAACATCCGGGGGGCAGAATGTGTTTAAGAAGTCTTTGGAATTCATTGAAACTTGAACCATGCCTTTGAGGCTGTGTCTCTATGCCCACGCCAAGTCCTAATTTGCAAAAACGACTCGGCCTTGTATCAGTGAGAAACGCCTTTGGTTTAAACAAATATGAATTTCTAATTTTGTACTGAAGATAGCAGTCCAGGGTGTGTGCAGCTGCCTGGAGACGCTGTCTAGGCCTCGGGACCCATTCTTCTGTTCCACCATCTCTGGCATGTTGGCGTTAGTTTTCACAGTTGCTGCCTCATGGTCCCAAGATGGCTGCCACGCCTCTGAGGTATCAAATCTTCATTCTGGGTTTGATGAAGATGGAATGGTAATGGGGCAAGGGTCATGCCAGCCACATCTGTTCTTTATATCAGAAAGGCAAGAGTTTTCCTAGAAGACCCACCCAGCAGATTTTTGCTTGCAACTAATTAGCTAGAACCAAGGCTTACGGCCATTTTGAAACCAACTGTTAGTGAAGAGGATTACATGGCTCTACAAATCAAGATTTACACCTTGGTCTCCGGAAGGGGCCTAACCGTCCTTGGGATCTTAGCAGGGAGAAGGGGGGTGCGGGTAGGTGGGATGAGTGTTACTAGAGAGAGGACGTTGCCATAGACTTGGTAGAAAACATGACGACTTCATTCTTAGGGTGGGCTATGGAGACCCATTCCTCTTGCCTGGTGATAGGCTCAGGGATGAGCACTTGGACTAAACAGGGCCAGAACATGTAGTCCATAATGGGGAGGAGAGAAGGCTTCTCTTCCTCTGTGAAGTGGGTGCTCCAATGGGACGCCGAGAACACTGCAGCCATTTTGTTGCGACGAGGAAAGTCAGACAAGGAGGAAGCTGACAAAGGCCCAGAGGAGGGAAGAGAAATCCCAGGGGAACTCTCTGGCAATGGAGCCGAGTCCTTGAGGCACCCATACCTGAGGCCCTCGTGACTTCGAGACCCATCAGTCACAAAAGCTAGCATACTCCTTTAGTTGTGTAGACCAGCTCGACTGAGGTTTCTGATGTAACACACAGGACGGTAACTGATAGAGATGCAAACAGGAACTTTGAAAAAAAGGGTATGCGGTTAAAGAAGTCTGAAGACCCAGATCAGACAACGTTTAGCACACTTTTTTTTTTTTTTGCCTGAGTTAGATTCTTTAATGTGAAGCCCAAAGCTTCACAACGGGAAGGGCTCACATAGAATTTCCAGAACCTATGTCCCTAGAATCCTTTTATCAGTGGACATGGGACATTCCCGAGAAGTGTGGTAGAGCCCAACCCCTACCCCACAAACCTTGGCCTTTAACTTGCAATGAGACACAACAGTTAATGTAGACAGAGTGGAGGGAGAGGCCAGAGAGGGTAAAGGTTTCAGTTCCCCAAATTTCTCCCCAAACGGTCCGTGAGCTTCCTCCCGAGACAGGCCCAATGTCGAACAGGGTAGACACAAATGCTCCTTGGCATTGGGTGCAAAGGACACTCCGGGAAGCTCCATGTGGCCCAGGGAGCCTCCACAGGGCAGGGGAGGTAGAGATCACCGGGCACCGGTCCTGAGGGTGCTGCTTGTCCTTGAGGGTAGCTTCGGGGGGATGCCTGCTCCCAGACCACAGTTGTCTCACCTGTGAAATGGGACAGAGCCTGGTTGTTAGTGACGCGCTTCTCAGCCATCTCCAGGCCACAGCGGGGGCTGAGCGGGGGATAAGCCTGGGTGAGCACTTTGGCGGTGCCAGCCCCTCTCTGGCGTCCCGGAGAGAGTGATGAGTAAGACACTTCACCCTGCCCTCTAGGAAGCCATGGTCTATAGGTGTGTGCATGTATGCTCACACCCGTCTGTATGCATGTGTGTGTGCTCACACGTGTGCGTGTGTGTGTGTGTGAGCTCACCCACGTCTGCATGCATGTGTGTGTGCTCACACCCGTCTGTGTGCACGTGTGTGCTCACATGTGTGCACGTGTGCTCACACGTGTGCATGTGTGTGCATGTGTGCTCACACACGTCTGTGTGCGTGTGTGTGTGTGTGTATTGCACAATATGAACCCGGCAATTGGAGATGGAAAAAGTAGGTCTTAACCTTTCTGTTCGCCTCTTTCTAATTACAGTTTGTCCTAGGATGCCGGGATCCTAAGGCTGGTCCGGGCTCCGTGGGGAAAAGCGACCTGATTGCTTAGTGATGTCTGCCGTGGCCAGTGGGGAGCAGCACATGTGCCGTACTCATCCTTGTAATGCACTGTGAAGCAATGAAGAGGAGGGCACACAGGGGCTGTGGGAGCCGAAAGGAGAAGCCAGGCTGCGGGTGGTTAAGGAAGGCTCCTCTGGAGAGGACAGAATTGATATTGGACATGATGGATGAAGGGAAGTTTGCCCGGTATAGAAATACAGGAAGAGGATTCCACGCTGTTGGCATGTTTTTCAGAAAGGCCCCTCTGCTGCTCTGAGTGGGCTGGATGGAAGAGGGTGGGACGGATGCAGAGGCCCCAGCAAGGAGCCCGTGAGAGCCAGCTGGGTGGGGGGCAGGGCCAGCCTGGGCAGCACAGTGAAGGAGAGGGAGGGGTGGGGAACCGTGCAGGAGGTGGGCTGTCTAGGACAGGTTGCTTCCTCTCCCCATGAACGTTCAGGGGGAGAGGTGGGGCCACCCGGTGCAATCTGCTGTTGACCTTTGCTGATTGCGAGTAAACAAACGACTCAGCCTTATAGCTGTGGAGCAGGGGCTGGCACAGCAGACCTGAGCCCGCCACCCAGGCCGGGCTACCCAGGGGGCTAGAGCCCCTCCCACCAGCTCTGGAGACGGATGGACGGAATGTCATTGGCAGCTCACCACCCCGCAGGATCAGTGAGGTTCCCCCGGCAGGAGGGGCCAAGTGGGCAGCTTCCTCCTGCTTCTCTGGGTGGGGACTCCCTGACAAAGCTTCCCAGGTGCTGATTAGCCCTAAAAACATCAGTGGTAACAATTACAATTCTCCCAACATCAGCCGGGCCTTCAAAATGTACCCTGAATCCCAAACCTGCCATGGTCTCCACTCCCATTACCTCCGCTCCAGGTGCTATAATTGCACCTGGAAGTCATCGGGAGACTTCCTGCTGGCCTCCCTGCTTCACCTGGTCCCCTCCTGTCTGCTCTTCACATAACAGCCGGAGGAATCCCATTAAAACAGAAGTTTTGTCATGTGACTCCTCTGGTCAAAATCCTCCAATTTCAATCACAGTTGAAGTCAAAATCTTTACATGATCTTCTGCCCCCTCCTGGTGGCCCTCACCCCCCACTTACCGCTCTCACCTTATTTTCCATCATTCTTGATCACTCAGTTCTGGCCACCCTGGCCTTCTAGATTTCCCACAAATGCTGTGAGCACTCATGCCCCAGGACCTTTGCACCAGCTGCTGTTCTGCCCCAAGTGCTCTTCCAGATAATCACATGGTTCCTTCTGTTACCTCCTTTCAGTCTTTGCTCAAATGTCACCTTCTTACTGAGGCCCACCCTGAATACCCTTCTAAAAGTGCATCCCCCACCTCTACTCTCTTTAACCCCCTCCTGAATTTTTTCTCCATAGGATAGAGCACCTATACAAACTAGATGTTTTATTTATTTATTACTAGTCTGACTCACGTCTCAGTGTGTGCTCCAGGAGGGCGGGAACCTCTGTCCTTCTGCTCACCGTTGCGATCCCAGCACCAAGAACTCTGTCTGGTGCATCTTAACAGTGCGATACACATTTGTCTGGTGAGTGAAGGACTGATACTACTGACCAGCACGTGTCTGGCACTGGGTTTTCACTGTCTTCCTAAACCTAGGAAGCTGGCACTGTGAACTTGTACTCTCATTTTCGCTTTCCAGTTTGGAGAATTTCTCTTGCCCCATCACCAAGTTCACTTTCCTCTCCTGGGTCCCATCTGCCAGTAACTTCTTCAAAAGAATGCTTCCTCTCTGATACCGTATTTTTCTTCTTAGCACAGTTCTGGAATTTCCAGGCGGCTTTTGGTTTTTCAAGGTTTCTCTTTCCCTTCCTAAACTCCCCATCTGTTTGTGCATGTTGTCCACCTTTTCCACTAGATCTTTTCTTTTTTTTTTTTTTTAGTCATTCTTTTAAAGTCTTTGCTAGTAGAGGGTGACTTATTGGGCACTACATGTCAAGCGTTGCTCTAGTGACTTTAATTTCTTCAACACATTGATTCAGATGAGAAATGTGAGGTTTGGTAACAGGAGGTGACTTGCCCCCAAGCCCCCTGGCAGGAAGCAAGGGCGCTGGGGTTCCAGCCCCAGACTGGCAGCCGAGCTTTTGTTCTATGCCGCTCCCTTAGTCCGCCTTCAGCCATGAGCTCCCGGAGACCTGGACTCAGCTTACCAATTTATCCACAAAGAAGGATCCAGGCAGCCTATCCCCATGGCACCTAAGTGTGGCCAGGTCTCTGAAGAGTGGAGCCCTCTGCTTGGTCCTGCAGACCCCCACCATCTGGCCCCATCCACTTTTCCCTCCCATTCCCAGGGCTTCCCAGCAGGGCACCAACCTGGTCCCCTCTTCTGCCAGAGAATCACTCGCCACCTTTTTTCCCAGCCACCTCGGACCACCCCAAACCTCCTTCTGTGTCTCTCTCATTCACTGATTCACTCATTTCACATATATTTAATCAGTACATTTAATTCGGTATATTTACCTCAGTAAAAGAGGATAGAAGATTCCAGCTTCTGGAGCCTGACCACCAGGTTTGAATTCTGGTCTTTTACTCACCAGCTGTGTGATTTAAATAAGCAATTCATCTCTCTGTGCCTCCGTTTCCCCATCTGTAAAGTGGGGACAATGGGAGGACCTATCCTGGAAAGCCGCTGTGAGGATTCAGCGAGTCGGACTATGCATGAGTGTAGACCAGGGCCTGGCACTCAGCCAGCTTGCAGGGTCACAGATTGAAAGCTGTGACATGGGGACTCAGAGGTGGCTCAGACATGGCCCTGCCCTCTGGATCTCCCAGTCCCCGCAGCACGAGACATGTAGACCCCAGCTGTGGGGTCAGGGTTAGCGATAACAGCCCAGGGTGGGGCTCCTTCTTTGCCGGCCTGTCTAGCCGCTTGGCCACTCTGAGGGACAGAGGCACTGGGCTGTGAAAAGTCCAGGTGGCCAGACCCAGGGAGGGAGCCCCCTCCTGCCATTCCTTCCCCCGGCCCCCATCCCAGCCAGCACATTGGCTCTCAGAGGCCAGAGAGGAGACTAAGCCCTGCAAACGCAGGGCTAAGACCGAGGCTGTGCGTGCAGAGAGATACACAGATGGGGCCTACATTCAGACAAACAGACATCTGCAGACAGATCTCTAACATGATGACAGCTCACACTTGGCTCTTAGCATGTGCCAGGCACCGTCCCAGCATCCCACATATATTAATTTATTAGCTCCTCACAGCAACCTTATGAAGTACGTCTTGTTAATGTCCCTATTTTTCTGTTGGGGAAAATGAGGCAAAGGAGGCTTAGATAACCTGTTGGAGGCCATACGAAGTAAGTGGCAGAACCTCAACCCCAACCCAGGAGTCGTGCTGTGGAGACAGCGCCTCGCCGCTGCACATGCCTGTGACTCACACATGCAATGACACAGTCTCCGCTTTAGACACGTGGACACAGATAACATGCCCCGTGACAGCCACGGAGCCCTTCTGGGATGCAGAGCCACAGGGCAAGACGAGGGTGCCCTCACTCACGCTCACCAGGACGTGGGGTGCTACGCAAACCGCCCCTCACTGCAGACCCCCGCCCAGGCCGTGAGCAGCGGACGTACTCGGACGCACGCAGAACAGGCACGCCGCGTGCCCAGGCACCGGGCTCCCCCACCCCCGCCCCGTCCACGCACACAGTCATGGAAACAACGTCACATGCGTTCTTGCAGAAACTGGTCTCACTCTCAGCTGACTTCTCGCAGGCTCCTCCCCTCTTTCCTTCGGAGCAGCAGCCCCAGGAGGGTGGGGCTTCACCCACATGGTTACCCAGGGTGCTTAGCACAGGGCCTGGAACCTAACTTGCTCTCAACCCGTTCCACTTTCCTCCCTGGGACTGTGTCAGGCCCTTTGTAGGCAGGAACCCCGGCTTTCTAGTCGGGCCCAACATACGGCTCTCAGCTGCCCTCCTCCTGCTGAGGCCAATGACTTCACCCTCCCCTACCTAGAGCACGCCCCCTAGCCGCAGTGGCTTCCTCATTCGTGCTCCTACCTCCCACAGACGCTCCTGCCTCTGGGCCTTTGCACTGGCCTTTGTCTGCATGGATCCACATGGCTAGCTTCCTCATTCGCCTCCTTCTGGTCTTTGCTTATATGCTACCTTCCCGGTGAGGGTCTTTGTGATCCACTTCAGTGGCAACCCTCCTCCATGTACCTCCTCTGTCCCCCGCCCCCACCCTGTCATTCTTTTACGTTTACCCATAGCATTATCCCCCATAGGCAAGTTCTATTTATCTGTTAACTGCTTGGCTCCCCCACTAAAGTGTAAGCTCCATGAGATGAAGGTGGGACTGTTCCTTCACGCCAGTGTCTCTGAGCCCAGAGCAGTGCCTGGCATGCAGTGACTCTCTGAGGGATGGAGAATGAGATGCACTGGGAAAGGGGGGTGGTAGAAGTAATACCCACCCAGGGGCTGCAGGAAGGTAAGGTGAGAAAATCACAGGGGGTATTACTACATGGCGCATGGCATCACAACCCACATAGATGCTGCATGGCTGACCTTGTTCTCCACAGTTGGTCTCAGGCAGTCCCTGGGCATACGGAGCAAACCATGAAAGGTCCACTGCCCAGAACCCCTTCTGCCCGCTCTCTGTGGTTCACCGCTGTCAGCCTGGCGGGCATCCTTCTAGGCCTTTCTGTATATTCATCCACACAGATGGAACAAATACTGTCCATCAATGGGGTCTCCTTTCCTCCCTCCAAAACTGGTTTAGTGAGCACCTACTGTGTGCCAGGGATCATCGTATAAAAGCAAGATTCCTGCCTTCCAGAGTTCACATTCCAATGAAGGAGCCAGCAGGTAAGTGTAAAGTATTGCTTCAGGTAGTGATAGATGCTATGAAGAGACATGAATTCAGGTAAAGGGGGACAGGAGTGACAGGAGGGGGCCGGGGGCCACGAGTCCAGGTGGCCAGCGAGCGCTCCGAGGAGGTGACGTCTGACCTGAGCGTTGGCTGCTGAAGAGGAGGCAGCCCTGTAGAAATCTGGGGCAGAGCTTTCCCGGCAGAAGGGACAGCGGGTGCCAAGGCCCCAAGGCTGGTATGAAATTAGTGGGTTGGAAAAAGAGCAAGGAGGCCAATGGGGCTGGAGCGGAGTGAGCGGGGGAGGGAGGCGGTGTGGTCAGAGAGGTTGGGGTGCAAAGCGCAGGGGAGGGGGCGCTGTGGGGGCCGCAGTGAGCCAGAAGCAGGATGAGACCTGCAGGAAGATGTCGAGCAGAAGAGAGCGTTGGTCTAGTGTGGATTTTTCATGTGTGTGTGCGTGTGATTTTCTATTGTGATAAAATACACATACACAACATAAAAGACATCGCTTCAACCCTTCGTAAGTATAGGGTCAGTGCCATTAAACATCATTGTGCCGCCACCACCGCCATCCCGAACTCTTTTCATCTTGAACATCTGAAACTCTGTCCCCATTAAACAGTAACTCCCCATTTCACCCCTCTCCCGGCCCCTGGCAACCACCTTTCTACTCTCTGTCTCGATGGATTTGACTACTCTAGGAACTTCGTATCAATGGAATCACACAGCATTTGTCTTTCTGAGCCTGGCTCATGGCACTTAGCATCATGTCCTTGAGTTTCCTCCATGTTGTAGCAGGTGTCAGAGTGGCCTTCCTTTTAAAGGCTGAATAATACTCCATCGTATGTATGTGTCTCCCGCGTTTGCTTTCTCCATTCATCCATCAATGGTCACTTGGATTGCTTCCAGCTCTTAGCTGTGGTGAGAATGCTGCTGTGAAACGGTGTACAGAAATCTGTTCGAGTACCTGCTTTTGGTTCTTTTGGATACATACTCAGAAGTGGCCTTGCGGGATCCACGGCCATTCTCCAATCTGGCATTTGACAAAGGGCGTCCCAGGGCTGTGAGGAGAGGGGCCCCAGGGAAGGGCAGAAGCAGGGAGACCAGCAGGCTGCTGCTTTCTCACGCCGCCCTTTGGCCCCTCTGCGGGGGCACACGGAGGACTCCCTGTGCCTTCATGATTCTGGCCATTCTGACTTCCACGCTTTAATCTAGCCCCTCTGGGCCCTGGGTGTCTGGGGGGGAAGCTTCTGATCTCCTTTGAACGAAGAAGGATAAGGCTTGCGCAGGGATGGGGGTGCTCCTCAGCCGGCTGCCTAGACCCGGGCCTGCCTTGGGGGTGAATGGGGGGTGTGGTGGTACCATTCACTGCGAATCCCCCTCGGATTCCCCACTCCTGCCAGGCAGGGCTGGGCAGCCGGAGAGCTCACAGCCAGAGAGGTTCTGCTTGTCTGTGTCAAGACACTAACGAGCCCGAAATCCATCCCAGGGCACCCCAGGGCCTGGAGAGCAGTGGGAGGCAGTGCCCTGGTGAACTGACTGCCATTCTGTCACAGGAAGCTGAGGCGGCTCAGCTCTGGGAGCCACCTGCTACCCTGTGTCAAGGCTGGGGTGTCTCCAAGCAGGTTTGGGAGCCCTGAAACCAGTCACCAGTGGCCTTGCACCACTTTCTGTGACTTCTCAGACCCTGCCAGACCAGTCTGAGGGCACCCCCCGCCCAGCCACAGGCCCCCCTTTAGATATCTGCTCAGGAAAATGAACGAGGGAAACCAGGCTTCCCTGCGCTCCGTCATACAATCTCCCAGCTCCATCCTGCTATCACAGGGAGGAGGGGATAGTCAGGCCACCAGCAGGTGCTCCAGGGTGACCTGCCCAAGTCACACTGGGAGAAAGTGCTAGACATAGACCAACCTGACGCTGAAGCTTTGTTTACCACCAGCCCCCACCTCCCCTTTGCACCTGTGGGCAGCAGGAATTGTGACAGAGCCGAGGCAAGAAGTCCCTTCTGACCAGGAGTCTGTCCTGAGTGAGGGCACAGTTGCAGGGGCTTCCCTTCCAAGGGACATTTTTTCTCTCCTCCCATCCCCCCCCCTTTTTTTTTAGTTTTTGGCTGATGAAGGTTTAGGGGATGAAAGGAGGAAATTCTGTGACCTTGGGTAGGGTCTCCCTGTGCAAATGGAGATGGGGCAAGGCCTCACCGGGAGCTCTTGCCCCCCCACACTGGCTCCCCTCCCTCCTATAAGCATCCAGGTCTCTCTCTTCCTCCCTCCTCTCCCTCTCTCCCTTCCTCCTCCACTCTCCTTCCCTCTCTCTCCTTCACCCCATCTTACTTCACCACAGTCACATGGACCTCCTTGCTCTCCTCAAACATACCAGCTACGATCTTGCCTCAGGGCCTTTGCACTTGCCTTTCCCTCTGCCTGGAACTCTCTGACCCCTGATGTCTCTCCCGCACCTCCCTAAGATCTTTGCTCAAATGCCACCTTCTCAATGAAGCCTTTCTGCCCCTCCCTGCCCGCCCCACTCCTCCCTTCCTTGCTTTGTTTCTCTCCACAGCACTCAGTACCATTCATCACCTGCTGATCCTTCTGTATAATTTATGTACTCATTTACCTTTCTCTTCCCTCTAGGTCATACACCCCACGAGGGCAGGGACTTCTGTTTGGTTTGCTGCCGTGTCTCCAGTGCCTGGAACAGTGCCTGGCACGGTGTAGGAGCGCAACAAAAATGCACTGAGTGCATGAATTTGTGGACCATCTCTCTCCACCACCATTGCCAGCGCCGTGGTCCAGCCTGCAGTCATCTCTCCCCTGGATGCTGCCACAGCCTCCCCTCTGGGCTTCCATGTCCAGTGTTGCCCCATCCAGTTTCTTCCCAGCAGCCAAAGTGAACTTATCAAAATGCAATTCTGATGAGGTCATCTCTTGACGGAAACCCTTTAGTGGGTCCCCTCTCATGTGAAACGAAACCCACAGTCTATAACTTGGCCTGAAAGATCCTACCTAATCTGGTCCCTGGTTACCCTTGGACTCATCATGCACCCTTCACCCTCCCCTGCAGTCGCACTGTCACTGTCCTCCTTGGTGCTCCAGGAGCACTCTGCTCTGACCTCAGGGCCTTTGCACCCACTGTTCCTGCTGACTGGAATGCTCTTCTCTACACTCCTCCATGTCCAGCTCCATCATCCCACACAAGCTCATGTTGCCTCCTCTCGGAGAAGCCTTCCCTGACTACCCTAGTCTCTCTCTCTACCGAGTCACTTATTTTGTTTTATTAGCTCCATGGCAAGTCTCACAATTCAAAACTGTTTTGTGTGTGTTTATCTCCCCGCGTAGCTTGCAAGCGTTCTGAGAGCAGGCCCTTGTTAGCTCACTTCTTGCAGCGCGGCGGACACCTGGCACGTAGTAGGTGCGCAGTATGCATTGGTTGGGTAGACGAACAAAGGCATCTAAGAACTTGTAGACATTTTTCTCATTACTCCTCCCCTGTCCTCATGAGCTGGGGATGATGGTGCCCATTTGACAGGTGGCAAGAATGAGTCTCAGAGAGGTCAGGCAATGTACCTAGGTCACACAGCTGGCGAGGGGTGCATGTCTGTATGTCCTTTTGTATGTCTATATGTGAGTCTACATGTGTCTCTGGGTGCTCAGGTGTCCTCCGGGTGTGTCTCTGGACACCTGAGCATCCCTCTGGATTTCTGCATCTTTCCCGGCGGCTGCTGTGTGCTTATCTCTGTTCCTGCCTGTGTGTGTGTGAGTCTGTGTGTGTCTATGTATACCACTGGGCGGACTTTCTTGTTGGCTGTCCTTGTGTCTGTGCGTGTCTCTGAGCATGCAGGTCTATCCATCTAGCTCTTTTGGCTGTCCATGCCCCCACTCAGTGGCCCATCTCATTTCCTAGTCAACCCCAGTCCTCCCCACGACTCCAGGCACCTGGGAGCTGGAGCAGAGCAGAGGGACAGGAAGTCCCCATGCATTCCCGGGACCCCATAGACCCCAACCTTTGGATCCCCCCCCTCAGGATCATCTCCTGACTTAAAATTGCCAATCCCAGATGGAGCTGCTGGGAGTCCGCACCAGGCTGGTTCCCATGGTAACGTGGAAGCCGCCAGGCCGTGCTCATAAAACAGGTCATAAAGCAGAGGGATGGGAAGAGGAGTGGGGGCTGCAGGGGTGAGAGAAGGGCCCCTTCCTTCAGAGACCTCACCATCCATCGGCCCGTTCCTATCTCTGCCCCCACCCGTGCCCCCGGGGAGAGCTCCCGTGTCTCCTGAGCCTCAGCTTTCTTCTCCATGAACGGGAGTAAATCTGTGCAGTGGTAATGCCTCTGGGTACCACGTTTCCTGGATCCAAGAAGGCCCTGGTGAAAGGCCCAGCAGGACTGCAGCCCGGGATTGAGATCTCTGAGCCTCAGTTTCCCTATCAGTATAACAGAGAGCTGACGCGAAACAGTGGAGTGAGGGAAAGAAGCGAATTTGATAGAGCACTGGGTTTATACCCAGCTCTACCGCAAGCTGTGTGACCTTGGGCAAGGTGCATAAGTCTCTGAGCCAAACTTGTTCACCTCTCAAATGTAGACCAAAAAGTCATAGGGTTTTCATGAGAATTAAATTAAAGTTAGTAAAATATTTAGCATGGTGCCTGGTCCAAAGACTGGCTGTGGCTATTAGTAATAATAACAGCTAATAGTCAGATAAATAATGGTATTCTGTGTCAAGCACTTGTCTAAATGCTTTGCACGTAACAATTCACTTCATTCTCGCACGTTATGGTTATTCCCATTTTCCAGATGAGGGCACCAAGGCAGGAGAGGCTGAGCCGCTGGCTGTAAGTTGCACAGCTCAGGGAGGTGGAGCTCCAGTTTAGATCTGGACTTCAGGTGCTCTCAGTCCCAGCTTCACACTGCCTCTTGCCCCAGGCAGGGCTCCTCCCAGTCCTCCCCGTGACACCAGTGCAAAAGGTGGGAGGGCAGCAAGTGACCTCCTTGGTGTGCGACACACAGAGAGGGGTCTGAGAATGTAGGTCTGGTCCTCCTGGAGGGTGGGTGGTGGCAACCTGCAAGGACCACAGGGACTGTCTCCTTCCACACCCTATATTCTCATTCTTCAGATGGGGAACTGGCAGCCCAGAGAGGGCTAGTGACTTGTGCAAAGTCACACAGCAAGGCAGCAGCTGCTAGGGTTCAAACCCAGGTCCCCTTCCCCTGAAGCCAAGTATACTATTAATAAACCCCCTGCTGCCCAGATACCTTGGCCACTGGCAAAACTGAGAAGAAAACAAAACAACAGTAAGAGTTGTGATGGTAGTTTCCACATACTGTGTGCCTGGTAGGTCCCTTCACGTGTGTTCGTTACTAAGTCCTTGCAGGAGGCCCAGAAGTATAAGGTGCACATTATTATCACCATTCCCATTTCAGAGATGAGAAAACTGAGGATCAGAGAGGTGGTGTGATTGGCCCCAGGTCTCAGGGCTAGACAGCTGGGGAGCAGAGACAGGAACACAGACCTGCTGATCCCAGAGCAGTGCACCAGAGCCCAGGTCCCCAGTCCTGGGATCTTTCTGCAGTGTAACTCTTGGCGGTGCCCATGGGGTGGCCTTGAGCTGGCTAACAAGGGCCCCAGGGTGGAGTCACTAACAGCAGGAGCAGGAGGGGTAACCAGCATTTACCTAGCTGGTTTTTTAAAAATTCATCTATTTATTCATTCATTCACTCGACAAACATTTGCTAAGGGTCTCTTCTGTGCAGGCAATATTGCAGGCATTGTAGAGACAGCAGTGAACAAAACCCGCGGTCCCAGCCTCGCGGACCTCGTGTCCAAGTGGGAAGAGGCAGACAATAAACAGAGAAACAATAAAGATGTATGTCAGGTGGTGGTAAGTGCTATGGAGGGGGAAAAAAAAAAGCCAGAGGAGGGGACAGCACACAATGGCCCCAGAGAGGCCCCCTTGCAGGTGGTGACCTTGGAAGGGGATCCAGAGGTGAGGGTGCGGGGGCGCGAGGGGACGCTCAGAGAAGGGTGTATGGCAAAGGGAAGAGAGGCCGCCGGGCTGGGCTGGGAGTGGGGCCTGCAGGTTGGTGGAGCTGCAGCAGAGCAATCGAGGGGAGGGTGTCGGCAGGGGGCGGCGGGGGTCAGTGGAAGTCAGGCCTGGCAGAGAGCACAGTGAGATGAGAATTGTTGGAGGTTCTGAGCGGAGGAGTGGAATAATCTGATTTCATTTTTAAGAGGACCCTCTGGATGCAGGGCTGAGGAGGTGCTGCAGGGGCGAGGGCAGAGGTGGGCTGGAGAGTTATTACAGTACGTGCAGGACGAAGGAGGCTGGCGCCGCAGGAGTGGAGGAGGGGGTGAGCAAGGGGCACTCTCAGACACAGGTTTCGTAATTGAAGCATGGCCGACATACCATATTATATTCGCTTCAGGTGTACGACGTCGTGATTCGACGTTTATATACATGACGCAATGCTCGCCATCAGTCTGGTTACCATCTGTCACTGTAGAGCGTTATGACAGTATCATTGACTATATTCCCTACGTTGTACTTTACGGCCCCGTGATGCATTTATTTTGTAACTGGAAGTTGGTGCCTCCTCATGGAATCTAAAGTTGCAGCCACAGGCTTGGGGTAGGAGAACCCTAATCCGGGAGGACTCTGGGCTTTTTGGCTTGAGTAAGAATGGGGTTGTCGTTCATGGAGGCGGGGAAGGCTGCAGGCAAAGCAGGCTTGTGCCCGGGCTTTGCCCGTCTCCGTGGGTTTTAAGCCTCACTTTACACCGGCGGCTGTCACCCTTGAGCGAGCATCAGTCACCTGAGAGGCTTGTTAAAACCCTGAGTCCTGGGTCCCATGGCCAGGGCTTCTATTAAGCGGACGTGGGGCGTGGCCTGAGAATGTGCATTACCCATCAGTTCCCTGGCGTGCTGATCCTGGGACCTCATCTTGAGAACCACATGATGGTCACAGCCAAGAACATGGAGGCTCAGAGGGCTGAAGTGACCTGTGGCCTCCATGTGGCTGGAAGGTGACCGGTTACAAAACCAGCAATTGAGCCAAGACCTCTTGGGCCCTTGACTAGCTTCTGGTCCCTGATGGGGAGAGCAGGGAGCTCCTGGGAGTCTATGCCCAAGACCCCCTTCACCTCCTAGTCTCCCCCAATTACACACATTCAAGGCTGTATCCAAGGGAAGGACCCAAGGGTCCTCTGGTTTCACACTTGCTGACACCACAGCCACAATAAAGTCGGGGAGCCAGGCTGGGGGGCCATGTCTGTTTTCTCCAGTTTCTCCACCCCCCCTGGGCTTGAGCCCGCCTGGCTTAGCTGAGTCCTGTGCCCATGAGGAAGTCTGGTGAGGTTTGTGCAAAACATGGCGTCCCCCTTCCCCTCGTGTCAACACCACTGGCCACGTTCACGTGTTGCGGTTCTCAGGAGGGCCGCCCACTGGCCATTTCTAGGTCTCCTCGTGTAGAGCACGCGGAGGGAATAGATTTCCTGCCCCTGAAATGAGGTGTGGCTGTGGGGCCTGGTTTAGCCAAAGACCTGGGCGCACAAGTGAGGCATGCCTCTTCCCCGTGGACGCCTTGAGAGAGGGGAACATTTACTATCCAGACTGGTTGGCTCTTTTTGGGAGAGCTGGCCAGCCTGGGTGTCGGACCAAGGCCGATATGGAGCAGAGGCCCTGCCAGTTGGGGATGGCCATGTCATAGGAGTAAGAAGTCAGCCTTTGTTGTTCGAGCCAGGTGTTGGCAACTTTCTCGGGCAGATAATAAGTCCTTCAGGCTTGTCACAGGCCCCCGACTCTGCCTCGGACAATGCGTGCGTGAAGGAGTGCTTGTGGCTGTGTTCTGATGAAACTGTGTTTACAGAGTCAAGTGGCCGGCTGGCAGGCCTTATGTTATTTGACCCCGTGTGATGCCTTGAGGATTGGGGGTTGTGTGTTTTCGCATCGTGACCTGGCCACACTGACTACGACACGTTCATTAGTGACCTTGCTGGTCTAGGGAAGGGAACCTGCCTATACACGGGTAGGGCAGTAAGTAGGGAGAGTGCATTTGACTTTGGCTGGAGAGCTTGTGGTTTTCCTCCTAGATCTTCCGACCCTTCTCCCTGCTCTCTGTCCTGGGATGCTGGCCTTTAGAAACCATGTCAGTGACTTTATCTGCTCTCGGGCGTCCAGTTGGATCTGGCCCAGGGGGAGCACTGACAGGACAGGGGAGGGACGTGGGTAAGGTCAGGGAATTTATTCCCCAGCTCTCTCCCTGCAGGGCCATCTCATACTGGCCAAGTGAAGGCCACAGCTGCTGTCGGGGGGCTCGCTCTGTGTCCTGATGACAGCGGCTTCCCTTATACATAACCCCTTATAAATAATCCTTTTATTAAATTCAAATCAAAAGACCTAACTGATGGTTCCGTCGGCTCCTGCCGGGACCCTGACTGGGATCCCTTTGAAGCACACATGTCTGGGCTCCAACTCTGATCAGGTCACTGAGCGGGGTGGACCATTTCATCTCTTTGAGCCCCCTGGTTGTTCTCTGTGGTACAATGGAGTAAAAATAGCTTCCAGAAAAGGGAAAGGGGTTTCATAAACCCTGATGTCTGTGCAATGTCATGAGGCATCATAATTAGCGTTAGGAAAGAAGGGAGGGAGGAGGAAGGAAATATCCTCACAACAACTTGAGGAGGGCTGGGCCATCAATCCGTTTGCCAGTTGGGGGCCAAGGCCGAGGCAGGTAGGGTGGGGCTCGGAAAGGGTCTGAGCCCTGGACAAATGCCAGTGTGGGCATCTCTGGTTCAGTCCTTTCCAGGGATACCGCTGGAAAATGGTCCCTAAGAGCAAGGGCGAGTCCTCAGGCAGGCCCAGCCTCAAAAGTGGACTTTGCCACTCCTTGCTATGTGATCGTGGGCAAATGACACCACGTGTCTCTGCCTCCTCTAAACATGGAGAAAAAACACCTACCTTGCATGAGGATTAGAATGTAAGCTGTAGGGAGGCAGGCATCCTACATCTTGTTGACAGCCTGGTGTCTGACCCATAGTAGCTGCTAGTGTTTATTGGAGGCACAAACGAGTCAGTGAATGCATTTACACGGAGTACTTAGCGCAGCACCTGCCGTTGTAAGTGCCAAAGAACAGTAGCTTCCAATAAACAGCCACTATTATTACCTGTGTCTTGTCTGTGCCTGCTTCACAAGAGGTAGGCTGCCCTCCGGGTCGCTGCCTGGGCCCTGGAGCCTGCCTGCCTGCCTAGATTCAACCCCTGGTTCGACCAGTTTCCAGCTCCGTGGCCTCTGGTACCTCATCTCAACCTCCTCGTGTCAGGGACGAGACCCGCGGTGACGCCTGCCCCCCAGCCCTGCTGAGGACTGCACACATCTTCAGGCCAGCCTGGCACGGAGTCAGCACCAGCGAATGGCAGCCATCGCTCTCTGCCCTTTTGCTGGGGGCTGGGCGCTTTAAGCACCAGTGGGCTTGCGGAAATTGCTCCTGGCCTGGGCACAGGAGCCCCGAGCAACCTGTGGGGTGACCTTGGACTGTCCCCGCCCTCCAAGAGCCTCCACTCTCCCATCTGCTAAGTGGGAGGTGAGGTCAAGGAGGGGGGGAGCTCTGAGGTCCCTTGCAGCTTGCAACTGCACACAGGCCACTCTTCCGACCAGCCCCACGCTCTCCGTGCCTTCCGCAAGGCCCAGAAGATGGGGCATCTGGATGTGAACAGCCCCTGGGCAGGGTGGGGACCAGAGTTCTCCTCACCTATCTGGGCCCCGGGCAAGAATAATGATTTCACAAACAATCCTACTAAGGGTATCTTTGTCCTTATTATTATCATTTCAAAGCTTCCAGGGGGAAGGAAGCCTAGTCTCATGGGAGTGAGGGTTTCTGCCCTTTTCAGACCCCCCTCCTGTGTGCCCCTTTCCCCCACCCCTACACTGTGCTAGAGCCCAGCTGCTGGGTGCCCCAGCCCCTTGGCTCCCAAAGCTGGGAGGTGCAGTCTTCACCAGTGCTCCCGAGGCTTCTTTTTTTAACCACCAGGAGCTGACTAATGCCCAAGCCCGGCAGTCCGTCCTGCTCCGGGGGCAACGGAGGTGGGCAGGAGTATAGGGCTGTAACACGGGGAACCATGGCGGGGGGGGGGAGAGAAGGCTGCTGCCTCCAAGAGCTGCCAGCATGTCTGGGACCCCTGTGAGTCCCCAGAGCCCGAACCCAGCCCTTGGCCACGCACGTCCTGATCCCATGCGTCTGCCAGGGCTCCTGTCTTCTCAGCTACATCCCCCTTGGACTGTCCACCCCCTTCTTAAGCTCTCCTGCCTCTCCCTGAACCTCAGCCTCCTTGCTGAGTCTCCACATCCTTTTCTGGATGTTATCCTGTCCCCGCTCTGAGCCCATCCGTCCGTCTCCCTCTCTGGGCATCTGCCCCTACTCTGCCTCCCCCCGTTTCCCGTTAACAGACTCTTGGTCCATGCTCTCCAGGCTTGGCTGTGGGGGTCTCAGCCCTGCTCTGGGAGTCAGGAATCCTGGCTCAACCCTCGGCTGAGCAGCTCGTAACTCTTCGGGGACTTTGTGCAGCTCTTGTCCCCATTCAGGTCTCAATTTCTCTACCTTTGTAATAGGAGGGTTGGGCCAGATGAGTGAGAAGGTCGTTTCCCACACTGGGCAGGAACATTTTCCGAGAAACCTCAGACCTTTCTGCTTGGATGGGGCCCAGGCATTCCAGCGACCTTTCTTCCATGGAGTTGTCCCCTCCCCAGAGTTCACCTCCCCTGAACAGCAAGGGTTCTCTCAGCAGCTGTCTCCTCGGTATATTTTTGGATTTGTCTTACTGTTGCAAGAGTGGTTCTAACTTCCCTTTCCTGAAATCAGCAGTGTCTGGTCCAAATGGGCCCTCATTTGGTTTGGTTCCCATAATATTTCCCATCTTGCACAATCTAAAAACTTGTCTTGGGAGTGCGTGTCTCTTGACATTGGCCACGAATCCTCCCCATAGTTCCCCTAGCCAGTTAGCTCATCTCACCAAGGCCACAGAAGGCTGCAGAAACCCGTTGTGATAGGCTGGTGGAGGATCTGGGGACCCTCTGGCACCAGGGCCATGTCTGGTTTCTGTGGCAGCCACGAACACGCACCACTCAGTCCTCCCACAGCTGGGGGCACATTTGACCCACAGCCCCAGCTGCCGCCCCTTGGGCCATACCTTGCTCAAGCTGAGCCCCCGCTTCCTAGGGGCTGTTCTCAGCCCTCAACTGTGCATGATGGGGACACCAAAGCAAGCCCATCCTGGAAAGCCTCAGGACTCCTCCAATAACGACTTCGGCTCAATGACTCCCCATCAGCATGGCTGGCTGGTGTCTGGGACTCTTCTTGCCCGATCCACCTTCTCCCCCACTCTCCATCCCCAACTGTCAGACCTGCGTCATTACAGTCAGAAGCCTCGCCCTGTCTCCTCTCTCCCTTTCTCTCTCTCTCCCAGAATCTCTTGCCTGTCGAATGCAATCTTGATGTCTGCTTCTCAGTGGACCGCGCTAATGCAGTTATCAACCGGTAGGCTGTTGAAGTGATGTCACTCACAGCGAACGATCACAGCAACAACTGATATTTCAGGACCACCTAATGCCGACCAGGCAGTATCTTCTCCCCCCCTTAACGCGACCCCACGAGGGAGCATCTCGGACCAAAGGACACTGAAACTCCAAGAAGGAAGTCACTTACGCAAAGCCACAGTTAGAAAAATGACTCAGGGGCGCCTGGGTGGCACAGCGGTTAAGCGTCTGCCTTCGGCTCAGGGCGTGATCCCGGCGTTATGGGATCGAGCCCCACGTCAGGCTCCTCTGCTATGAGCCTGCTTCTTCCTCTCCCTCTCCCCCTGCTTGTGTTCCCTCTCTCGCTGGCTGTCTCTATCTCTGTCGAATAAACAAATAAAATCTTTAAAAAAAAAAAAAAGAAAAAGAAAAATGACTCGTCTCTGAAAGTGTCTGTCACTCTCTGTCTCACCCTCTGTAGGACGAGCTGGGGAGTATGGGCACCGAGTCACTCTTGGTTAATGGTCGCGTGCCCCTCGGCAGAGCCTCTCGTTGTCCCTGGCACCTAGGATGCGGTCAGTAAATATTTGCCGAACACACCCCTAAATATACGAGCAGCAAAAGAGCTGTGAACAATGGTCAAGTGGCTTATCCACGCTGCATAAAGGCCGTACATCAGCTTTAAAAAGCAGCTTTTGTTTGAAAGTCCTCATCCCTGGTGAAGCATGAGGGTGTGAATTTGAGCTTCTCTATGTATTAAAAGATATTTGGCTTCTCTTTCTTTCTCTTTCACTTCTGTTCTCTCCATACTTAGGGACCCGAGTAGAGCAAGGTGAGGGATCAGTTGAATCTAGTACAACTCTAGGTTCTGACACCCACCACTTTCTGGGCCTCAGTTTCTCCATCAATAAAATGGGGGTCTTAATGTCTACTTCATCAAGTGCCGGGCAGAGAGAGGGTTGAGTGGGCACCCAGTGGGTCCTGTTCTCCTACCACCAGTTCCTATTAGCCCACGAGGTTGGGCAGAGCCAAACTTGGGCTGAGGGGGCTCCGGTGGCTGGAACATCAGTCCGCAGAGGGGCTCAGGAAGCCCAGTGCTGGCAGCCTGCTCCCTTCCCCCAGCTGTGTGATGGCATCCTGCCAGCCTCCCCGAGCCCACGGGCAAGTCTCTGGCCCCTGGCTGTCCCAGTTTCTGCACACAGCAGAAGGACCAAGCGTGAGTCACCACATCAACACCAGGTTTCTGCAGCTGCCCTCGGGCCAGCCAGCCGGGCCTGACTGGATTAGTAACTGGATCACAGTCCCCGCCTCTGAGAATGTCAGGGGCTCAGGGACTCAATGCGGGCTGTCCCCGCCCTCTGCCCCAGGAGACCATGATGCCAGCGGTTCCAGCCTCCTTGGCCCTCACTTCGTAAATGGGGAAACTGAGGGCCCAAGAGGGGACGGGTTTCCCTGGGGTCACACTGATACTCAGTGACAGATGGGAGTTAGAATTTACATTTGCTAGCTCCCACCAAAAGGGTTCATTCATTTGTTCATTCATTCGTTCATATTCTGTGTCCTAGCTCTAAAAAATATATCTCAATTCTGTCTACCCTCCCCACTGTCACCCCCACAGGGCCAGCCCCCTAGAGCTCTCACCTGGGTGGCTGCAGGAGCCCCGATCATTTTTCACAGAGCAATCAGAGTTTTTCTTTTAAATACAAATTAGATCATGTTACCTCCTTGCACACTCCTACAGTTTCCTATCTCACTCAAAATCAAAGTCCAAGGCATTACTAAGGATCCGCCATGCCCTCTGGATCTGGCCCCTGCCCCTCTGGTCCTTCCTTTAGCCACTCTCCCCCCAACGTGAACTCGTTTCCAATCATGCTGGCCTCCTCAGTGTATCTGGAAGATTCCAAGTTGGTCCTACCTCAGAGCCATCCTACGTGCTGTTCCCTCTGACTCAAACTCTTGTCCCCCAGCATCCCTATAATGGGTTCCTTCCATCCTCCCCACCTCAGGGCAAACATCCCCCCTGAGGCAGCCCCCTCCCAGCCCCAGCCACTCTCTGCTCTGCTACCCTGCCTTGTTTCCTCACGGTCCATGGTTTCATCCTGGTGACTCTTCCAGTTCTTCTGCTTACTTGTTCATCAATGGGAGCCCCCACGAGAGTGGATGCTTCCCCAAAACAGGGGCCTTATTCTCCACTGTGGCTCCAGTGCCTAAAAGAATCTCTGGCACAGACTAGGTGCTCAACAGATATTTCTGGGATGGATGGATGGATGGATGGATGGATGGATGGATGGATGGATAAAAAGACCAAGTAACAGGCGTTAGTGGATGTGGATAGAGAAGGAAAAATCTTGGGGGAAAATTACCAAAGAAAGAAGCCTACTTATATTTCCTCACTTAATTCCACTTCATCTGTGAGTAGTACCCTTCTTCTCTCTCCTAGGTCTCCTTCTGGGCTTCTAGTGGCCCCTCTCTGATGTTTGCTCTCTCTTGCTATTGACTCACCCCTATTTTCAGGAAAACTAATTCACCCTCAGGTGTGATAGCAGAGCACTCCCATTCAAAGGAAGTTTTCATTTTCAGCTGCCTTCCAAGGTTGAAGCCAAAGAAATGAATAGCTAATGGTGGAATCTCTGCAACGAGTGAGGCTGTGGGACTGCTCTGACTTCCTGTGATCACATCCAGCATGCAGCTATCCCTCTGTCTCAGGTAAGAGCTGGATGCCCACCCCCAAATCAGGCTAGACTTCTGGATTGTTGGTCTCTGTCACCTCACTCCCCTCCCTCGCCCACCACTTTCCCAAGATAAATCAACCAGGTCAGTCAACACGTTTTGATGAAAAAGAAACAAGTTAGTCTTTTGACTCGACAAAGTGGGCCTTTCTTGAGGCAGAGGGGCTGGGGCAGTCGGGAGCTTGTGGAATAAGCGTTGCCGGGCCAAGACAAGGCCCCTTTTGTGTCCAGGGACAAAGATAGAGTGTCCCGGCAAGATGGGGCCAGGGCCTTTCCAACACCAGCTCCGGCAGCCGGGATTGGCTGGCGGTCAGACAAGTCCACCCCGTGACTGGGCAGCCCAGGCTCCTAGCCACCAACCCCTCCCTTTGGCAAACAATTGAGTGGGAGTGAAATCAATCACGAAACCAGACTGTCTGCCCCGTCTTGGCTACCTGGTACTCTTGGAATTGGGAATTCTCCTATCCTACAGACCTGGTACTGGAAGGCTTGAGAGGCCCTGAAGCTTTCACGACCTTTGGAGATGAACAGACTTCTTGGGTTTGGTTCCAGGTCACATGACCTTGGACAAGTCACCCTGACTCTTTGTTACCCATCTGCAAAATGGCACAAGAATAATTCACCCCCGGCCGTTGTGTGGACTCAATGAGATGACATCTGTAAAGAATAAGGCACATGCCTGGCACAGAGAGGGCACTCCGTCATTGTGATGCATAGGACTTCACAGTTTATATATCCCTTTACTTCCACGACCTCATTATATGCTCGGAAGGCCACCCTCCACCCCTCTCCAAGGAGGCAGGATAATCAAATCTATTGGCTGAAGGAGAAACTGAGGCTTGAAGGAAATGTAGAGAATCTGAATCCCTGGGGAGTTGAGGTATTCTGGAAGGGCACCAGCAACGTTATGAGTGGCTCAGGCTGACAGATTGAGAGATGGTGAAAGAGTCGCCAGGGCTGAAATATTGCAAGAGACTAGTGCTGGCTCACACCTCCAGGCCTTTGCACGTGCTGCGTCCTCTGTAGGAAATGCCATGTCCTTTTCCGGGGGGGAGGAGGGTGCAGGCTCATGCTGCCTTGCCTTTTAAGACTCAACTTAGCCCAGCGAAGGAGCAAACTCACTCTTCGTTGGGAAATCTTTTTGTGCTATTTAAAATGTTTGCTGTGCAGAAAAATTTTTTTAATAGAAATACTGTATTGAATGTGTTTATTCATTGAACAGGTATTTCTGAGTAACTACTATTCATCAGACCTGATGGGGCTGCGGTTTAAGACAACTTGGTCAGGGCGGCACCTGGGTGGCTCGGTCCGTTAAGCGGCTGACTCTTGATTTAGGCTTAGGTCATGATCTCAGGGTCATAGGATCAAGCCCCGCATAGGGCTCTGGGCTCAGCAGGAAGTCTGCTTCGGGACTCTCTCCCTCTTCCTCTGCCCCTCCCTGCTCACATGCTCTCTCTCTCTAAAGTAAATAATAAATTTTAAAAATCTTTTTTTTAAAGATTTTATTTATTTATTAGGCAGAGAGAAAAGCCGGCGAGAGAGGGAACACAAGTAGGGGGAGTGGGAGAGGAAGAAGCAGGCTCGCAGCAGAGGAGCCTGATGTGGGGCTCGATCCCAGAACTCTGGGATCATGCCCTGAGCTGAAGGCAGACGCTTAACGACTGTGCCACCCAGGCACCCCAATAAATTTTAAAAATCTTAAAAAAAAACAAAACAAGACAACTTGGTCAGAGAGGGCTACTGGGGAGGTGACACTAGGGCAGGAGGGAACCCGAAGAAAGTGAGGGACTGAATCATGGGAAGCTTGAGGGAAGGGGGTGGCCAGGTTAAGATTCTCGATAAACAGATGAATCCTTGGCCGAGAAGAAGTTCTGAGGCTATTGCTCTCATGACGGGTAAGCTCCAGCAGCCTGGTCCCCCAGGCCTGACAGACTGAATGCTGTGTCGAGGTGCCAGCGCTCTTCCTCTTCCTGCCTGTGTCTCCTTGGCAGATCTTCTTCCCCTTGGCCCTAGTAACCCGTAGAAGGCGGCAAGAAGAGCCCGATCCAAATATTGGGATTGTCCTCACCTGTCCCAATGTACTCACGATGGGATCGGATCCAACCTCTTCCTCCCTCTCCCTCACCACCCCAGCCCAGCCCAGCCCAGCCCACAGAAGCATGGGGCTTGGGGGAAAGGGGAGGGCGGGCGGTAGCCACCAGAGGGCAAGGGGCCGCACTCCATGTCTCAGGAAGATGTGTTCTCCATGAGGCTGGGAAGCTGAGTCCATCTGACCTGGGTCCTGGGGTCCCCCAGGGCAGGGGAGTGCCCAGCCTGCAGATCAGACAGGCTGGGCATGGCCAGATGTGGGGGGCTGTGAGCACTGGTCAGCAAGCCTGGGGGCTCTCAGTGTCACCTTCTCCAGTGGAATTTGGAGGCTTAGAATCTCAGAGTCCTCCATGTTCGAGTAATAACTTAGAAAGTTAGTTTAGAGGGCTGCATGAGAATTGTGTTCACATAATAGAGAATTGTCATACCATCTTAGCAGCTTACATTAGAACGTTGTGTTACAATGTCTTATAATATTGTAGCAGGACGTTATGTAATGTTATGTGTTAGAGTAACGTGTGGCTTTGGAGTGTTAGATTAGAATGTGGGTTAGAACTGTCCTAAAATGTTGAATTAGAATATTAAGCTATGTCAGAATGTTATATTTGAATGTTCTAAGAGTATATTAGAATGTTAAAATAAAACATTGTGCCGGAATGTTTTGTTAGCATGTTTTCTTAGGAGAGCGTGTTGAATCTGATAATCAAAAGCCAGGTCGTTGGAATATTTGGGTGCTTTGAGGGGGTGCAGAATGATGCCTGGCCTAGGAATCTCAGGAGGCTGGATTGGGGGTCAGCTCACGCTGACTCTTTCCCAGACTCTTCTTCTCCTGGGGCCTCAGTTTCCCCATTTTTCAGACAAGGGCTGTCGGATAGTGTGTTCTCTCAAGCCTTCCTCACACTCAATGTTTATGGGCTCTAAGTGCTGGACTCTCACCCTTTTCCCTCCTCCCAGGCAGGAAGTAAGAATTCTGGTTAACAATGAGGTTGATCTTATCAGGAGTGAATGACTTTCTGGGAGTAAACAGCTTCCTCACTGACAGGAAAAGTAAGAGAATCAAGTGACCAGGGTGAGAGAAACTCCAGGCAGCCAGAACTTGGGGCTGCCAGCCAACCGCTCACTGCCTTCCTAAAGGCACAGGGGTCCCATCCCTCCCCCAATCAGGGATGAACCAGGGACCCCATCCCCCGCCACCAGAAAGAAACACTCCCCACTCTGCCACACCCCCAGCCCTCTTCAAACCCCATGACTGGCCACAGTCCTGGGTTCCCCACCACTGACTGGAGGAAAGGACTGCAGAGTTCTGACCCTCCCCCTCCCCCCACCCAGGCCTCAGCCATAGCCCCACCATCTTGCAGTTCTGCCCCTTCTCCATGTGGGTCAGGCCCCTTTAGAAGTAGGCCTTGGTCAAGTGGTTTGACCAAAAAAATCCTGTGGTTGTCTTCCTCAACCCCAACCCTCACTGCTCCTTACTCCTGAGAAGAGAAATCGCAGGAGGCCAGGCGGCCTAGGAAAATTCACACACTCACG